>NC_090021.1:213466377-213769710 GCF_037176765.1 Anolis sagrei | reverse complement strand
GGGTACTACTTTGTTTCAATTGACGGTATATATTTCTACACTCTTGACTGTTACACAAGAAATCATTTAATACACGTTATATAAACATTTTACAGGCATTTTAAAAAGATGCCTTATGTTAAAAAGGGAAAAGAATCTGAAATGTCCATAATTCAGCAAACAGCTAAATTTATCTGAAGTTAATCTGGCCCAATTAACTTTTTTTAAGGCGAATGCTGTCTTAAAACAGTTCCCTACTCCTCAACCTTCATCCAATAATAAATTTGGTTTTGTC
This sequence comes from Anolis sagrei, assembly GCF_037176765.1. NCBI lineage: Eukaryota > Metazoa > Chordata > Lepidosauria > Squamata > Anolidae > Anolis > Anolis sagrei. The sequence goes on along the minus strand of NC_090021.1, from coordinate 213,769,436 downwards.
CACTTTGGTGAAATATGTAATCCCACTCAGAATAAGTAATACTGGAAACAGAACTGTCAGAATTATAAACATCATTGATGTAGAAAGGTTGAGGAAAAACTATTTGATGAAGACAATCATCACTTTTTAAAAAAGCACATTAAAATAAGGAGAACTGGAAATTGAATCAGAAAGGGTTTGCCATTAAAGGGAACATGGTTAGAATATGGCAGATGAACAAAGGCTAAACTTAGTTCAGTTGCTTAATTTATTGTAAAATAGAATTGTCCATCAAATTCCCCCAGGATAATTTTAAAACAAAATTGACTTTTTTCTTTAAGCATTAGAATGATCTGATTTTTTTTCCACATTTGGCTAAAGCAGAAGAAAAAGCTTCATGTTCTTGCACAGCACCTTAAATAACTGCCAAGAACACCTCTGTACATGTACAAATTACATATTTTAAGATATGAAGTTTGACATCAGGTTTGCCTTTATATTGCATTTTATATTACTTGTACAGCATGTCAAAGGCTTAGAAATATGAGTATTTTCACTTGGTTCAGGCACAGGCATCTCTTCAGTTGTCTGAATCTCACTTCTAGAAAGTCCTCAAAAATAATTTGAACAAAACTGAGTTGTGGGTTGTTAAAAAGGCAATTTTCTGCACAAGTCCACAATTAATTTAACTGAAATAAAAATTACATATTATTTAAAGCAATTACAAAAATTCATTAGAAGGGACCAATGTTTAATTGTTTAACTGGCATTCCACAATTTAATTTTATGTTTCCCTACATTGGTAGCTACAGAGTCAGAAATGAAACATCAAAACTAAGGCTCTTTCCCATGTTCAGAAGTGAGATAACGTTAGCCTGAAAAAAACATGCATCCCAATCAGTTTATTTTAATTTCTCTCTATTTAGTATAGGTGTGCTTTAGATTTAGATCTACACTGAATCAACTCCAACTGACTTGAGCAGATGTGGAAGATGGACAAATAAGTAGTACTCCTCCAGATTGAATTTGAATCAGACAGAAGATATATTAACAATTTGGATTCCAAAAGATGCAAAAAATAAATCTGCGAGAACTGACACCTTCCCTGCTCTTCCGGCATAAGTTTTTTCTATAAGGGAAAACACCAGGGTGGGAAGGAAGAAAGGGGTGTTTGGAAGCTGCAGTGTCTAATCACAATGAATTACTATACCATGATTATCCAATTCCAGTACTTGAAAAGGAAGGCATACTAATGGAATATGTCACAGGGCTGATCCAGCATCCAGCAATCTTTGCTAACATTTCTGAAAGTAGGAATATTACAACTCATTCAGTGAAATTTATGGTAGCCAAGAGGACAGTGTACAAACCTTTCTTCCTCTGTTTACTATACAGTCTACCCATTGTCCACCTCTGCCCTATTTGGTGACTTTTGTGCTCATGGAGTAGTAAACAAACAAACAAAATCCAAAGGTCTTTAACTGTTTTGATTCACCATCTTTCCCTGCTAATTACCTATCTCCTGCTGTAGTTGCAGCTTGGTTTGGAGAGATCATTTTCTATAAATATAGAAAGACACATTGCAAGAAAACACAGGAACAGCTAATTTGCCTAAACCACCAGACAAATTTCAAGCAAGAACTCCCCCTTCCCAGGAAAGTGCCGCTTTTTGATACCTTTGCAGCTACTGGATTTAAGACCGTTGGAATAGGTATATTTAAATGAGCCATCCTAGCAACTGGCACAGCTGCTCATGTTTTATGCAATGTTTAAGCTTCTGAGCAATTGGAATGTTTCTTTTCTAAAAAATCCAGGAGAGTCAGCACACTAGACCTCGGGACCAGATGGAACAGTTGATGGGAAAGAGTTCAGAGAAGGTATATAAGTACTATTCGTGACAGCAGTCATCTGTAAGACTATTTGAAGGGTGTGTCTTAGAGACACCGCTCAAATAGAGCAAATGCTGAACAAAAACCTACTTGCAAATTTTAAAATGCGAACATGGACTTGTATCATTTTGCAGAATCTATGCTTACTAAACTTTTCTGAATTGGCTTTTATTTATGTGAAAATGACTGCATTTCAGTTCATCTGCCAAGCCAGTAGTCCATCATGTGACTTTTAAAAAAACCAGATAGACATAAAAATATGATTCTGACGCATCTGTATTTACAACTGCATGCAATTAACTGAACCTCAGACAAGTGATAGATTAAGAAATTGCTGTGATCAGAAGAGAATTCTTTTTATAACCTTTTCAATATCTTTTTAAAACACACACAAAATACTACAGTAAGGAACTCAAGATTGTACAAGGCAATAAAGAACACCTTGAATACATTCCTGGAGTTTAAGCTTGAAAACTAAGCCCTAAATTACTTCTGAGTTTTTTAGCTTTAGCGTTATATACTTTTGTTCATAAAATGTGAAAATGAGTATTGCTTTTGGAACGCTGGAGGCATTATTTTAGCTTCCTTCTCAAGTACATCCCTAGTGTGGGTGCGTGCACGTCCCCATGTGGGAACAAAAGCTCAAGGAAAACACTGCAACTTCCCTGTGTAATCTGAAAGCCAATATGTATGCTATGGCCTAATTCTCACTGAAGTGATAAGCCTGTGTCTGGGCTGTACCGCAGGTGGGGATCTTGCAAACAATGTGGAGCTCTTCAACACAAAGAAGTCCCAGTACAACTAGGATTTCTTTTGTACAGGGAACCAGTACATCATTCAGCCTACTCCTGCCTGCTCCTCATCCCATGCAATAAATACACCTGAAGTCTAGAGGTTAATACAGCATTGGTCCAGATTTACTGTTTCTGTAAGAGATTCAAGCAAAAGGGACAACAGAAAAATTAAATAATCAGTTCCTAGTTGGGATGTAGGCATAAAATAAGATGCTCCAATCAGATCTGTTAACGTTACTCATATATACGTCTAGAAATTTCGATCAAAGAATCAACCCCAAAAAACTGGGTCAGCTTTATCTGTGAGTCAATGTAAGTACTGTATCTTATCATAAAAGGGATCGTTTGCTTCTGAGTAGAGAGGCAAAAGGCAAGAGCTTACCAGTGGTTCCCAACCTTTGGGCCTCCAGGTGTTTTGGACTTCAGCTCTCACAGCTTCTAACAGCTGGTAAGCTGGCTGGGATTTCTGGGAGTTGAAGTCGAAAACACCTGGAGGCCCAAAGGTTGGGAAGCACTAGTTAGTCCATTACGAGAGAACCTACAAGCACCAACCTCCTCTATTTTGAATGTCTGGGTGAGGAAATTACATTGACAGCCAGGGGCTGCTGGTCTCTACAGTTACCACTGGCACCTTCCTCTCTCCATGGAATAACCATTGACTTATTCATGAATCATATAAAAATCTTTAATTTTGGTCCCAAAATCTGTCGACTTATATACATGAGGTATACATGAATATGTATGGTAGTTCCAAAGCTCAAAATGCAAAAGGTAACATGTTAACATGGTTGATGATAACATGTTTCCCTCCAGATGATGTTGGACTGAAATTCTTATCAGCTGTAGATAGAGATCTACTAGGAAATTGCATTATAGTCGAATCCTTTGGAAGACCCAAAGTTGCCCATCTCTCAGGTAACCTCACATCATCTTTCAATTTGGCACTGATATGTACAGAGGCCTTAGCAAATAGCACAATGTATCAGGGCACTGCCTAGAAAAAATAACTTTTGTTACTTCAAGATTTTTCATATTTTTCAAACAAGAATGTAGGTCCGGCAATACCTCTTGAAAGATCTGTCTCTAATTAAGGTGCAATTTCTTCCACAGCATGGTTCTTAAATTTAGAAATTTCTCTCTTCAAGTGAAACAGGGTTCTCTTTCCCTCCAATTAGGGATCACTATGGCTTCCATTCAAAATAATTAAAAAGCATATATGCTCATGCAATGTCACTTTCCAGTCCTCTCTTCTGTCTTTTACAGCAGTGTGGGAGAATCTGATCTGCCAGAAGTGCCCTTTCCACTGGCAAGCAAGCCCCTATTGAATTTCACTCTAAGACCAAGGGCCAGACACTGAAATAATGCAACTTAGGTTTGTTTTTGTTTTTTTGTATGTGCCAAGGTGTTTCCCCAAGTCTTAACCTCAGTTCATGAACCTATAGATGCAGGATCTAAAAGTTCTCCAAATATAAACATTTGAATCTGAAACTTAAAAGTATCAAAGAACACCCATGCAGATGAACAGAACTTGCTTCACAAGAAACAACAACATATGGTTGTATGTGATTTTCATGCAAACCTGTGCACAGATACTTCTCATTTCAGAAACTCAAAGAAACACAGATAAAAATATATAATATCTGACAGACTAATTTAATACAAGTGATTTGCAAAATGAGGAACTGGACAAGGCCTTCCCATGGGTACTCTGGGGCGTTACTCACTCAGAAGCTAAATGAGACATTTTCAACATTATTAAGCCTAAAACAAAACAAGCAGCTTTTATAGTGCTGAAGCTAGCAATCCACACTTGCTCAGCCTATCTTCTAGTGGTTTTTCACCAAAGTCACATTTCTGTCATGAAAAACAGTTTCGTACTCCGTAAGTCGACAGGTACTTGAGAGAAGCAATGAAGTAGAACCACTACCATCAGCAGGATTTGCTGAATTTCTTCAGAAGACATGTCAATGATTTTTCAGGAAGATGACACTTCCAAATCAAGAACAATCATTGATGACCCTGACTAGACAGGTGGTATACATTGGTGGTGCAAGACAGACAGTTAGCCATCCATTATACAGACCTTTGCAGCAGAAAGAAACAGCCTATAATATTCTGGTATTTTTTGCACTCAACAGTTAGCTCTTTATTTCCTTTGGGATGAAATCTACATTGGACAAGCTAAGCATACAGGCTTAAGAGTTTACTCATCCGCAGCATTCATCCATAGCACTACACATGAGCCATTATGTATCTTTACTGGTAAAAACTCACTTTCTCACATATTGTGAAACATTTTTCACCATTCCTCCTCCAATAAATGCAGGGAAGAGCAGCCTAAGTAGTCCTTCTAGCCATCATTTTTATCCTCTCAATCACTCTGTGAATAATGCTAAATAGACTGAGATGCAGTGAATGGCTAAAGGTTACTCAATGTGCTCTGTGGCAAAAAGGACTGGAATCGGCGTTGTTTGTGCCCAAGGCCACTACTATTCTCTTACATTATGGAGATGATATCCCAGGACAGCCTGATGGAAAATGTATAATGAATTTTAAAATTACAGACATAGAACTTAAAGAGTCAAGGCAAAGCATATGTCCAAAGGAGAGGCAGTGATGAAATCTGAGCAACTGAGAGGCGATTATGGAATGTAGCCCGTAATGATTATTTTTCTAACTAAAAGATCTAAATTCATCTCTGAGAGATCAGAAATGAGGCAATGGCTAAAGGACATAGCTTAATTGAGGAATCTGGATTAGAAAAGTGATACAAGAATTCTTGTATAAAAAAATCTGGCTGTTAGAATCTTGTTTGGTTTGAAACAGTAACTGCCTTTATTTTCTATCATATGTTTATGCTATTTACAGCTGGAGGAAATGCTGTGAGCAGGATTCTACGGATGTCCATTTTAATAGAATAGAGAGGTTGCAGTTACCAATAGGTCAAGGTTATTATAAGATATTCTAAATACAATGTGCAGCGCATGCATATATATATATATATATATATATATATAAAAATATATATATTAAGGAAGAAGCATACATGTAAGAAAGGTCCAGAAAACCGAATGTTCATTTCCGATTTTATAGTGTTTTAATTCTCCTTCTCTCTCTCTCTCTCTTTGGTCATACTGTACAACTTAAGGAATGATTTCTCCCTGACATAATAATGTTACTGTTTTCCCCCTCCGGTTTCAATCAAGAATGGAAATTCTTGCTCGCCTTGTATCTAACCCAGGCATGGGAAAACTTCAGCCCTTCAGGTGTTTTGGACTTCAACTCCCACCATTCCTATTGTGGGAGCTGAAGTCCAAAACACCTGGAGGGCCAACGTTTGCCTATACCAGGTCTAACTTATGCTTTGATAGACAGTAGGTTTAAACAACATCTACTTTGTTACTGAGCTTCTGGAATATTAGAAGTAGTTAACAGTTAAATGGATGGTTCTGTAAAGGTAATGTATGAGAACCAGGGAAAGAACTAATGAAGGGACATAAACTGAATCCAAGTTCCTGAATCAAAGCACGGGATACCACATAGTTGAACTAAACAGGAACTAGTTCCTGGTATGTTCTCATGCCGTCACATCAAGGTTCACTCAAACAAGTAAAAAATGGGAGAGAGAGAGAGAGAGAGAGAGAGAGAGTCAGAGTAGGATGAGAAGTTAATGGTTTTGTCTATTTAAAAATCAGTAAATATGGCCTGATAAACATTTAGTATTTTTCCTGTACTTTGGTGGATTTATTTCAGAGATTTCCTGAAAAAGGATATTATTTCACTTGATGTAGGATCTTTTTCTGCAAAATGCCAATACAAAAGGCCCATATCTTTTTAAACTGATGAAAGTCCCTGGCTTCTATAGCATTTCCCCCCCCCCCCCCTTTGAAATAGGGGTACTTCTATTTTCTGTCCAAATACCCTCACACAAAAAGAAACACATCAAACCCTACAATTCCGTAAGACTTTATCATAGCTGGCAAAAAGAACAAAACAAAAAAACTGTCAAGAGAAACAGCTCCAGGTGGTTTAAGTACCGGAAGTAACTTCTCTCTTATCTTTCAAGTACTAAACCACTGGTGGGAATCCAGCCATGGCAGAGAAGCAACCACACGAGCATAACATTTTTTTTAAACCCCACCTCAAATAACTCTCCTTAGTTTTATGCAATATTTCTACAACATACAACACAACTATCCCATCATGTATGCAAAACTGCAGACCTGCACACAATCACGTCTCTACACTGACTCTTTTTAACTGAATCACCACATTAGTGATAAATAGTTGTGAGAAAGCTTCAATAAACTTGCTTTCTCACTTGCTTTAGCATAGAGTGTAGGATTATGCAATAAATTATGAGACATGGAAAACTATCATCTAAGCACATGCTGTTAAATAACTTACAGCACAATATGCACGTATGTGTCTTCAGGCCACTGGTCGACTGATGGCAATCCTATGACTTACATAGAGTTTTCTTAGGCAAGGAATACTACGAGGTAGTTTTGCCAGTTCCTTTCTTGGAAATAGGTCTGAGTACCCATAGTATATGTTGACAGTCTCCCATTCAAATACTAACCAGGGCTGACTGCTTAGCTTTCAAGGTCAGGTGGGATATAGTACTTTTAGGGTATTTAGGTCCTGCAAAAAATATATACTCACTGACTCATGATAAACAACATTATAGGATCAAATATTACGCTGGATGCTAGGTTAGCATTATTAATGGACACCACGAAGCTGAATTTAGAAACAAGTAAGAAAGAATTGGTGATTATTTTACTCACAGTGGGAAGAATTATAATAGCAAAGAACTGGAAAATAATAACTAATCTAACACTGGAAGCATGGTATAGGGAGGTATGGAACGTAGCCTTAAATGATAAATTAACAATGGAAATGAGGGTATTCAGGGGGGAAATTAACAGATCAGATTTTGAGGCATACTGGTCGGTCTTTATTAAATACGCCTTAGAGAGCGAAAATGGAAAACAACAGAATTTTGTTGGTCAGGAATTTTGGGTATGAGATTTGATTAATGGTTGATTTATAAATACATGGTGAAGGAAAGGATACTTGTTCAGGCCTTGGTGGTGCAGCTATGTTTGTAAAATGTTCACTGTTTTGTGTTTTGTTTACACTGTAAGTTGTTATTGTATGTAAATAAAATCTTACTTATAAAAAAAGGTGGGATATAGTACTTTTAGGGTATTTAGGTCTTGCAAAAAATATATATACTCACTGACTCATGATATAGGTCTACCAGAATCAAAGGACTTTACTCCCAGGTAACTGTGCAAACGATTACAGTCATTATGTATTTGATATTTGTACTTGGCAGAAAACTCATGTTCAATTCCATGGGTCTCCCTTTTGCCTCTTGTCTGACGTAAAGCCTGGACTATAACAAATGCATTATGTTCAGGCATTATGAAATAAACATATATGAGGGGAATCACTGTGGATTGCCTTGAGCAGTGGTTCTCAACCTGTAGGTCCCCAGATGTTTTGGCCTTCAACTCCCAGAAATCCTAACAGCTGCTAAACAGGCTGGGATTTCTGGGAGTTGTAGGCCAAAACACTTGAGGACCCACAGGTTGAGGACCACTGACCTAGAGAGTCTCTATGCTTAAAGGAGGCTGCTTCTTCTTCTGTTCAAGTTCACTTTATTACGGCCAATGACTAGCTCGAGAGAAGAGGGACATACAGTCCTGCACAAACACATCAGATCTAAAACTTTAAAATAAGTGCATCATTGCCAGGACAACAAGACAATTAACCCAAGAATCTAAGCCAAAAGCCATATACAGGATTATATCAAAATCTAACACAATTTATGGAATTAAAAGGGAGTCTGAACTGAGGGAATTGGGGTGCTCATGTGGCCCTCTCAAAGCAGAAAGATTAAGGAAATGTGTGCAGGGGTCACCAGGATTAATACATTCCTCCTATCCTTGCATGTTTGTGAAAAAAAAAGAGCTTACTTTAGTGTTCAGTCAATCTTGCAGTCCAAACACCCTCAGCCACTAAGGTTAACTGAACAATGCACGCATGCCTAAACTGTTTTAGGATTTTCTTTTTCCTGGCAAATGGGCGAACTCTCACATTTGCCACACTGAAGTAACACTATTTTGTTACTGTGGATTGTGACTCTACAATGAGGATCAAATAGCAAGGGTCAAAAAAGCCCAGCTTATTGCAAATGGCGTCAAAGCAACCGTAGATTTAGGAGAGCAATGGCTGAATGTAAACAGTAAACACTACAACATTTTTGAGGGCTGCTCTAAACAAAGAAAATGATTAGAGGCCACTGTGTAACACACACAGGTGTGTACAGCAAACATGATATTCTTTTCTTCTGAGATATATCAAAAACAGCTTTTTCAAACCCCAAAGCTTGCTGTTTTGTGTTATGTAGTCAAAGGTTTTCGTTAAAAGCACTAACCATTGATTTCTGCTCTAGTGAACAGATAATACAAATCCTTGAGAATTCTGAATGGTTACAACCAGTCTGCTTGCTGCCTCTTAAACATTTGATTGATGTCAGGGAAAACACAATGGCATCTTACCCTTAAGTCAATCACTCTGTTGTCCAATCTTGTATCCTGGTTTACAGTAGCTCTTCCTTCCTGAACAGTTGAAATAGAAAACACAGTGAAACCACAAGCACTGAGAGAGGGGTGGGGGGTGGGGTAAGATGCGTAAGTTTTATAGTGTAAGAAATCTTTGGCTTTGTAGCACAGTTAAGGGAAACGTCACAAGCTGCCCACACCAAAGATTCTCAGTATCTGAGACACAGACACCTGCTAAGGATATTTATGTAAGTGAGCTGACTATGTGAAGAGACAGCAGCTGTGCGGTCTGTGTAGCATATTGGGCCTTCACAAAAGGTACCGTTAACAGGAGCTTCCTACGCTCCTGGTTTATAGATTAAGTACAAAAACAGAAGTGCAAGATGTAAACAATTGGAGTAGCAGATAGAAGCTGGTTCCATCATCATTCCTGTCTATTGGTGGGAGACCAGAGCTGGTTGAATTCTGGGAAGACAATGGGATTAAATTGTATTGAATCAACCCTAGCAAAGAGCACAAATACAGATGTGCCTGCAAAGTAGAAAGGCAAAACTATTTGTTTAGATCAAGAGGAGAAATATGTGGCTCTTCACATTACATTGGACTGCAGTGCATTTCAATCCCAACCACAACAGCAACTGAGGAAATATAATGAGATCTGTAGTTCAAAAATCCCTATTCCTGGCTTGAATTCTTTCTTGGCTTTGAAGAGTGCTGCAAAACTGTGGTCCTGCTCTTAAAACCATATGTATTTAGGATATCCAATTTAATTGAGGTTACAATTAGGTTATGCTTTCAGAAACAGAGGTAAAAAACAGAAGGAATTTAGGACCTTCTGACACTGACATTTTCCAAAGCACCATGGAACAGCATAACTATATTGAAAAAAAATCACTTCACATGCTAATAATGAAAACTGGAACATCTTATCTAAATCTTGTCCAGCTCTTTCCTCATTAAGATGACATAATGATGGTTGTAAAAATCATTTCCTCATATTAAAAAAATCAGAACCATCAAAAATATTGTACATGTGGTAGTGAAGTATCAGTGCGTACGACCTTGAAGTAACAGTCATTGTTATCTAACAACCCTAAGCAATTTATTAGCAGTAGAACTATTTCCCCCATCTATGTACTGAAAGAGTATAAACAAGAGAGTGAGCAATGTTTAATGATGCCAAAATTCAAGGGCTTTAAAATGAAATGGGGAATACCAGCTATTAAAATATGCTGGACTACTCATACACACTACTGGTTATGTTAAAAATAATATATTTTACCTCTTCTCCATCCACTTCTGGTCGAATAGCATCATCCAATTGTAAGGGCAATCGGGGTTCAGCCAAACTGATTACATAGATCTGAAATTGACATTTTCTTTTAAAAAAATGTAAAAACAGCACAGAAACTGTTGTGTGATTCACAAAGCTATATTTTTGTCTGAAATGAAACCGTGTTTGCATGATAATTCACTGGAAGGTTATACAGTAAGTCACACTCATATATTTCTTTGCCTTTATTTCTGTAGTAATACAACAAATACTTGGTCAAAAACTCCTGCTTTAAGTAACATCCTCTACCTTTACTGGAGGAAAATAATACAGGATGAATTTAATCAGGCCTGAAATAATTATCTAATCATAGCTACTTCAACTCCTCATTCTTTAGAGATACTACAACTATATATGGTGCTACATTTCTGTGAGTGTAACAGTAGTAAAGAGAGGTAGCTTGCTATCGTGAATAGGATAACTATACTTTCGTGAATTTAGATGAGAGAATGAATGCATAAATTCAAATGCAAACAATATAAGACAAGAACATTCTGTGGAATGCATGAGAAAAAACAAGATTTTCTATCAATAGTTCAAGCACATTTTAATGGGTTGTTCCATATTTTGTTGTCAAATCACCTCAAACATCTCCTACCATCTTTTATGTCATGCATCCTCAAACTTTATTTTTCTCGTTCACATGCAGGTAACTGAATTTAACATTTGTTGCAAACGATAAGCATCCATTTCTGGAATGCTTCAGGACTGCATGGATTGTAGTACCACTCATACAGCTGGAAACTGATTTTTTATATGCATGAGCAGTTTCATGGGTACTCTTATGTACTATTTTAAATACATTTGCTGCATATTATTTTTATTGTTGTTATATGCTATTACAAAAGTTAACTGAGGGAATATCTACATTAGTGTCATGTTCCGAATTTGACCATAATTGCTCTTGGGTGTTCAGATGACACCAAGGAAATTCTAGACTTATTATATGGGGCAAAACAGGTTATCTCAATTTACCCCATGTTAGGAAAAGTTGGAAAATGGAAGCTGTATTATATGTTTGTGTGAACAGCTGTGCTCATTCTGATTCAAAACCAGTCCCTCTGTTCACATGGGCCAGCACTGTCATCCTGCTATCCCTACACTCCATGCAATGGGGGAAGGGGCATGCCACTTTCCTTTGTTGTTTTTGTTGCTGCAGCAGAAGCCAAGGAGCTTCAGAGACCTCCTGGCTGTTGCTCTGCACCTTTGCTGATGTCAGTAAAGGTGCCCATACAATATGGAGAGAAGGAGGGTGAATCTTCCTCCTTACCCCATCACTTTTTCAAGTTGTGCCACACTTTTGCTGACATGGGCAAATGCATCAGATTATTATCAGTAGCTCTTTGGAGTTTCATGGCTGCTGCTGTAGCAACATATATCAACAAAGTAAGGATGACTATCCACCAAGGCCAAACTAGATTTAGCGTAAACACCATGGCAGAATCCAGTCCAGTCCTGGATTTTGTGGCCCATGTAGATGGGTCCCAAGAAAGCCTGAACCTATGGAGACTATCCATGTAAAGCCTAATGTTAATATGAAACAATGATCAATGCACATTTCTATTTGCTTTAAATAACATTACCCTTTGAACATGCAGTTCAACATCCTGCTGAGTGCAGCCTCCAATCTTATGTGGCACTTTTCTTACAACACCTTCAATGTCAACAATGCTTTCTTTGTTGATGCTGTCAATAAAAAAAAATAGTCAGTGTGGAATATTCATTTGAGGTTTGGACAGCTATGAAGGTAATTGTTAAATGAGGTTTTTAAATATATAAATGTTGGGCCACTACAATAGAACAGACTAAGTTCTTTATCAAGTTATTTCTCAGCTGTCTTGCACAAAAAGGACCGATTGCTGAAAATAAGGAGACGCACACACACACACACACAAAAATCAGCACTTTAGATTGTCATTAGATCACCTATTTGAAAAGCATCAAGCAGAAATATTATTCTATGTGCAAACGAGTAAGGCAACCACTCTAGCAGAGAATAATGTATATTAAAGTATGCACTCTAAAGTAAAGTGCAGATAAAGACAAAATCAGATGTGAAATTTAAATTGCACATTTTGGTTTTATTGGTACTTCAATATGGAAAAGGAATGAAGTTATATGCTTGGGGTGCACTTCATTGAGTAAAAATGATAATTCATTCATCAGTTATCTTCTGAGTAGGTACATAAAGCATTCTTCACTCAAAAAAAGTCTGGACCTCTATTTTAAACAAGAACTAGAGGAAAATGTTACCAAGTGCATTAAGGTTTAATATCAATGCTAGCTTCTAAAATTGTTGTGCATATTTCATCTGTACAGCCCTTTCCAATATAAAAGGCATTTTATAATCTTATCCATCTGCCCTCACAACTGCTGGCTGAAGATGTACGAAGAAAGCACTGCATATTGCATTTGTACAAACTGCTCAAAACTACCTTGAGTTTCATAGTTTGGCAAGGATTTAGCCCTGTGTCTCTAATGTGCCGAACTTCAAAACTCTGCATCTTTGGATGCAGTAACAACTCCTTGCTAAATGTGACATAGAATCACATTTCAAATGAGTCAATTTTCTTCCATCAACTTTCTTCAGTGCCCAGCTTTCAGAACTATACATGGATAAGGAAATATGGTGGCACTGACAATCATAACTTTAGTATTCAATAATATTTCTTAATGCTTCAGGATCTTTTTTGGTTCCTTCATGTTGCCTTTCCAAGTCCTAGTCTTCCTGTGTTTTTTTTAATTGCGGTTTCCATTCTGATTAATGCTTGGCAAAGGTATGGAAAGTTTCGAATCATTTATCTTTAGCTTTCCCCTTGTAGGAAATAGTAAAATGTCATTTCTGTTAGTTCATATCTGTCTGGCATTTTACTTCATGCAAAATACAAGCTTGCCTTTTATCTCACTCAGTTATCAAAAGTGGACATACATTGTTTTGGCTTGTTTAATGTAAATGGAAGTAGGCAGACACATTTCTCCGAGTAGAATACAGACAAAGTGTGCTCTGATCAGATCACAGTAAGCTTTATGGCACCCTCCTCCCAAGAGATCAATCCAGGAATCCCGGATTGATAGTCCAATTTTAAGAAATGACCAATTTGCTTCTCCTCTCACAGATGTGACTATACAAAAGAGGGGAAGAAAAATATTGTGAACTGTCCGAAACCAGGATTATGGATCAAACAAGCCAGGATCGTAAGACTGCCTTAAAATACAGTTTGCTGTTTGTTTACAAATCCTGGATTGTTTGTGTATACACACACTTAACTAAAACTATGTGCTGAGATCCCATTGCCCTGTCTACGCTAAGAGAACAGCAGAAGCAGGCTGCGTGTATCAGAATGTTGCTTTTTCACACCAATGTGGTTTAAACTGATGTGTAAACAGTCTTCAACTTAAATGTGATACCCTGCATTTCCTGTGGAAACAATATTTAGTTTCTAACTTCTAAATATCCTCGTTCAGTTATCTTAGTATTAGTCAACACTTTTTGTTTTAATCACATAACTGTCCTCTTGCTGCACTAGTGAAAACCTCTTTCGGGAACAAAGTTGTCCATTAAGGAACAGCCACAACCCCTTCTTCATCATGAATCACTTTCAGCGGGGTTCTTGATCACAAGCTCTCTGTACTGAAGAATGATCATGGACCACTTTTTCTTTAGTTAACCCACATATGTTCCACCCACCTTCCACTGTTTCCATAGCTTGGTTCAACAAATAATTATGTCCTGGTCTCAAAGGCCTTTTATCTGCTTTATCAAATAGGGCTGAATGACAACAGGAGTGAAGGCTGGAATACATCACAAATAGACTCTAGTTTTAAGTCATTTGTTTTAAGTCATTTTCACCTGTCTAATTTGTTCTTGGATGACAGAATTAAGCTATACTATATGGATTAATTTCTTCAACAGGTCTGAAATCTGACATTTAACAAACAATCATTTTGTTCAGATGAATCTGTTGCATGTATCCAGTAACATAAGAACCCCAAGGTATGCCAGGTGTAAATTCAGGCATGACTTATTTGTTCAAATCAGCCAAGTTTTGCTTTACTTAAGTCTGTTTCTTGCTATTGGAGTCTAGAGTTTAATATGTAATTAAGAGTTAGGAAGGATATCATGCTATGTCTAAATTGTTGTATTGACAGAATGTTCACTATATATTACTCAATAATAATAACAACAATCTTTTTTTTGTCATGTCAGGAGTGACTTGAGAAACTGCAAGTTGCTTCTGGTGTGAGAGAATTGACCATCTGCAAGGACGTTGCCCTGGGGACGCCTGGATGTTTTGATGTGCTATCATCCTTGTGGAAGGCTTCTCTCATGTCCCCGCATGGGGAGCTGGAGCTAATAGAGGGTGCTCATTCGCACTCTCCCTGCAACCTGTCATTCTTCAGTCCTGCCGGCACAGGGGTTTAACCCACTGCGCCACCGGGGGCTCATTTATAATAATATAAGATTATAATAATGATCTTTATTTATATCCCGCCACTATCTCCCCGAAGGGACTTGGGGTGGTACAAAAGTATAAAACAAATAACATAAAATTAGAACAACAACCTCCATCAACACATGTAGCATAAAATCAAAATAATACAAATATAAAACAACAGTAGATAAAACTAACTGCCATCAATTCACAAAGTGCCAAGTGGCAGCTTCATATGGGTTTTGACATTGTATGAGGTCTACTAACTTGTCTCCGTAAATGTTTAATTTTTTACCCATCGTTGGAAAAAGTCAAGTCAAAACAAACAAAAATTGCATGAAAATTATTCCCTGCTAAATCAACATGTTCTTCTCCTCGCACTATTTGAGAGCAATCCTTCCAGTCAAGCGATGATTGACAATCTTCATGTTCCTTTCCCTAGAACTGGCTCAATATCTTATTTATTGTAATTCAGCAGGATCAAGGCTAACAAAGACAGCAATCGATTGGTGTCACCTCTAAGAAAGGCTGGGTTAATCCTTGAACATTTTACCCTGTGCCAGTGAAAAGATAGGGAAGGGAAGAGAATCAGTTCATTCCATGATGGGCTCTGATCATCTTGACTGATAGGTTTTTGCTGGGAGACTTTCTCTAAAACAATAGCAGGCGATAGCAGGTCCCTTTGTACATTATATTCCTGCCTCCCTAAACCACAATTTTCAGACCAGGAACAAGTATTTGACTCAAGGCACTCTCCTCCTGTCTTCTCTTTATTTATCAGCATCAGATGCCAGTAATGTTTATCTTAAGGGACAATTCTTTGTTACAAAGAAATGAACTATTTGTTTCCCAAAATCTAGACTTCAGCTCCCAGAATCCCTAATAATTGTCCAAGGTAGAGTTTCTCAAACTGTACTGGACTTCAGCTTCCACAATTCCTGGTATTCTAGCTGGGATTTCTGGGAGTGGAAGTCCAAAACACCTGGAGGAGCATAGCTTGAGAAACACTAGTCCAAGGAAACTGAGGGTTCTGGGAGTTGAAGTCCAAAATATCTGAAGGGTTAGAGTTTGGGATTTAATGGTTGGTTACTAACCAGGAACTCAACGAATTATTTAACTGTGGTTTTAGCTGGTAAATTTACCTTAAGCCACAGGGCCACTATTTCAGACATATCGGGAAAAAGGTTCTATGTTAACCAAGACAGCCCAATGCAGCTATGATACAAGGAAGAGTGACTCCATTATTTAAGGCTTTAACAAAACAGTGAGTGTTATGTCTGAACCAGAGCAACGAATAGCCTTAAAAATTTTCCATTTAGCACCCTGGACATTTGAAGTGTACTATTTACTAGCCTTGAAATGTGCCATTTTGTATTTTTCCTGATCATGTTCATGTAAATATATGAACAGTTCACTATTATGAACCAGATACTGAATATCTATAGACTCCAAAAATGTAAAACAATTACAATTAAACCAAAACCAAATCCAACTATATTGCATATAAAAAGGAAGATGGAAAAGAAATCATTACCTTCCACAAGAAATCAGAAACATTTTCAGTTAAACAAAATAATGTGTAACTACCTGGAAAGGCATGAAAGGTCTTCACTATGAGCTAATACTGAGAAAGAGGGAAGTTTGTACACATAACACATGGAGAATTATGATCTCCAGTGCTCTTGAATTCCTTCCTTAAATCATGGATGCCTCTCTTATAATAGCAGATGTTCAAAACTGTTCTTCAAGAGATTCCATAAAAAGCATGGAACTCTCTTGGAAGAAACACCAGATACCTTTGCCTTTCAGTACACGTTTTAGATATAGCTTTAGCTCCTTTTTTCTGCAGGTTCAATTCACAGATGGCTATATTTGCTTCCTCTTGGGTGGTGCTGATAAAGTAATTGCCGTCCTATAGTTTGGGGCTTTTCTTTTAATAGACCAATACAGTTATCAACTGATTTGAGGAGGACTGTAGGAAGTTCACAATGGATACTTTCAGCAGAAAGAACACTTTTAAAAGTCAATAAAGTGTCATTTTGGTTTCAAGATTGACAGGAAATCATTGCATGTTTGTTTGAAAAAATGTTTTTGCACAAATTGAGTGTGCTCTAAATTTAGGTGTTTTAAGTAAACAATTGAGCAGCTGAACAAGTTGCCTAGGGAACTTGACTAAGAGACACACAGATGACAAATTGATGATTAGAAGCGGAATACAGGGCTCTGTTAAAAAAAGCCATGTATAAAGGCATTAACAGAAGCTACAATAGAAAATTCCTGGTGCACAGCAAATGATCATAAAAAGTTGAACAGAGGAGCTGTAGCCATTAGGAAAGGTCAACTAAGGACTCATGACACAGCTGAAGCCAAAGCAGTGAGGGCACCATCTAGGGAGACCAAATGAGGAAAAACACCAATTTCATCCACTGAGGCTCTTTAAGAATTGAAACAAAGCTGAATCTCAAAGCCATTAAAGAAAAATCAGCCCACTTCATACATTCCTTATATCCTATATACCATTTCTACAAAGGTTGCCATCATAAACCAACCCTTTATACTGACTGCTCTGTGATGTTAAAGGTAATTTGCAAGAACAGTTTAGAATGTCTCATTAGAAAAGTTTAAGAAAGCAGCTTCTCTTTTTCCAAAGCTTTTATGCTGTCTACAGGTGCAGTGTTCATGTAAGACAGAGTGATAATCCATTCCTCAGCCACGAGAGAGAGAGAGAGAGAGAGAGAGAGAAAAGAAGTAAAACTGGCCCTTGGTGTCCATGGATTTTGTATCCAAAGATTGCACCAGCCACAGCTGTGGAACTCCCTTCCTAGTGGCATTACAGCTGTGGAACTCCCTCCCTCCCTCCTGTCCTTTAGAAAGAAAGTAAAAACTTGGCTATGGAACCAAGCGTTTGGAGAGTTGTTATGGTGCAACAGCAGCTACGAAGTTAATGTGCTTGGAATAGCTTTTGGTCTATGATTTTGGGATTATGTGCTATGTCTTTAACTGCTTATTTAAATGTATGTATATGTTACTGTGGAGGCCCCTTTGGCACAGCGGGTTAGACTGCTGAACTTGCTGACTGAAAGGCTGGTGATTACAATCCAGGGAGCAGGGTGAGCTCCCATTGGTAGCCCCAGCTTCTGCCAACATAGCAGTTTGAAAACATGCAAATGTGAGTAGATCAATCAGTACCCTTCTAGCGGGAAGGTAGTGGGGCTCCATGCAGTCTTGCCAGCCACATGACCTTGGAGGCGTCTACAGACAATGTTGGCTATTCAGCTTAGGAATGGAGATGAGCACCACTCCCCAGACATAACTGGACGTAATGTCAAGGGGAAACCTTTATCTTTACATGTTACTGTTTTATGATTTTACTGAACAATGTATTTTTCATGTTTTAATGTCAAAATGCAGCATTTAATTATTGGCAGTTTGGAAGCCACTCTAGAGTCCCCTTTGGGGTTAAGATAGAGTGGAGTAAAAATTTGGATCTGACAAGTGCCTGGTGCTTTCATTTCCAGATTGCTTTGGTAATACAGGCACTTGTCAGATCCAAATTTCAAAGGTCTTGACTGCAATGGTTTTTTTTGTTTTGCTAAAACAGAAACAAAGTCAGTTCCTAGTAGTAAAAAAAAGTCTGGGAAAGGAAAAAAAAACAAATAAGTTTTTGTGTGTGTAATAAAGGATAAAAAACACAAATTGGGTTCTTAACCTATTTAAAGAAAATTACAATACTGGACTTCTAAATACCTTTTATTTCCACTTAGCATTTAGATGAGACCGAATACATTACACAGCGAAGATCCAATACTTAAGGGGGGAAAGGCTGACCCTGTGTTCACATGCACACACAAACTTCCAGCAAAATAAAGCCTCCAGGCTCAGCCTGCCAACCTTTTTGTTAGCTGGCTTGAAAGTAAATGGGAACTGTCTGGGGAGACAGAATGCCCCCTCAGCAATTCAGAATGAATTTCAAGCCTGTGTTCCATTTTGTCTTTTGTAAGTGTAAGGCATTCAGTGCTATAGTGAACTGACAACTTAAATAACTACATTTTAAAAACAAACGCAGCATTGATGTTAATGTGTGAAAATGGTCCCAACCCCTGGGAGCCTTGGTTCCCACCATTGTTTACTGTGACAACAGGATATAATTGCTTACTTACTTGGCAGCGAACTTTACCATCTGCTTACTTGCATGGTCTCCCACAGCCACCAGAGCTTGGACATTGAATTGCTGCTGACGTAGGACTAAGAAACACTGTTTTCCTGAAAAGACGAAGGAACAATGCAGGTGTACTCAGGGCAACAAGTTACTCGGGATCTTTCTCAATGAATGGAAAAATATGTTCTACTACTTTTAAATTAAGCCAGGCTATAAATGCTCACAAAGTACATTAGCCCAGGCAGACATATGTATCTTTTTTGTTACCCCATTCAGACTACAACGATATTTTCTTTTTGATCTGTGTTCAATTTAAATTACTTTAAAAACAAAATTATCACTTTAAAAAGAAATTTCAGGTAAATGGAACATGCAACTGTCTGAGAAAAAACACAATAACAAGTCAAGTTTGTGTAAGCAGTGATCTATAAATTGCACTAATGCTAACTGATTAAGATGAGTAAGGTATGAATTCAAGGCAAGTATCTGCACTTCAGACACACAGGAGCCCCTTTTGGCGCAGTGGGTTAAATCCTTGTGCCAGGAGGACTGTTGACTGAAAGGTTGGCAGTTCGAATCCGGGGAGCAGGATGAACTCCTGTCTGTCAACTCCAGCTTCTCATGCAGGACATGTGAGAAGCCTCCCACACAATGGCAAAACAGCTGGGAGTCCCATGGGCAACGTCCTTGCAGACGGCCAATTCTCTCACACCAGAAGCAACTTGCAGTTCCTCAAATAATTCCTGACACGGAAAAAAAGACAAGCAGGCCATCCTGGAATTCAACACAACCTGGGTTCAAAGTTAAATATGTCAATCCTGAGGCTTCAGACCTACTTCAAAAAGTGTTTAGGCCCCTATCAATGAGTCTGATAAGCTGTTGAACATTTCATGAAGCTTCTACAGAATGGAAGGGTAGGGAATACCTCTGTGACTAACAGCCATATACTTCATCTAATATAGAGTCCCTAGAATATTGGGGCAAAAGTGCATATTCTATGGAATCTATATTAGATGACATGTACCTATTGCTAGATACTGCATGGTGACACTTTGTAATAGGGAGCCATCAAGACCACTGTCAAGTAAGTTTTATTACTGGGATCCACTGCCATCTCCAAAATTATTCCTGATCATATTTCCATTTCTCATTTCCACAGAAACCCAGGCTGAATCTACACTGCCATTCAATGCAATTTTAGAATGCAGGTTAACTGAATTGAACTGAATTATATGGCAGTGTAGACTCATATAATCCAGTTCAAAACAGTTAATCTGCATGCTGAAAACACCTTATATGGCAGTGTAAATGGGGCGCCAGAGTCACTTGCTACAATCTACAATGGTTCTTTCTTTAATTAAAATGTATACCTCCTAAGATCTCAAGGTGGCATATAATAAAACTAATCTAATTTAAACGAGTGTACAAAAAGGTTTTTAAAAAGCTAAAAATATATTAAATATTTTAACAAGAGAAAACAGGAAATATTAAAGCCAATGAGAACAGCTTTGGTTGAAGTACATTTCATGCAACCGCATCTACCTGTCTTTCCTCATTGCTCTCAGCAACAGGGGCTTTGAAGGACTCAAATCCCATCAGGGATGCCTCGGTTCCTATGCATTTATGACTCCTGAAATATAGCAACGGGAACTACCCTTCACTTTATAACTTTAAAAATGTTTGAGAAGATGCTCCAAATATTAACTGAAAGTGGTAAATTGATGTCTTTGTACTTATTAAATTTCTATTTGAAGAAAAAAAATCAAAGTAATACTTAGTTTTGAAATATGAAAGAAGCCAAAATTTCCAGTCCATGACTCAGAAGCAAATTTTGCAGACATTTTGTCCACATACCCCCCCCCCCCCCCAAATCTTAGAAATATAAGGAAAAAGACAGCTGCAAGAAAAGCTAAGGCACATCAATTACTTCATGTACTTGTACTTTTAATGACTGTCTGTAATATTGATGTTGGAAACCGGCCTGAGTCCCTCGAATGGAGGTGAGAAGACCAGTATACAAAACTGCTAAATAAATAAATAAATACTTGATCTCACCACTACAGGTGACAGTTTGGACACATTATTAGGATTATCAACTGTTCTGTATCAATCCATCAACTGCCTATTTGTTTTTGAGTTCAACTGGGAGCGTTGATCCAAAATCATTATCACGTCCACTAAGATGACAATAATTCTGAATTCAAGTTCTGAGCTCACATTTACTCTCAGGTAAATATGTGTAAAATAACAGTTTTGACTTTTCACTAAAACACACTAAGTATTTGAATCCAATCAGATTAGTCCATGAAGCAACTGCTGATCTACTTTAAAAAATCACAGCAATTACAATAATTTCACACTTTTGAGTGTTATGTTGTTCTTCATAGGAACTTATGCAGTTCTGCAAAAATACAAATGCAACTTTTGACAGAGTTGACTCATAACATTTAATTGACACAATAAGTTAATGGGCAAGTTTCTGTCGAAAAACAAACCAGGGCTACCAACGGGCAGCATCAAAGCAGTCTGAATTTCACTTTCGAGTTAGATCACTTTGATTTCAACTGGGTAAATATTTGGGTGAATACTGTGACTAACATTAAACAGATTTCCCCCCTATCACGGAAACACATTACAAAAGTTTGTTTCGATCAAAACGGCACTAAAATATACAATTAAAAAGGGACAAAATTGCAGGCCAAACCTGAAGGTTTATTCTAGCCAATCTAGCCCAATATTTTGTTTACAACAGCAATAGTTATATGCTTGTAGAAAGCCATGGTTACTTTCTAAAGTCAACAGTCCTTGTTCACTTGTGGTAAATGAGTATATGACATACAGCTTCCACTGAATCCAGAGAATTCATGGGAATAACCATAGCTAATGGCCTATAGCAGACCTATTTACTAGTAGTACCCATTATACAATCTACAGAAAGAAGTACTTTTCCTTTCTGTAATTTACAAAAGATATGGTGTGTGATTCTTACTAACAAGATGTCCCCCAATAATTTCAGTGTAGGATCTTCATGCTACTTTTTAGTGGGACAGAAGAGGACATGATTCTCACAATGGCATTAAAGTGTGCCCATATAAGGTTCACTCCTCCCCATTTCTCTAGTTTCCAGCAGACCTCACAACCTCTGAGGATGCCTGCCACAGATGCAGTGAAATGCCAGGAGAGAATACTTCTGGAACATGGCCATATAGCCCGGAAAATTCACAACAATCCAGATTCACTTATCTATTTTATCCACAATTTATATAAATATTACGCTGACTAGAATATTGAAGGCAAACTATAATTTCTTATATATATATATTTTTTTTACCAAAAATCAACAGATTCACCTTCATGTGTTTTGAAAAAGTACTTGGCTACACAAGTACTAGTATGATGCAGCTGCTGGCAAACTAGACACAATGCAAATTAGTGGCAAAGGCAGTTTCTTAGATGGCCAAACACACATTTTGCGCCCCTTCATTCTTTAGCTGTAGAATGAATGTAAGTAAATAAAAACAGTCCTAGACATTAGTATTGTCTTCCACATTAATGACTACCACAAGGTGGAATTGCACAATGTCACAACGGTATACGATCCACTGCACACTATGAGACTAAAACTTCACACAGGAATGTCAATTCACCGGCAAACCACTTTTTTTTCTTCTGTAGAAACTGAAATTTTGAAATGAAGAAAGCTAGCACCAGCTCAAACCAAATCACACCATGGTGCTTATATACCTTTGGCTCCTGCCTACTCCATCCTCAGAGTTTTCTTTATTCCGTCTTTCAAAATTCCCTCTTTCAAAAAATTCTCTAACACCCTATCATCTTCATCGGAGGAATGAGGTAAAGCATGCAGGAATATCATTTAATACAGATCAGAAAAGCAAGAAATTTCTAGCAGCAGTTTCCTAGGATCCAGTCTATGCTTTAATCTCCGCTTACTTTTTTTCCTTCCTTCTGATTTGTATGCATGCTCAACTTATACCTTCCAAAACCTAACTTTAAAACAGATGGCTTTGGTCTCTGATTTCTGCCTGGAATACCTGCTATGAGCAGCCAAAGACAACCCATGCTGTTTCGAATGCAAATTACTAAAACTCCCCAAGATATTAGTGAATGCATTTTTCTTTCTTTTCATGTAATTTTTAAGGAAAACTTAGACAATTCTACAAATCTCCATGAGTACTTACCAGAAATGAGAACTGACCACATGCTCAGCCTAAGTTCTAAGATTGGTGATGGTGCTTCCCATGAATAAAACACACTTAGAGCAATGGAAGAACAATACAGACTCACCAATGGGGATTGGAAAATACCAGATCAATATAGTTTCAATGCTTGATAGAGCTACAGTTAAAAAGAGGCCTAACTACTACTCCACCGCATACTGTACCATACCAGAAACTATGCATTGACTTGATATAATGAAATATATTAATTAAAAACATATTAAGACAATTGTAGTAGTTTTACTGTATTACACATGCATTTAAATTTTTATTTAAAGTATTATTTTTTCAAATTTTTGCCAATTGCTGGAGAGTTCTTGTTGCTTGAGTTTTGGTTAACTGAGAGTCTACTGTACATTCCTTTGAGTTTGATACAGTTAGACAGTTGAGGTTTTGCCTGACCTACTCTATCACAAGGGTCACAAAGAAGGCTGTTGTCTGCTGAATGTGGAAAGGACAATTTGGAAGAATATATTCTCTGCTATATTTGTTGCAGACTACACTGTGGCATATTAGCCTGCAAGAAGATTTGTAGGGTCTTCCACCGCATCTGTATCAAAAATAAGCCTCCAAATCACCTCCTGGGAGCATTCTCACTGTGGTTTTGAACATTCCAGAGCCATCTTAAGTTGGGCAAACCTCTTTTAAACAACAGAAAGTGAAGATGAGCCACTTATTTAGAGGAAAAGTCTTTCCATGGGTACAAATTGGCCAGTTTTGGGGGAGGGGGGAGGAGGAAGAAAACCTGATGGGAATACCTCCTACTGGGGCTTTTGGGCCAAATTTGATTTGAGAAAAATACATTTTTTAGAGTAGCCACTGGGGCTACAAACATGATGTAAAGGCCTAGAGGTCATTTTGAAGTATTTGGAAACAAAACATGTACCTTTTTTTTATATATATCTGGGGGGCCCTGGGGCTGCATGCAGCCTTTGGACCATATGGTGCCTACCTCTGTTTCAAAGTCTTTGAAGGACTGGGACCAGGATTCCTAAAATACAATTTCCATATTTATAATTCTAACTCACTGGAGTAACAGGCAAACACCATTTGTATTTCACCACCATTTGAAATGCATTTGCGATACTATATTTTACTATGGTGCCCGAAGGCACAACTCCTTTCCCCATTTTGATTCCAGCTAGACTCACTCTATCACCAATGAAAAGTTCAAACAGGTCTAACCTCTGCATGATCTTTCTTTATGTGCTCTGCCCATGAGCCTGCAAGGTTCAGATCCACAGAACAGCTGTCTATCCAACATCATTTAAAGACAACAAAAACATATTTAAGCGTGTGAACTGGAAATTGAGATTACCCACCCGCAACCCCCCCCCCCAACCTACACATCTCCAACTTTGCCCTTCTACAGGGAAGAAAAATGATGGGCAGGTGGTTCTATATGAACAGGATACCCCACAGTGCTTAAGCTTAGATAAGAATTTCATTTGAGGTCACAGTAAGAATGGATTTTTCCTTAAAAATTATGACCTAAAATGTTTCATTTGTGGCCACATGAAAGCCTGATTTGTTTCAGGTTTCCAATTTCCCTTAGAAGGCAGAATGTAAGACAAACTATATTCCAATTTACCATCTGGAAAGAGAAATTTTAGCCTACATGATGACTGACATTTCTCCTGTGGTTTAAAATTTTACGTCTACATAATGCTGAATTTATTTGAAGTCATTTAAAAAGGGTATCTAGTTATTTAATTCTCATGAAAAACTAACTTTGTTTACAGGGGTGAAAACCTAACACATTTGAAATCTACGTTTTAGAAATTTAACAACTATATATATATATATATATATATATATATCATAAAATTTAAAACATAAAGCAAATAATTTACATCCCATGCCACTGATGAAAGAGAGACATGAGGGTTTTAAATATTACATCTGTGGCAAACAGTGTCTTGTCTAGTCGTGAATATAATTCCATTTGAACTGGAGAGGGTAGGTTGAAACAGAATCAGTGATGTGTGTGTATGTGACTGTGTTTGAAAGAAAGGTGTGTGAATGCAGGAGACAAAGGCAAGAAATTAAGACATCTTCTCAACAGCATGAAAACTTGAAAGCAAGCATCATAAACCTACTGCACCTCTATAGGAAATGCCAATTCAAGACCGTCCTTTGAAATAGTCGTTGGGGCTATCAACCCAAAGTTTATTCAGGTTACTATTGCAAGTGCTATACTGGAACATTTAGTGAGGGGAAGGCCCACAAATTATTGCTTGAGACTTCTCCCTTCACCTAACCTTCTTGCTAGGTTGTTACGTCAACAAGTAACTTGAGCCCTTTCCATAAGTGGATTCTCATAGAGGTAAGCACACTGATCCAATGCTTGAAAAAGCAAGTTATTTAAAAATCCTTCTTGTTATTTTAAATTGTTGTGCTCTTATTAGGAGGAGCACAAGAATGTTCTAGAAAAAGGGAAAAAATGCCAACCTTCTTGATTCGTAATAAAATGTGTAAAAGACAATTAGTACAGACACATTCAAAGACTATCTTAAAAAGAAACGTTTTTACCTTTCGCTCTGCTGGTATGGACTCTACCTCGAACCCAGACAACTTCATCAGCTTTCTCTCCTGTCAAATCCTTCACTCGAACTAACACACGATCTGTAGGCGATAAAGAAACATTTAGTCATAAAGGAACATGTTATCCATTCAACACAAGAAAATATACCTTGAAGAAAATGTAATTTACTGTTTGATGGAAACAATGGACTCTTAATAAAAATGTGGATTGCATCTGGAGTTGTGCTTACAGCAGAGGAAGAGACTGAGGCACTGATTTTTTGCCAAATTTTCTTTCACCACTTGAGGATGCTAAAAATGTGCTTTAGAGCCTCGTGAACCCCTTTGAAGCAGAGCTAGGGAAAGAGAGGAATACACAAAACTCATGCATGCTTTTTCAGTGCATCCCACCCTTCTCACAAACATCTCAGAATACTCCCTTCCCTCCTAAACTACATATACTTTAGAATACACTGGGGGCTCTTAATTTAAATGTGGTTTGGAAGGAGTCCCATTGATTTTTCAACTGGACTTGAATAAATCTATGGTTAAAAGCATACGATTTCCATAAGAATAAAAGCCCAGAACACATTATTCAGTGGTTAGACAAAGGGCATAATGAAATCTCATACAAGTTAGAGATAAACTGAAATGGCATTATAAAATGTATTTTAACCTCTTGCCTCATTAATATCCTTTAGGTGTTAGAGAGGCTGCAACAAATAATGGAATATTGGACAAAATGAACTAGTGGTCAGTTGTCATTAAGGAGACATGGACACAAGGCTTTGATCACATGGACAAAGTCTAAAGGTTACATTTCAAGAAGAAATTGTGAGCAAGTCTCTTTAGGCACTCCTATACAGAATCCACCATCTCCAAAGTGCATCCCATGCACATTTCATATTTGTGTGACTAACCCAACAACACAGGCTGGCCCAAATGCATGTATCTCTCCAGGCTTATCATTACTCCTTTCCCAATGATGGTGGGAAGAGTGGTACTGTGTGTGTGTGTGTGTGGGGGGGGGGGGGACCAATTAGATGCAGAGTGACATAATTCTGATACTTACACCTGGAATTTTACAATGATTACCATGTTAGAAAGTAAAGACCTCTGCAAAGTTATTTTGCCATTAGTGAAGGAAGGTTATTTGAGACCAGTGGTTCCCACCTGTGGGCTGTGGACCACCAGTGGTCCACAAGAACAAAAATATGGTCCGCGGCCTCACCATTACTACACCGTTGCCTTGAAACCACAAGGCAATGAGAGTGACTGGTCTTGCGAAACCCTCTTATATTGCTGAGACAATGAGGATGTCAGGAGGGAAGAGGCTGATTACCCACGAAAGATTACTACTACCACATCAGCTCTAGATTATTAAATATGGTTTTCTATGGGCAAGCAGATGGCGACTAGTGGATGGCCTATGTTCTGTATCAGGAACTAGAGCTGATGTGGTCTATCCAATGCAATTTTCTGAATCAGCACCCCAAATAACCAAACCAAATCTGAAGTTAACCAAAAACTGATTTGTAACCCTTTTGGTATTAATATTGGAGAGTGGTCCCTGGTCAAAGTGGTCTCTGGTCAAAAAAGGTTGGGAGTCATGGTTCAAGACCAATGTGAGGCACACTTCTCCAGAGAAGGTCTAAACAAATTAGAGGAAACCCATCCTTGACTTATCTCATTTTATGTTAGGTTTTCCAAACACAAGAAACAGGCAGTGTTTTCAATGTTAGCATTCTATCATATTCAGTAGTACAAAGAAAGATTTGTAATAACATGTGTTCTATGAGAGGCAGCCCTGTAGAATACTAACGCTGCAGCTGGCTGAAAACCACTGCTGATAAGCCTAATCTTTTGTGCACAGCAGCATTTCTTTTGACAACTAAATTTCTCTTTTTCTCTTAAGGCATTTCACCTTCTAATTCTTCAGTGGTCTCTCATTCCAATCCAATGTCTGTTCTGTGAATCTTTCATTGTCACTTCTGGTTGTTTTGTCATTGTATGTTACTTTGCAACTATTTTTGAAGAAGAGATTGTAATTTTAAAATGTTTTTAGTATTTTAATGTGTTTTTTTTATCAATTGTACATCACTTTGGGGATCCTAGTGTTTGACAGATAGTACACATATACCTAAATTAAGTAAGTTGTATGCAGAGTTACTAAGACAGTGGTTTTCAGCCTATGGGTCTCCAGGTGTTTTGACCTACAATTCCCAGAAATCCCAGCCAGTTTATCAGCTGTTAGGATTTCTGGGAGTTGAAGGCCAAAACATCTGGGGACCCACAGGTTGAAAACCACTGTACTAAAACATACTGTGTTTAGTACACATTCAGTACCTTGAAGGTATCAGATCTCTTGTGATCTTGAAAGCTAAACAGGTTCTGACCTAGTTAGTTTTGAAATTCCAATTATCACAGGGACAGAAAGTGAGGTGAAATTTTCTTAACAGGGGTACCAACAACAAAACAAACACCACAGGCATGTTAACCCTTCCCTATACTATCCGATGATGATGATGAGGATGATAAGGGAAACATTCAGTGCCTATTACACAGAGCAACAACGACATACAACACACAGACAAAGGTAAAGACCTTCCCGTTTCATCTGTGTCTGGAGGCAGGTCCAGCCATGGGGAGGTGCTCTTGTTCAATTTTTCCATGTTCCATGCTGAGGAGTCTGTTATCTGTAGACATCTCTGATCGTGTTGCATGTCTGCATGGGACACCCTTTTACCTTCCCGCTGAGGCGTTACCTATTGATTTACTTTTGAACTGCTTTTGAACTGCTAGGTTGGCAAAAGCATGCAATGTAAGTAAATCAATAGGTAATGCCTTGGCGGGAAGGTAAAAGGGTGTCCCATGCAGACATGCAACACGATCAGAGATGTCTACAGATCGTGGGCCTTCCAGGCAGCAGATTTCCTGCAGCTAGCAGTTTAACCTCCTGCGTTACCGCGGCCCCCACTGCGCTAGATAAATAGAATTAGAACAGTCACTTCTAATTTTGTGACCTAAAGGCCAAGTGAAATGCCATGGTCTTATCTGCCTAACACAGAACAGCGAGCTCCACAATGAGAATGCTGATACAAAGCAATCTGAGTAAATTATAAAACACCTTGCTCCACCATCACTCTAGCTGTCTGCCCAAATAATGCATTGCCCTGGGTGCCTCAGAAAACAAAAAAGCCCATACTATTGAAGGTACCTCAACTGTAAGAGCCAGTGTGGGGTAATGGTTTGAGTCAGCATTTGAATCCTTAATCAGCCATGAAAACTAACTAGGTGAACTTGGCCAAGTCCTGCTCTCAGAGGAAGGCAAAGGCAAATCCCAACTGCAAAAAACTTGCCAAGAAAACCCCATGATAAGTTCCACTTTAGGTTGCCAATAAGGTGGAAGTACAGTAACTTGAAGGCACACAACAACAACCACCTCAACTGTGGGATTGACTCAAGAGACCACTGAGAATTACACTGTTGAAAGACCAGCCAAAGTCTGAGGCCTGTAAGCAAACAAAATTCCAATTTCTACATGCTAATTTCAAATACCAGCATTGCTAATAACTGACATAATTGTAAAGTTTTATTTAGAGAGAAAGGTATCATTGATTTAAAATTGCTAGAAAGCTGCAATACAGTCCAGATGTGTATAACAAAGACACCTTTCCATAAATTATAATATGGATATAACCCAGAATGCACATTAGGTTAACTTCTAAAAACCACTATACCCATAATGGGTCAGCTTTCATTAAAACAAGATGACAAATGCTTTGGATTCATGTTCAGATACAGGACAACTGATCATTTTTCACTTCTGCAGTGTTCATATTAAAAAAAAGTCAAAAAGGACTTCTTAATGCAGTGGTTCTCAATCTGTGGATCTCCAGGTGTTTTGGCCTTCAACTCCCAGAAATCCTACCTGCTTGAAAAGTGTCTAGGATTTCTGGGAGTTGTAGGCCAAAACACCTGGGGACCCACAGACTGAGAACCACTGTAAAGAGAAACATACTGAAAAAGGTGGTGAAGAGGTTTCAAACAGATAAAGCAATTTTGCAATCATGGCTGGTGAGGCTTTTTATGTTTGTACTGAACCTATACTCTCCTTCTTCCCAGGCCACGATAGCAATTCAGTCCTTTCAAACTACTCTACTTAAATACTTCCCTACCAAACCACTCTTTAGCTTCTTTCCAACTTTCTTTTTAACATGATATATAATGAGTATTCATTACAGCAAAATGGATCTTTATTCTACCCCATTCCTTTTTGCTCAGTACTAGAACAAAACCTCTCAATTGGTTGCTTCTCTACAGTCCCAATTGGCAAATGCAGCTCAATGTAGATGCCAAGAACTGCACACTTGCATCATTGCAGAGAAAATGTAACTTCC
The DNA here is from genome assembly GCF_037176765.1 of Anolis sagrei. Lineage (NCBI taxonomy): Eukaryota > Metazoa > Chordata > Lepidosauria > Squamata > Anolidae > Anolis > Anolis sagrei. The sequence continues at coordinate 213,739,113 of NC_090021.1, read as the reverse complement.
CTATGGATAAATATGCTATGGACAAATACAAAAACTGTACATGCTTATAAGAATTCACCAAGTTGAAGTAAAATTATAAGCAATAATGGACATATCCACGTCCACTAAGAAAACAGAGGAAATAAGTTGAGAGTCCAGGAATGGTAACTTATATTTGTCCAAATCACAAGTAGACATATACATAGTCCATTCACCAGTTAAAACAAGTTAGAATATTTCCAACAATTAAAACATGAGTTTAGGCAGTAGTGAACACCCTGACACTAACTGCCATTGAACTCAATAAAACATTTGTGCCTAGAACTCAATGCATTTTTTACACTAGGCAAAGAGAATGAAACAATCAATCAAACAATCACAAAAGTTACCGGGTCATTTATTTCACTTCCTTAGAAAATTCTGACGCACTTCTCGAATTTTCAGCGTGCATGAATTTTTCCAAGTCTTCTCTTTTTTCAGATCAAACACATGACAGAAGTTTGGTTTCAATATAGTTTCACAATCCTCTGAAAAATATAAGGCTCAAAGCTTCATGTGCTTTCCAAACATTCAAAACTGACCTGGTTTGTCCTGGGATTGTATCAGTGGCAACACTCCATATCTTTCCTTTGCATAGTCCTAAAGAAGAAAAAGAGGTATTATTGTATTGAAAGCTTTTTCTTCAAAGTAATAGGAAAAATGTTAGTTTTTCATGTGTGGCAATATTCTACATAAGGAATTGTGTGTCAAAAGCATAATATACAGCCTAAAGGTAAACTTATAGCATAACTCTGAAAATAAACAGCAACTGAGTGCAAGACAGAAATTTGCATCCCAGCAAGCACAAAGGCACATGTACATCTTTTATTATAATATGATGAAATGTCATCCATGTGAACAAGCCACATGTGATTTAGGACATTGAGTTTTTGTTAACGCTTCTCACACATATACTGAGGGAAAATATACATGACAAGTACCAACAGCCTAGAAATCAACTTTTCCCAATTTTTCTTTTATTACAGAATGATTTAACCTTTGACAGATATAAAATCACCCTGTTTTCCCCACATCATCATTATAAGATATATACAATCATATATTCATATATTGGCACGAGCTATAAGCATATGAAAACAAAGTTCTTTCTGGGGATGAACTGGATTAAGACATTCAACTTCCAGTTGATCTGTCAAACAGACATCAAGCCATGAAAAGGATATTGTTTACTTAGGCATGTACTTGACAGGTGCACAAGTACACAAATACTTGGGAATATAAGGAACTATGTGTTCTTGGAATTAGGGCTATATTTCCTCACTGTAGCCTTCATGTGACTTCCTATTAATCTAATGAGTTTCAGGTTACCAATTTTAAAGAAACCCAGTATCTCAATAAGGAAAAACTAAATTGCCAAATGTCATTATGAGGCAAGATCTGATCAGCATAAAGGGACAAATCTACCCACTCTCTGCAGTCTAGGGGAAATCTACACTCAACATTTAATGCAGTTTCAAATTGGTATTGAAGAAAGTGGCTTCACTGCAGCTAGTATGAGGCCTGGATGGTGATTACACAAGCCCCAGAGCACTGGTGCGCATTAGGGCTTTCTTTTGCAAAATTTCAGGGGCATTTGTTGTCTTGCCACCACAATCTGGAGCTAGCTTTGAACTGCATTAAATGGTTAGTGTAAATGGAGTCTTAATAAGCCACATTGCTGACACACCTATGAGAAGATCTTTTAGTATGTGAATGTGATTGCAAAATCCTTGTATACTGTTACATAACTCAATAAGGATGGAAAAAAACTAGGAATGGGGAATGAAAAAAATTGGAAGTGTAGAAATGGAAATTAAGATGCAGAGAGATCTTTAAAATAATGCAAAAGAAAAGCAGTGATACTATCACTGAGGATATAACAGTGCAACAAGATATTTGGAATGTGGAAAGGACAGGAAGTCATATGTGATGGAAAGCATGACAACATAAAAGGCAAAGAAAGAAAACAATAATTTAATATTGAAGCATAAACAGATTTCCTTGTTAAGAGAACAATGTGAAATCACAAAAGGGATGTTTAAACCTGAATAATAACATTAAAGTAAGCAACTTGTGTAAACAGGAGGCAATTAGGTTGAGAAACAACAAATATTTATAACAGTGGGAATACAACTGCAGGATGGTGATACAGTCGAATTTTATTACGAAAAGAAAAATATTATACTAATACCACAAATAACAGGATAGCACAGCAGTATTTCTTTTCCCTTCCCAAGCTCGTATCTGATGAGGTCATTAATTTAAATTGTGCCCTTTCCTAATCTGGCAACTCAAAAATCTTGTAACTATGAGCATCAGTAGTAGTGGCACAGGCTTTAGTTGCAACTATTATCATCCAGATAAGAGAATTGAATATTGCATTAAAATAATTTCCCAAATATAGATATGAACATTAGAAGTCACTACCAATAACGGTGCTCTGTTCCTCACTCTGTTTAATTATAATTCATTTCAGAGTGATTGCCAATTTGAATTTGAATAATAATTATGTGGAGTGAGAAATGCCAGATGTTCAAGATGGATTCAAAAAGTTATAAGCATCTGGGATCATAAGAAAAACATACATTGGCTAATGGAGCTTATTAAAGAATTTCAGAATAAAATCAGCCTGTGCTTTATAGATCACAGCAAGACATTCAGTTGTACAGTATATATATCATGGATAATTACAGATATCTCTAAAAGAAATCAGTGTGCTTCAATATTTGACTGTCTTGATATGTAACCAATATCCAGGACAGAATATAGAGAAACAAGAGTGGTCTCCAATGAATTGAGAGATCAGGCAAATCTACATTTTATCCCTTCTTGTTTTAATTTGTACACATATCATACAAAAACAGGATAACACCTGGACTAAAGAGGAGGGAAAATTGAGAAACAGGACATCATCTAGATACCATATTACTTGCTGAAAATAGCAAAGACCTGGAAGAACTATTGATAAAAACTGAGGAAGAACGTGTAAAATGAGAAATTCAACGGAAAATTAAGAAAACAAAAATAATTGATCATGAATTATTTATGTAAATTTAAAGCAGAGGATGAAGACATCAGGATAGTTATACATTTCTACGCCTTTCCTCAGTCAAAAAATCAAAATGGAAATCAGTTGGAAAGCCAACTGTGAAAGAATTAGATAAGAGCCTCAAGCATAAAGATATATCATTAAATACTAAAGTCAGGTTCATCCATGCTATGGTATTATTGATTTCTATTCATGGTTATGAAATCAGGACAGTTAAGAAAGTTACAGATATGGACTGCTAAAAAAGACAAACGGGTCCAAGAACAACTCAAGGCTATCTCAACAATAGAAACAGAGAAAGAGATAACACAATTCATCAGAAAGACAATTAAGTTAAAATTTGAATAGAGTAGGAGAAAAGGAAGACCACAATATAGGCCCCTTCCACAGAGCTGAATAAAATCCCACGTTATCTGCTTTGGACTGGAATATATCATCATCATCATTTAATAACTTATTAATCGCCCTCCATCCGAGAATGCTCCAGGCAATTTACAGCTAAATTACAAAAGATAAAATACATACATACAAAAATTAAAAATCAACAGAGATCGAATGCTCTAGTAAAAAGCCAGGTCTTAAGTGCGAGAGTAAAAGGCCCTAAGTCACGCATGGCTCTCATGTAGGGCGGCAAGGAATTCCACAAGGCAGGGGCAGAAATAGAAAAAGCCTGGTCCTTTCCAAGTGCACTTCTCTAGGACCCGGTATATGGAGTAAGTCACGTTGGGCTGGTCGTTGCGACCTCCAATGATGGGAGAAGGAGAGGCGGTCCCTAAGGTACGATGGACCCTGGCTGTAAAGAGTTTTAAAGGTCAGAACTAGCATCTTATACAGGCCACGGTACTCAGTTGGAAGCCAATGTAAAAGTTGCAGCACTGGTGTTATATGGCATTTCATGGGCGTTCTTGTGAGTAACCTGGCTGCCGCATTTTGAACAATACGAAGGTTTCAGGTCGTAGACATCGGAAGGCCCACATACAGGGCGTTGCAATAGTCCAGCCTAGACGTGACCATGGCATGGATGACAGTTGCCAGAGCCTCGTCAGATAGGTAGGGTGCCAGTTGCCTCGCTTGTCGTAGATGGAAAAAGGCCTGTTTGCTGGCAGCAGCAACCTGAGCTTCCACTGTCAGCTGTGAATCCAGGATGACACCTAAGCTCTTAACAGTGGTCGATGGAGACAGGGCGGCACCATAGAAGGTGGGTAATGGAGGAGTCAGACCTGCCGGGCGGCCATGCCAGAGAATATCAGTCTTCGCCGGGTTCACCTTCAGTCTGCTAGCACATAGCCAGTTTGACAGAGCTTCCAGACATAGGGTGAAATTGTCTGGAATTGACGTTGCTCCAGGCTCCAGACGCAGAAGGAGTTGGGTATCGTCTGCATATTGGTAGCAGTCCAGGCCAAAACTCCGAGCCAAACTAGCAAGGGGTCTAACGTAGACGTTGAAGAGAAGAGGAGAGAGAATTGCACCTTGGGGGACCCCACATAGGAGGGGGGATCTATCGGAGACTTGATTCATGTAGTCCACGCGTTGACTCCGGTTCCGGAGAAATGAGTCGAACCAATTGAGGGCCTGACCACGAACTCCGGACATGGCAAGACGGTGAATCATTAGATCGTAGTCGACGGTGTGGCGGTGTGGACTTAGATAACCCAGTTCAAAGCAGATATTGTGGGATTTTCTGCCTTGATATTAATATAATAATAATAAAAAAAACTTTATATATACCCCGCCACTATCTCCCCGAGGGGACTCAGGGCAGCTTACATGAGGCTATGCCCATCAATACAGTAAACACAATATAACACAAAAACACAACAGAAAATCAGAAAATAAAATAACGTAAAATACAGAACCAATGTAAATAAGCAGCAAAACAATATAATATCAAAACAATATTCTGGGTTATTTGGCTGTGTGGAAGGGTCCATAGATAAACAGATTCAATTAAGGAAGTTTCAGTACCAAGTTCGCAAAACCTCACCTGGGCTATTGAAAACTAGGTGTCTAGTGGTCTTTTATTCATAGATCACCATAAAACAATGCCAGCTTGATGGTAAATAATAAGAAAGTATGGCAAGTGATAGTGCTATATAAAAATGTCTATATACACAAGCAGAGGTGATACAACACTGACTCATGGGGAATTAATTATGAGAAGCAACTCTGGACCAAAAGAGCTAGAACTAAAAACTATTTAATTCTGTTTTCCTCATTAAAGAATTAAGACTATTGTTTACATATTTATATCCCCCCTTTCTCTTTCTATATATATATATATGTATGTGTGTGTGTATATGTATGTATATATATATATATATATATATATATATATATATAAAGAGAGAGAATAAAATTGCTGGTTTATTTAAGATTTATGATCTCTGGAAGTTTTTAAACAGAGGCTGGGTGGCCATATGTCGACCAGTACTTTGGATGTGAGTACCTCCATGGTGGAATGGGGTAGACTGAATCATAGAATCATAGTTGGAAGAGACCTCATAAGCCATCCAGTCCAAACCCCTGCCAAGAAGCAGGAAAATCGGTTGCAGTTTCTTTCAACTCTATGATTCTATGATTTTTTTAAAAAAAATGAAACAGTTTAGGTGGAGTCTTAAGTTACAGCACGCATGTTTTTAAAAGAAAGAAGGACAACAAATGGGAAAATGAAACAAGTTTCTTTTCATAGGAGTGAATGAGTTAATGTGGGAAGAACAGAACATGAGAACTTTGCTAGGTGCAATAAGCTAGCTAATGCATGGACCTCCTATATATGTTATACCTATCTTCCCTATGAAGCAAATCTCCTGCAACAGACTTCTGTGATCTCTTAGTGTAAGCATTAGTCTGCAGAACAAAGGCTTTGTCACAGTAGAATTGCCCTCTTAATACAAAAAACAATTAGCAATTTGTTTCAATTTAAGACGTGTAAGAAAGAAAAGGCAACAGTATCCAGAGCTCATGAAAACAGCAAAATGTCAGAAGTGACTGCTCGTTCCATTCTGTCTTAGGACCTGAATCCGAAATTGATGATATATTTTACTAACATGGCTTATTACATAAGGAAGCCATATCCCTGGTCTGTTATCTCAGCTTCTACATGGCACAGCACGAGGGATGTGTCCTCTATTCCTTTGCTGTATTATCACGTTAATAAGCTTCCTGTGAGAGCCCTTCCACACAGGCCCTATATTCCAGCATCTAATCCCATGTTTTCGGTTTATCCCAGAATATCTAGCAGTATGGATTCATAGAATCATAGAGTTAGAAGAGACCTCATGGGCCATCCAGTCCAACCCCCCTGCCAAGAAGCAGGAATATTGCATCCAAAGCACCCCTGACAGATGGCCATCTAGCCTCTGTAAAAAAAACCTCCAAAGAAGGAGCCTCCACCACACTCCGGGGCAGAGAGTTCCACTGCTGAATAGCTCTCACAGTCAGGAAGTTCTTTCTCATGTTCAGATGGAGTCATATATTCCCGTTTAAAGCAGACGACCTGGGATCAGATCCTGAGGAATAGAGTCTGTCTGGAAGGGCCCTGAGATACACAGATTGAATATCCCTTATCCAAAATACTTGGGACCAGATGTGTTTTGGTTTTTGGAGATATATACCCTTGTATTTGCATATAAATACAAAATGAGGAGGGCAGCGGTGGTACATCGGGTTAAACTGCTAAGCTGCAGAAGGCTGACAATTCAAATCTGTGGGACGGAGTGAGCTTCTGTTGATAGCCCAGCTTCTTCCAACCCAGAAGTTTGAAATGTGAGTAAATCAATAGGTACCGTTTTGGCGGAAAGATAACAGTGGCCACATGACATAGGAGGCGTCTGTGAACAACGCTGGCTCTTTGGCTTAGAAATGGAGATGAGCACCAACCCCAAGAGTCGGACACAACTAGACTTAATGTCAAGGGGAAACCTTTACCTTTACACAATGAGGAACCTTGGAGATGGGACCCGAATCAATACAAAATTAATTTAAAGTTTCATATATAACTTACACAGTCTAAAGCAGGGGTCCTAAAACGAAGACCTGGGGGCCGGATATGGCCCCCCAAGGTCATTTACCTGGCCCTTGCTCAGGGTCAACCTAAGTCTGAAATTACTTGAAAACACACAACAACAACAATCCTATCTCATCAGCCAAAAGCAGGTCCACACTTCCCATTGAAATACTAATAAAGTTTATATTTATTAAAATTGTTCTTCATTTTAATTATTTATTGTTTTAAGTGTTTTTTGCACTACAAATAAGATATGTGCAATGTGCATAGGAATTCATTCATGTTTTTATCGAATTATAATCTGGCCCTCCAACGGTTTGAGGGACTGTGACCTTAAAAGGTTTGAGGACCCCTGGTCTAAAGGAATGGCATTTCCCCACAATATTAATAACATTGTGTATGAAATAAAGTATGTGGACACTCAACCATTGGACACTCAGCCACCCATGTGGGCATTTCAGAAAACATGGATAAGGGACACTCAATCTGTTATGTTTCTTTTCTCCAGTTCATGTCTATAGAAATTTTCAGCGCTGCGTAAGATACGATAGGATGGCTCCACAATCAAAAACCTGGGGTGCATCTACATGGTAGAATTCAAGCATTTGGACACCACTTCAACTGCCATGGCCCAATGCTATGGAATCCTGGGAGTTGTAGTGTTTAGCCGCCTCTGCCAGAGAGTGCTGGTGCCTCGCCGAACTACAACTCCCAGGACTCCACAGCATTAGGCCAAGGCAGCTGAAGTGGTGTCAAATGCACCTGGAGGGAGGGCCCAAGTTTGCCCATGCCAGCATTAATTCCCCAGTGCAACCCCCATTTCATCGGCTTCTCCTCAAATAAGTCTGAGGGGAAAAGAAAAAAAAGGACCAGGGAGCCCTTCTGGACCAGGCCTCATCCCTCGGGGAGCCTCAGAAGACCCCCCCCCCCCCGCGAAGAGGCCTGGTCCTACCCAGCCCGCCCTCTCCGCTTCCCAGAGACCCACATCAGCTGCCGGCTGCTCCATGGCGTTCTCCCTCTTCCGCTCCTGATTCTTACGGGCGGCAACGCCGGGCATTTTGCCACTTCCTGCAATAAACTTGCCCACAGGGAGAGAAGGAGGAGGAGGGGAAGGGGAGAAGAAAAAAAAGCAACCCTTTCACTCTTTTCGTCCCTTACAGGCTTCCGTACTACATGGCAAGCCCCGGCTAACCCTGACACACGCCACGCCACGCCCACTAAGCAGCGCCAGGGGCTTTCCAAGCCTCGTGCCTGTCCGCGCGGCTTCCGGGCACGTCGAGCACGCGCTGGCCATGACGTCACGCGGGGAGGATTCCTCCCCCCCCAGTCATCCCTACTCCCTCCTGCCTTGCGTTCTTTCCAACTATCGCGAGAAGACACTACTATTTTCCGGGGAATTCGACTCTTCAGGCTTTTGGACTTCAGCTCCCATAATTCCTAACAGCCGATTGTAGGAGTTGAAGTCCAAAACCTGACATATTCTTTAGACTTAGTGCAGTTTGGCAGCTCTTTAAGTGCCATGGCTCAGTGCTATTGACTTCTAGAGGGTCGAAGTTGTACAAGGACTATAAACTAGACTTTTTTTTTTGGCCAAAGATTGCCTCTCCCAAACTAAAGTCCCCATAATTCCATAGCAATGAGGCATGGGAGTTAAAGTGATGTGAAACTGCATTAATTCCAAAGTGTAGATGTCTCCTGTTTTCTGCTAATAGTATGGCGCCATCTGCCTATCTTTTAAATTGTTGTGTGCTCCTTCTTCCAGTGTCCAAGCCTTTCTTTCAGGTCTAACCCTCCTTTATGTGGGATACTGGCATTGCTTAGGTGTCGCTGGGACCACTGCCCGTCTGCTTCCTCCCTTCTCCAGCTCTGAGAGGGCCTCCTTGGCAGCCATCTGGCAATGGTGGGCAGGCTCTTCTTGCGGCTCTTCCTTGCCTTCCGCTGTCTCCCTCATACATATTTTCCCCTCTTCTTTCTTTCCTTGCTCTTCTTATTCTCTCTTACCTCACCTTTTCCTCCCTTCTTTCTCTTTCATGTCTTTCCCCCTTTCCTTTGTCTTCCTTTCTTCCCTCCTTTTTCTTTCTTCCCCTTACTCTCTTCTTTCACTTTTTTCTGTTCCAGATTATCTGCCTTGAACTGGATTATGTGGCAATGTAGACCCATATAATTCTGCTCAAAGCAGATAAAGTGGATTATCCGCCTTGCTAATCTAATTTCATCCCTTCTTTTCTCTCATACACATGTCGTTTTTCCTAGTGACAACACAGATGGCCATTTCACCTAGCGACAGCCTTTGTGGTACAAGTAGATCATACATTCCATGCATACTTACTTTGAGATAGATAGATCGATATATATACGAGCACATATACACACACAAATATATTGAGCCCTGTGGTGGTGCAGTTGGCTAAACTGCTGAGCTGCTGAACTTGCTGACTGAAAGTTCAGTGGTTCAGATCTGTGGAGCAGGGTGAGCTCCCGCTGTTAGGACCAGCTTCTGCCAACCCAGCAATTTGAAAACATGCAAATGTGAGTTGATAATAGGTACTGCTTCTGCGGGAAGGTAACAGCGCTTCATACAGTTGTGCTAGCCACATGACCTTGGAGATGTCTACGGACAACGCTGGCTCTTCCACTTATTTATTTATTTCAGATATTTGTACCCCTCCCTTCTAACCCCCCCCCCCCCCCCGGGGGGACTCAGGGTGGCTTTCAGCCAGCAACAATTCAATGCCTCCAATGTACACATAATAAAATCCAATCGTTACTTACTGTGCTGTCGCACGCTGGGCCTGTACATTAGACCGTAAACAGGACATAAATTCTCTGTGCCCAACGGGACGCCGGGGCTGCCTCAGAATAAAGGCCCTTAGATTCCCCCAAACAGAGTCTTTAGAATGCTTAAAGTAAGTCCAACAAAGTTCTTTTATTAAAGAACAAACAGGTATTGTAGAGCTTTAAAGTATCAGTTCTCTCAAACTTGTCCGCAGGGAACAGGCACTGTCTTCTTAACTATAATTAACTAAAGGGGAAATCCTAGCTTCTAATCTGGGCAGTCTGTACTTGCCTCTGTTGACGTGGAGCCCCTGCACCCGGTACCAACTGCGTCTGGCTTCCGCGAGCGACCCTTGCCCCAACAGAGCTTTGTAGACCTCCAGGTTGCTGTGATGGCCGACTGGAGTCCCTCAGCCAAGCTGTGGCTGTATGTCTCCTGGCCAAGCCGTAGGGCTGTATAACCCCAGCCAAGCTGTAAAAGACGAAGCTTTTCTACAGGAGCCACTTCGTTCTATGTCCTGTGTGAAAGGCTTCTCTGTGAGAACTAACTCAAAATGGCTTTTTTCCCTCCAAAACTCAACAAGGGGCGGGATCAGGGAACCTAACTATAACTGGCAGGTGGCTTACCCTATAAATGCAAATTATAACAGGAAACCCCCTGCTGCAAAATCCCAAGCATGGGATTGCACACAAACATTTAAACACAGCAAATACATCTGGAGCTCCTGGAACAGCTGTTCCAGAACACTCCTGGCCTAGATTTCTCAATGATGAGAAATCTACACTATAATAAAGGGACCAAAACATCGTGAGTCAAATTCTTATACTTTAGAAACATAGCATTTAAAGTCTTTCTATACAAACCAATCATACGTTCCCACACCCCCCCCCCATGTGAGACGCATGCAGTACATTAAACAATCATGAAACCTTTTCTGTACTCAAATACCTATTGACACTGGGGTCCTATCTGGGGGCACTTTTAACTTAGGGATGGTGGCATCAGATGGAGCAATCTCGGCCCCGGCCATAACAAAACCTAAAGTGCAAGAACTAGAGCCCTTTTGTCTGGCATAAGCCACAGCTGCAATAGCTTTTTCCGAGGTGTCGCAAAAGACACGGAGTTCGGTGTGCAAGCTCTGTGAAGGGCTCCTGGCCGTGAATTGGCGTGGGGTGCTCAGCTGGTGTAAATCTTGAGCCTGAACGATTTGCTGTTTGGTCTTGGGATCATGCTGTATCTTACGTCTCAAAGACTGCAGTCTCTTCTCTGCTACCTGTCTGTTGGGAGGCAGGGTAGGCCGGTCTGCTTTGAAGGGCAAAGGGGCAATCCCTTCTTCGCTGAGAGTGACCTCGGAGTTCATGATGTTCAGGAGCGCTTGCTCATCTCGGGAGAGCGCTGTGTTCTCATCACCCCGGGACACGTCGAAGATGGAAGAGAACTCAGATGAAACTCCTTGGCAGCAAACCGAAATGTGGCTGAGGCAACTCTGCATGAGGGTGACTCTGCCACAATTGAGGGTGTTTGGCTGATCTGGATGCAGAGAAGACGGAGGATGCATTCTGTCGACACATACAGGTCCCTGTATGGTCCATCCTAAAGGAGTCTTCTGTGCCAAAGGTGCACCAGGAGGACCTCTCTTTTCAGCTCGGATGCTCATCAAGCTGGGGTAGTTGGATCCAATGAGCAGGACTATGTCGATATTCGGCTCAAAGGGTGGAATGAGGTCCTGTAGTCCTTTCAGGTGAGGATGCGCTTGCATCATCTCTCTGGTAGCAATCTGGTCCTTATTGCGTGGGATGGACGCACACTCAATAAGGTCAGGCAACTCAAAACGAATGTCTTTGCCACATGGCGAAATGATAAATCCAGACGCAACGCGGCCCTGTCTTCGTTGTTTGCCTGTACAAGTAGAAATGCAATAGTCAATAGTCTTTGTCTGCCCCTTAAAGATTTTGAAGAAGTCAGGGGTGGCCAGGGAACCGTCGCTTTGGTTGTCAAGGGCCACGTACATTTTCTTCTTCATCCATAGCTTGCTGGCAGGAAAGACCTCTGCCAAACAAATGGGGTGGCAAATCCTAGTTTTCTTTGGGCTGCCGCACAGCTGTGTGCAGGCCACAGAGGGTGCCTCAGTGCCCGATGAAGGTCCAGCTGAATCTTCTGGGGAGAGTTGACTGGTGGCCCCGCTCTTGACCTTGGAGGGCACGAAATCCTTGTCATGCATGGCTGAGCAATGCTTTTCAGATTGGCACACCTCGCACTTCACCTTTTCTTTGCATGACCTTGACTGGTGGGGAGTTGCACCGAAGCACCTGAAGCAGATCCTGGACTTCTTGAGGATCTCGACCTTGTCTGAGTGAGGCTTCTTGGCAAACTCCCTGCAGTCGGCCAAACTGTGGGGCTTTGCATGCAGTGGGCACAAAACATCCTCGGGCGTCATCTTGGCGTCAGCTGGAGATGAGTTGGTCTCCGTGGACTTGACGGCGATGCTTCTCTCGGTGCCACTGTCCTTTGCAGGTTTCCCGGGCTCTTTGATGGGCCTATCCGACCTTGGAGTCCCATAAAGAGTTGGAAATCCCGTCTGTGGGTCATTAAACTGCATGGCAGCATTTGTGACGAAATCTACAAGATGTGTGAATGGTGGGTAGACCTGATGGTTGGCCTGCTTGAATCTGAAGACTTCTTTGCCCCACTCTTCTTGTAAGGAGAATGGCAGCTTTTGGATGATGGCAGTTTGGGACAGGTGTTGGTCCAGGCAGGCAAACCCTGGAAGTTGTGGATTTCCCTTGGCGGCCTGAAGCTCAATCAATAAGTCTGACAAGTCCCAAAGCTGTTCAAAGTCTTTTGGTTTGAGCACTGGGAACTTATGAAGTCTGTCCATCAGTGAGGCTTCAATTTGGGTGCTGGTCCTGTAGCGCTGATCAAGCCTCGTCCATGCAGTGTCCAACGCTCTGTCTGGTTGATCGATGAGAGCGGAGAAAATCCTTCTCACCTGCTGAGCTGATACTGGACCAAGCCAGGCGATCAAAAGAGTCAATTGTTCCTCAGAGGTGAGTCTTAAACTCTGAATGGCTCGCTGAAAAGTCTTTTTCCAAAGTAGGAAATCTTCTGGCTGGTCAGAGAATTTCTCCACACCTTTGTCCCTCAAATCTTTTCTCGGGTTCCTAAACAAAGACTCAAGCTGCAACTGAGGAGTCTGAAGGAACGGAAGGGGTGTTTGGTCAGGGGTAAAGATGAAGTTCTTCTGAAATGTCGAAGATCCATTCCAAGGAACACCTGTGGCCTCAGGAATGGGCGAAACTCTGATTTCTGGGCTGGGCTTTGGTGCCTGAGTTGGCGGCTGTGGGCTCCTGGCCCTGAATTGCTCGACCAGCCTGCGTGGCGTGATGTCGCTGTCCGCATGCACCAGGTTGCCGTCTTGGAAACCAACGTGGGCTGGCAAAAGAGGTGTGGTAGGAGGCGTTGGCAAACGGTTGACATTTTCTTGAGATAGTTCTCCTAGCAGCGCTTTTGCCAAGATGTCGGCACGGACTCTTTTCTGCGCTGCCTCCTGCTGGATGCGCGACAACTTTAATTTCGCCTCTAACTCGGCTTGTGACTGCTTTTGCTTCGCCTCTAACTCGGCTTGTGACTGCTTTTGCTTCGCCTCTAACTCTAGTTGAGCCCGCTCAAAGTTCAGGCCTAGGTCTGCCGCTGCAGCCTCAGCTTCTGCTTCTAGGATTTTTTCTCGCAGTTTGAGACGCCTTGTTTCTCTGTTGTAAAAGGCCGCCATAGATGAGGAGCTGTTTCTGGAGACAGACGATCCTGATGCGGAGCCATGTCTGCTGCTATGCCTCCTGCTGGTGTGGCTGTGCTTGCTTTGGCCAGAAACACCTCCCTGACTTCTCTGTACACTTAAAGCCTTTGGGGAACCTGAGATGTGAGCCATGACAGCAAATTGCCCAAACAGTATAGAAATGCAATCACAATAACAAATAATGTCAGTGTAGTAATAATCCAGTCAATAGAGCAGTGCAATATGTCAATGCAATTACAAAGCAGTCAGTGTAAGAATGCAGATATAACAGATAAAACAAGCAATATATCAAAGCAATAATGCGCACACACAAATGGCTTATCACTTTAAAGCAATGCAGTTAGGACAGAGCAAGCAATTCAATCAATGCAGTTGCAAACACACTCAAAACCTTATAACTTTAAAGCAGAGAATAAACACAGCAGATGCAATAATTCAGATGCACATTGAACTCTTGCTGAAAGGCTGCAAAAAGCCAAAGGCGATTGCAAAAAACCCTTTCCAGGAATCTGGAAGCCAAGCACCAAAGGCTTCTGCAGAGCTGAGCTTCAAAAAGGGCGGGAAAAGCTTGCTCCTGCTGGAAACTGTAGCAGGACCTAGCAGAGCTTGCTATGTAGATACTTTAGAAAGGACGAGAAGAATGTTGCAATTCCATGCAGACCTGCAGTGCAAAAGCTGGAGGAGAAATGTAGCAACTTGCAAACTGAGTAGATCTTTAAAATGGTGGGATGAGAGCTGAAGCAAAGAAGGAGGCTGCCAGCCCCTCCCTTCTTTTTTTTTTTTTTAATAATAATCTTTATTCAGTTTTCACATACAGTTATAAAATATAGCTTTGTAGCGAGAGCTACCAGTAAGAAAGGTATAGGGTATATGCGTGTCAGTTCCCCGAAGTGTGAAATGATATAGTGACCAGAAGATAGTAGATAATAGACTAGAAGACAGGATAGTTAGAGTGATAGCCAGAGATAGAAAAAAGAGGAAAGTGTAGCCCAAAAGCCCCTAATAGAACAGTTAAAAAAAAAACTAAAAAAAAAATAGGATAAGCTCTTGCTTTTGACTTCCCGAGGTTTTCTTAGGGTCTTCTCTGTCGTCCATCCATATCTCTTCCCCTTCTTCTTCCCCTTCTTCTCTCCTCGTCTTCTTTCTCCTCGTTTTCCTTCCCTCCAACTCTTCTTCAGTTATATCAGGATTTTTTTGTTCCTTTGCTTAAAATATCCCATCACTTTTTCCCAGTTTGTCTCCTTCATTTTTATTCCTTTACTTCTCGTTATTAGAAAGGTGAGCCGGTCCATATTTCTTACTTCCTAGATTTTTGTGAGTCTCTCATTTTCATCTGGTGTATCTTCCTGCTTCCATCTTCTAGCATAAGTTATCCTTGCTGCTGTTGTTATCATAAACAAGATCTTATCAATATTCTTTTCTATTTTCAAATCGTGAATCCCTAGGAGAAATAACTCTGGCTTCCAAGGTATTTTAATTTGTAACATTTCTTGTAATTCTTTTTGGACTTCTCTCCAATATTTTTTGGCCTTTTTGCAGGTCCACCATGTATGAAAGTACGAGCCTTCCTTTTCTTTACATTTCCAGCACCTTGTGCTGGTACTACTATTGCTCGTCCCTAATTTTTTCGGTGTTATGTACCATCGATGCGCCGTCTTAAGCCAATTTTCTTTCATGTCGGTGGCGTAACAATATCTTAATTTTTCTCTCCAGACTGTTTCCCATTCTTCTTGCTTAATATTTCTTCCAATATTTTCATTCCATCTTTTTTTGTAATTTTTTTCTCCTTTTGCTTCCATTTTCCATTCTAGCAACTTTTTATAGATCTTCGTTATTAATTTTCTTTTTGACTCCATTATATTATCCCAGAAATTTTTGTCCAGATTAAAACCTATCATTTTATCCTTCTTATACTTTTCCTTTATCGTCCAATATTCTAGCCATGATACTTTCTGTTCCACTGTGTTTAATTCTTCTTGTGATTTTAGCACCATCTCTCCTCTTTCCATTTTTAGTAAATCTTTGTACTTTAACCATTCATGCCAGCCTGTGCATCTTCTTTGTCCCGCCTCTAGAGGGGATACCCACATTGGTGTTTTGTTGTATAGTCTATCTTTATATTTTTCCCATATGTTCAGAACTGTTGATCTTACGAAATGATTGCCAAATTTTTTTTCGTTTTTTTCCCCCTTATACCAAACGTACGTGTGCCAGCCTTCTCGCAGGTCCGATCCTTCCAGTATTAGTAATTTCTTTTTTTCCAATTTCGCCCAATCTTTAGCCCAAATTAGTGCATTTGCTTCCAGGTATAGTTCCAGATCTGGTGCCGCCATCCCTCCTTTTTCCTTTTTTTCCGTCAAATTGTCATAACTGATTCTCGGTTTCTTATTTTTCCAAATAAATTTCCTAATATCTTTATTCCAGTCCTTTAGGATTTTTTTGTTTCGTATTATTGGCAAGTTCTGAAATAAAAAAATCAACTTTGGCAATACTGCCATTTTCACTGTGGCTATCCTACCAAGTAGCGAGAGGTTGTAGTTCTTCCACTTTTCCAGATCCTTCCTTATCTCCTTCCACTTATCTATATAGTTATTCTGTAGCAGGTGTAGGTTTCTTGATGTCAATATTATCCCCAGATACTTCAGCTTGTTCACTATTTGTATGTTCCATTCCTTTTTTATTTCCTCTTGTTCCTTTTTTCCAATGTTTTTAGTTATTGCTTTTGTTTTCTCCATGTTAATTTTAAATCCTGATACCTTGCCGAATTCTTTAATTATTCTTATCCATTCTCCTAAGTTATTCTTTGGGTCCTCGATTACGCATATTACATCATCCGCGTATGCGCGAATTTTATATTCCTGACCTTGCACCTTTGCACCGACTAAGCTTTTTTCTTCTCTTATTTTATTTAGCAATATTTCTAATGTCAATATAAAAATTAGAGGCGATAGGGGGCAGCCCTGTCTCGTTCCCTTCCTTATTTCAATACTCTTTGATTCTTTCCCATTCACCAGAATTTTTGCTTTTTGCTCCTCATATATGGCCTCAATCGCATTTTGAAAATAAAATCCCAGATCCATTTCTTTCATTATAATTTTAAAGAACTTCCAATTTACATTGTCAAACGCTTTCTCCGCGTCTAGCGCTAGTAACATTACTTTATTTTGGTGTTTATTTTCATAGTGTTCAATCAGGTCCACAACCGTCCTCACATTTTCATTTTGGTGCCTATTAGGTAGGAAACCCACTTGTTCTTCCTTTATATATTCGTTGAGTACCCATTTGAGCCTTTCTGCCATTATCAAACTGAAGATCTTGTAGTCTACGTTCAACAACGAAATTGGTCTGTAGTTTTTTACTTGTTCTTTATCTGAATTTTCTTTATGTATCAAACATATGTTCGCTTGCTTCCATGTCTCTGGGGTTTCCTTGTAGATTCTTATTCTATTCATCATTTCTTTTAGATAGGGTACTAATTCCTGTTGAAAAGTTTTATAATAAATTGCCGAAATTCCATCCGGTCCTGGGGCTTTATTTGGTTTTAATTTATTTATTGCGTCTCTAATTTCTTTCTCTGAGATTTCTTTATTTAGACTTTCCCTTTGTTTTTCTGAAATCCTTTGAATCTTATGGTTAGTTAGGTAGCTGTAGATTTCCTCTTCTTCTGTGTTTTCCTCCTGATAGAGTTTCTTATAAAATCCCTGAAACTGTTCTCTTATCTCCTCTTCTGGTCTTCCAAAATGGCCGAAAATGAAGAGACGCAGGCAGATGGGCTCCTCTTCAAGATGGCCGAAACTCCTCAGACACACAGATGGATGGATCCAGGTAATAAAGACTTGAAATGGCTTGTACAGGCTTCTTAAACACTGTTCTGTAGCTGTAAAGTCTTTTTCTCTATTCCCGGGTGGCAGAAGCCACCAGCTCCGTCTTTTACTGTGCTGTCGCACGCTGGGCCTGTACATTAGACCGTACACAGGACATAAATTCTCTGTGCCCAATGGGACGCCGGGGCTGCCTCAGAATAAAGGCCCTTAGATTCCCCCAAACAGAGTCTTTAGAATGCTTAAAGTAAGTCCAACAAAGTTCTTTTATTAAAGAACAAACAGGTATTGTAGAGCTTTAAAGTATCAGTTCTCTCAAACTTGTCCGCAGGGAACAGGCACTGTCTTCTTAACTATAATTAACTAAAGGGGAAATCCTAGCTTCTAATCTGGGCAGTCTGTACTTGCCTCTGTTGACGTGGAGCCCCTGCACCCGGTACCAACTGCGTCTGGCTTCCGCGAGCGACCCTTGCCCCAACAGAGCTTTGTAGACCTCCAGGTTGCTGTGATGGCCGACTGGAGTCCCTCAGCCAAGCTGTGGCTGTATGTCTCCTGGCCAAGCCGTAGGGCTGTATAACCCCGGCCAAGCTGTAAAAGACGAAGCTTTTCTACAGGAGCCACTTCGTTCTATGTCCTGTGTGAAAGGCTTCTCTGTGAGAACTAACTCAAAATGGCTTTTTTCCCTCCAAAACTCAACAAGGGGCGGGATCAGGGAACCTAACTATAACTGGCAGGTGGCTTACCCTATAAATGCAAATTATAACAGGAAACCCCCTGCTGCAAAATCCCAAGCATGGGATTGCACACAAACATTTAAACACAGCAAATACATCTGGAGCTCCTGGAACAGCTGTTCCAGAACACTTACATTTAAAACATTAAATCACATTAGAATGAGCACCACCCCCCAGAGTTGGATAGAGTTGGACTAGATTTAATGCCAGGGGAAACTTTTATCTTTACTATATACGTATGTATGAATGAATGAATGTCCAGCATAAAAATTAATCAGGGTAAAAAAATGCAGGCTTGCCTGACCACCTTATCAAGCGGAAACAATTCCCAGACTAAGTCTAACAGTAGCTTTTTGCCTGAGTACAGCATCAGGATAGTAAAATGTCATGGCACACCCATTTCTTTAAGAGCTTTCCATAGTTTTTCATAATCAATACAGTCAAGGGCTTTGAACAGATTCTGATGACCTGTAAAAATACACACACACCAGAAGATTGTAGTAAAATTTGGCAGGATTATAGAGAAAACTGCACTGTTTTAAATGGCATAGTTGGTTTTGCTTCAGTAGATGAACACTCCTTTGGAAATACGACATTTCTGCTTTAAATAGTAATAGATAGTGCAAGCCTATGCATGTTGCCCAGGAAGTTTGTTCTGCGGGAATTAAACAGGATTTACTTCTAGGTGAGTGGTCACAGGATTGATGCATTAGCCACTTAAATAACTTGAGAGAGGCAACTTGTCCCTGCTTGTCTTGGAAAAATAATAGTAGAAGCCAGTGGCTTTCACGTCAGTGTTGCTGGTGGATCTCGTTTACGTTTTAATACAAATGTTGAAAGAAACAGTCCAGGGGGCTGAACCAGTTTCGAGGACAATGTTGGATACCTCTGAAGTTCAGGCTAAAATCCAGACCAGATTCTTCATGGAGGCTGCCAGTGGAGGATATTATTTTTATTTCTGTAGATACTCCTGAAATTTCTGTAATATTCCATACACCACAATAGCCAAAACAGCAATGTGTATATGGATTGCTAAATAATTTGCCATCATTTCAGCTTCTCTTTTACTATTAGAATACTTCTTGCAGCACTTTAAGAAGTTAAAAATACAAGTCTCAAAACAGAATCCTGTTTATCCATCTTTGTAGATACTGAAAGTACAGTATATTCTGGCATATAAGACGACCCCCCCCCCCAATTTTCCAGTTAAAATATAGAGTTTGGGAGATATTCACCGTATAAGACTACCCCTCCTCCAACGCACACCAAATAAAAATTTAAAAAGCATCAGGTTTTATTTCAATATGGTAATTTTCCTATTACTATACTTCCTTCTCTGCCTCTCAGATCTCGCACCTGCGCACCTGCACTGCTTCACTGCAGTCTTCAGGAGCGAGATCTGAGAGGCAGAGGGGGAGGTACGGTAATAGGATACAAGGGCAGGCCAGATAGGTAAAAGAGTTGTGTTTTTCTGGGCCCAGAGCTACTCTAGCTCTTTTTTCCATACCCCGGGCGCCTTGGACATCTGCAGCTTGCTCCGCCCTTCACTTACACCTTACCAGTGAGGCGCCCCTTCACCTCATTAAGGGACTGCATTAAGTCCACAAATCCTGATGAATTGATTTTCTTCTACCGTACTTGTACAGCATCGCCCTTAATGCTTTCATACAGTTGCTGCATACGTCAGGGACGCAGCCATTACCATTTTTTAGCTCCCCCCCCCCATATGCTCCACAGATTCTCCAATCCGATTGGAAGTTTCAGCACCCGCTCTATAAGACGACTCCGGGCGTATAAGACGACTCCCTTGTATAAGACAACTCCCTTGTATCCATAAGACTACTCCCAGTGTATAAGACTACTTCCGCGTATAAGACGACCCCGTGTATAAGACGACCCCTGACTTTTGAGAAGATTTTATTGGGTTAAAATGTAGTCTTATATGCCAGAATATACTGTACTCTGTTTTCCTTACTTCTTTCTTATGTACGTACTTTCTTTCCCTGATACTCATCACACTCTGTGTACATTCATTGTCAGGGAAGTAGGGGCACCAAATCTTTTGAATCTCACAAGGCTCTTTGCCCTTTTTAAAATCCTTAAACACACATTCCTTTCTCAATCGGGCATATTGCTGCAAACAGTGCTTCAAATTTCATAAGTTTAGCTGGACTATATTCACCTGACAAAATTTGTCAAGGGCTACCAGATGTTATGTATTAATAGGCTGTTGTTTCTAGAGCAATGTGGGGCATAACATACCGTATTTACTCGAATCTAATGCTCACCTTTTTTGCTAAATGACTGCCAAAATCAGGGTATGCATTAGATTCACGTCATACGGTTCTCTTAGTGCTGAGTAAAAGCAAAAGGGAAAGCTGCTACAGGAGCTGCACCTGGAGCTCCTCTTTGATGGACGCCATCTCTAATGTAATGGCCATGGCTCAATGTTGGGATTTGTAGTTTGGTGAGATATCAGCAATGTTTGGCAGAGAAGGATCAAGGCCTTGTAAAATTACAGCCCTGTGACTCCGTAGCACTGAGGTAAAGGTAAAGATTCCCCTGACGTTAAGTCCAGTCGTGTCCGACTCTGGGGAGCTGGTCTTGATTTTTAAGCTGAAGACCTGGTGTGGTCCATAGCCATCTTCAAGGTCATGTGGCTGGAATGACTGCATGGAGCGCTGTTACCTTCCTGCCGGAGCGGTACCTATTGATCTACTCACATTTGCATGTTTTTGAACTGCTAGATTGGCAGAAGCTGGGGCTAACAGCAGGAGCTCACGCTGCTCCCCGGATTCGAATCTGCAACCTTTCGATCAGCAAGTTCAGCAGCTCAGCACTTTGACCCATTGTGCCACCAGGGGCTCCCCATAGCATTGAACTGAGGCAAATAAAGTGGATTCATTCTACTGCATAGATGGAGCCCAAGGTTTTCCTAGCTATCGCTGGAAGCTTTGGTGTTTTAACACAATAGTTTATAATGAAGAAATTCTAAGCAGGCAGTAACTGTGATGTTCACTTTGTTTGGCCAAATTACAGAAAGTGCCCTTTTTGCCACTGTTTATATATTTATTTATTTATTTATTTGCTGTATTTATATCCTGCTCTTCTCACCCCAAAGGGGACTCAGAGTGGCCTTCAATAGGCAACAATTTGAGGCCATAAAAACATAAAACAGACATATAATAAAATGAATTTATATGTTAAAAGTGTAAAAACATTAACATTGATTATTAGCAAGAACCACGTAATCCGAAAGCAAAGTCAAGGAGCCTTTCCAGTCATGATTACACATATTCCATCTTCACTTATTGCACAGCAGTACTATCCAAAGGATTGGTCCCACAGTCAAGGCTTGGTCCCACAGTTTTTACTTTTAAAGGTCAGGAGGGAGGGGGCTAACGTGATTTCGCTGGGGAGGGAATTCCATAGCCGAGGGGCCACTACTGAGAAGGCCTGTCTCTTGTCCCTGCCAGTCGCACCTACAAAGAAGGCATTACCGAGGACAGGTCCTCCTCAGAAGATCTTAATCTCCAAGATGGTTCATAGAGGGAGATATGTTCGGACTGATAAACTGGGCCAGAACCATTTAGGGCTTTATGGGCTAAAGCCATCACTTTGAATTGTGCCCAGTAGCAGACTGGCAGCCAGTGGAACTGACACAACAGGGGAGTTGTATGCTCTCTGTATGTTGCTTCAGTTAGAAATCTGGCTGCGTATTACATTTGGCAGCAAATGCTTTTTGGTTTCAGGGTTTTGATAACTCAGGTGTGCATTTGATTCTATGGCGCATTAGACCCAAGCAAATATGGTATCTCTCAGCAGAGACTTTGCAGTGCCAAAAACACAAGAGCTCTCTAGTATCTTTATTTTTTTTAAAAAAATTGTCATCTCTGTCGCCAATAAAGATGTGTTTTGGCAAGAATTGCAAAAAAGAATAACAGACTGAAAACCCAAATAGTAGCTGCAGTGTTAGTCAGTTGATATATATATACACCCACCCACACACACACATTTTGAACGGTTTTAACATCTTCAAAGGTAAGTCTATGGGGCTGGCAAAGGGCTTCTGTTAAAAGTGGATCAACCTTGAATGGCACAGCATGGAGGCAGCATAGTTCATCTGCTCTGCCTTCTGCTGAGCAGAAACAGTTGCCTTTTGAGTCATTTATTTAATTTCTCGAAACTCAACCCAATTAGAGGGGGGCCTTGAACCTACTGTGATGGGTTCAAATTAATCTTTCTCATAGGGTTAAACTGAGAGAAGGGACACTATAGGATCTGATTGAAAAGCTTTAAACCCCCTTCCCCATCATAAGGGATTAACCAAAATGGAGATGACATCACCAGCTGTCCCTTGGATGGTCCCCTTGGGTCCAGGGATGAAAGCCGCATTGCACTTAAGTAACAAGACATGACAGACCATGTGTGAGTGCTAAATAATTTATGCCCCAGGCTACAGTAAACCACAAAGCCACACTGAAAACCTTTCAGCAGTGTTTTTGGGGTTTAAATCAAAACCTGTTTCTACTGCCTTCCCCAAAAAGGAAAGAAAAATGACAAGTGAGATGTTAAAAAAGTGTATGTGTGGGAAGTTAAGTGGACAAACATACAAGTTAAGCTCTCAGTGGGTATACTTTAAACAGATGCTTAAAAGGCCATGCCAAAAAGAGGGTTAAAAAGTAGTCTATGTTTTCAGAAGACTATTATATCTCTGTTACATTCTTGTTTCTAACTTAACTTTGCCTCTTACATTATAAGCACAAGTAATATGTCGAGACAGATTTTGTAGGCTGCAGTCTCAGGACATAGATATATCTGGAAAGATTCATTATCACAAAAATATAATTTTAGTTGACTCCTTATAGACCAGGTTAACTGGAGATATGAGATTCTTCCTATTACAAATGAATCTGGTTTAGGCTATAGCTGCATTTGTGTCACAGCCACATGTTTGCAAATGAACATGATATCACTAGAGAGCACTGTCATACTCTTAAACCAAACCATTAGATTTAAAATGCTAGTTCCATTTTCCTTTCTCAAAGTATATTTTAAAAATAAACCCTACTCTTTTCAGTTTATATATTCTTAGTAGCCTTTCCATGGTGGTTTTAAAACCTTGTTTTAGCGCAGCAGGTTAATCACCAGCCGAAGCTGCAATAAATATTGCTAACCAAAAGGTTGACAGTTTCAAAGCTGCGTCAAGGAGAGCTCTTGAATTTCAACACAGCTCCCTGCCCACCTAGCCGGATCGAAAACAGTAGTGTGAGTAGATGAATAGGAACCGCATCAAATTTTAGGTATGACATTTGAGAGGAACGTTTACAAACAAAGAAAGCTTTTTGGCAAGGAGATGGAGCGACAGCACCTCCTGTGGCCAGATCCGAGCACAACCTCCAAAAGTGACAAATGAGAAAAACCTATATATACCTCTATTTGTTGTCTGTCTTGTTGTTGTATAACCAGCATTGAATGTTTGCCGCATATGTGTTCTGTGATCTGCCCTGAGTCCCTTTCAGGGTGAGAAGGGCGAAGCATAAGTACTGCAAATAAATAAATAAATAAATAAATAAACACAATGGGATTTAAATCAGAGTAAACATACACTTTCAGTCCTAAAGATGTAAGCTTGAATTCATGCACTAACTCTTACTTAAAGGTAAATAAATGTTGAGTTGAGTGATTACTATCCAATCTTAAATGGTCATTAGGTATCTTTGAATTATAAGGTGGCTCTATTGATCAGAATTAAATCCCACTGTCAGGCTCACATGACTGTGTTTTCATAATAATTTCATTGCTTTTATGTGTATCCATGTTTTCATGTTGTTTTTAATATATATTAAACAAAAAAGCTGGATAGAATTAGCATGAATAAGTAAAGGATAGAGACAAGCTTTCAGGTTACAATAAGCATGGGGTAATCATGGCCCCAACTATTATTTAAGAGCCTGAAACCTAGACAATTAGATAATACTGGAGAAAACTGTATTTCCACATAACAATATTTCAGGAATCAGGCAGACCTCCAGAACAATATCATATTGTTTCTCCATGAAACGGAATGAGCTCCCATCTGTAAGCTCCAGCTTCCCATGCAGGAACATGAGAGAAGCCTCCCACAAGATGGTAACCCATTCGGGCATTCCCTGGGTAACATCTCTACAGATGGCCAATTCTCTCACACCAGAAGCGACTTGCAGTTTCTCAAGTTGCTTCTGACATGATTAAAAAATATATTGTTTTGCAGTTTGATCTTGCAATACAGAAGTTTTGCTGCAAGTAAATGCACAGATGCAGCCAGGAAGCATAAAACAAAGTCTTGACTAACAAGTGGGTGGCTGAATATGAACAAATTGCATATTTACATCAAAAGCCAAATAATGATGTCTTGGAGGATGACAGATTGTTAACTGCAGAGATACAGGCTATGTCTTTCAAGTCAACGGTCATATTAGCACATCACTTTAAGTCAGGAATCCCAGATTACACTTGGTTTACCATCTTTGGTTGTCTTGGGTTCATATAATCATAATCCAGTTTAGATGTCACACCAAAATCTCCTTTTCAAATATCCCAAAATATTTTTTCATTTGAAATAAAGGAACATCCTGACTCCTGACTAATTTATTTAACTGATCATCCAAGGAGGAGACGCAAAGTAGAAGCAGATGTCCTATATGCAAAAACATGTTGCTTGTTCACACTATGATTTAGGAAGATAGGATTCCTGGTTTAAAATGAGATGGAAACACATCCAGAGACTGATCTAATTTAGTTGAAGTAATGTCTGATAAGATATGTGTAGAATCAAGTTGCATAGTTATCTCCGTTTCTGTTTTGGATTCAGTAAGTGTTAAGAGAACCCACATCTGGTACATGTCAAAAAGCCCTACTTTCTACAGTTATGATTACCCCACTTTAGAATTTCACCTCCTGATAAAATGTCTGGGGGAGTACTATAAAAGGATAAGTCAAGTTTAACAGATAGCATAGCAAAACAACTAGCTGCTTGAAAAGTGTTTAGGATAAGAAATAATTTGATTTATGAGATAGTAATGGATCCAGGATGTTTAAACAAGCTCTGAGATCCCCTTTGGTTTATCTAAACATGCACACTTCAGAGAAAGGCATCACAAAAGCAATATAAATAAAGAGCAACTGCTTAGTCCCTTGGGTAACTGTCCAAGCAAAGTGCTTAACCTAAATTAAATTGCCACTTAACCCCAGGATAAATTATATGTGGTTAAATTGGTGCCTGCTTGTATTTCCAGTTTCTGCTCTGATGGTGGAGGATAGGGTTGATGGACACAAAAGAGGTTGCTGCTGCTGCTGTTGTTGTTGTTGTTGTTGTTGTTGTATTCTTTTAAGTTGTTTCTAGAGTTTTTTGATGACTTGCTGAAGGTCACCCAATGAGTTTCCATGGCTGAATGGAGAATTGATCACTAGGTCCCAAGAGTTGTAGTCCAACACTCAGGCCACTACATCACATTTATTGTCATTGTTAATTGCTTTCAAGTCTGCTTTGACCCATGATGACCCTATGAGTGAGAGACCTCTCCAACTTATCTTGTTCTCAACAGATCTGCCTAGGTTTGGTAGACTCAAGATTGTTGTTTCCCTGACTGAGTCTATTTGGAATGAGATTTTCCTCTTTTCCTACTGTCCTCCACTTAAGCAAGCATTATTTTTTTTCCTAGTAACTTATCTCTTCTCATGATATGGCCAAAGCACGATAACTGCTGTTTAGTCATTTTAGCTTCTAGGGAGAGTTCAGGGTGATTTCCTAGGACTTATTTATTTGTCTTTTTAGCAGTGCCACATAATACCAGACACCCAGTCTTTAATTGTTGGGTAAAATAATGAATTTCATCTGGTGTAGCATAGCTAATGGGCTGATGAAATCTCAGTGTGATCTGCTTCCAGAGTTCAGAGGATGAAACATAATAAAGCTCTGTGGTCTTCATTGGGCTACTGTTGCAGCTCTGGAAGAAGGAGAACTCAAGAAGGCTATGTGAGAGTGGTTCTCAACCTGTGGGTCCTCAGGTGTTTTGTCCTACAACTCCCAGAAATCTTAACCAGTTTACCAGCTGTTAGGATTTCTGAGAGTTGGAGGCCAAAACATCTGGGGACCCACAGATTGAGAACCACTGCTATATGAGAAACATTCCAGGGAATGCCTTGGATCCAAAGTTGCCCCAGTAAGGCAAAAACACAGTGCCAGAAATCGTAGTACTGGCTTATCTCTCTCATTAAAACCAGTGAGAAAGAAAATAGAATAGGAAGAATGATTACAAAAAACTGGAGGAGGAAAAAAACCCTACATCTGTTGTGGTCAGTGTAAACCCAGCAGGAGTCTAGGAAGTTTTGGTGCCATTGCCTCAGACTTCCCCACCCAACCTCCCTAGGATACTATGTGGTGTCTCTAAAATCTTGGTCAATATTGCTTATGAGCATCTCATTTTTGGTAGTCTTATTCAAAACTATATGGAACCCAAAGAAGTAATAATACCAAGGATCATAGTAGTTAGTTGGCGGCACATTGGTATGGTGACAACTGTGATGCGATGAGTATTGCAGTAGAAATGGAAACAGTTGATGAAATAAAATGATAAAATATTGTTATATTTCAATCTCTTATTTAATAGTTTGATCATGTGGAAAAGAAGCAATAAGAATGCTTTCTTGGCTCCATCAATTGCTAGCTGTCACCTGATTCTGTCTGTGGTGTTAGAGGGTGGGCAGTCTGAAGTCCCACACAATTCTTTGTCATTTCAGCCATGTAATAGAGGGCCATCTTCACTATTCATTCAATTATCAACTGTCTCATGTTGTAAGTTAAAAATATATATTCTGTTGTCTTCAAGAACAGCTTAAATGATCTGACTTCCCCTTTGCTATTTTTTTTTTGCTCTTTAATAATGACTTCAAGATAACAAGGCTGCCAGATTTTAATAGCATAGTCTAAGAGTGTTTCCAGATGAAAAGTTGCTCATCCTGCCAACTAAAAAGCAGCATGTAGCTATCCTCTTTTTTCTGTTTAGCAGATTTTTTTGCGAACGAAAATGACAGAAGTACCTGTGGAAAAACGAAGGGTTACAAATGGAGGACACTGGAGTCCGAAGACCTCGTATCATTCAGTGATTGAGGCAGGGCAATGAAATTGCTCTGAGTCAAGTGTGCCTTCAAGTCACCTGTCGACTTATTGTGACCCCATGAATTTCATGGGGCTTTTTAAGACCAGGAATACTCAGAGGTGTTTTTGCCAGTCCTTTCCTCTGAAATACAGCCTACAGCACCTGGTATTCGTTGGCGGTTTCCCATCCAAATAATTCTTAATTTCCAAGATCAGATAGGATCTGGCATCTTTAAAGTATTTAGGCATCTGAGTCAAAAACATTTAATTAAACAGAAGGTCATCCAGACTGGCCAGATCTTTCAGAACATGGTAGTTTTCACTGCTGTACTTATTGCTCTTGTTTCAGAGATCCAAATGATAATTCCTGTCAGTTCCCTCAATTATTTATTCCTGGGTTGAATGCAGGACATTTTCCTGTTCGAGGAAATGTTGGTACCTTTTGAACTTCAAATCCATGTGTGAAACTTTTATTGTGATTAATTTTGGGTTTTGGCGGTGCCTTTTATATACTACAATATAGATTAAGTGGGCAGACTTTTCATGTTTTTACACTCTGTTTGCTTTCTTACAAAATAAAACCAAAATTACTTCTTTTCTGGATTTCTTGATATTTCTAAACTTACAGTATTGTGATAGACTGCTTCAAAAATTTAAAAGTACATCTTTTACTTTTAAGTACCAACATTTCATTTTGTCCAAAAACAAAAACAAGAAAAACCCTCCAGTTCCATACCTGTCAAAATGATTTCCCCCTTTCCCACTTTTATTTCTTTTTAATTTTAGTACTGTCAGTAAACTGCACTATAATGACAGGAAATTTAGAAAATATTTTTCGTTGAGTGCTTGAATTTTATTTTAAAGAAGCCCTTCAATTTTGCTACCTGCTATTTTCAATTCCCCCCCTTTCCCTCTTTTTATTTTATTTCCTTTAATTTTTTTCTGCATTTTGTAGTAATTGCATTCAAAAGCATCTTGTTTTTTAAAATCGAAATACTTCTCTTTATATATATATTAGCTTGGGGACCCGGCGCTGCCCAGGTTATTTGAGAAAGGAATTGCGTATCAAGGTTGGTCTTTATCAGTTATTTATATGACTCGCAGTTGTCTCAGGAAGTTAGTGAAGGTACTGTGAGTCCCATTATCTGTGGTCCATCCTCCTCCAAACTGCTCCAGGATGGAGAGTGGGTCATGGGGGTTTTGTCTGCCAAGTTTGGTCTTGATCGGTCATTAATGAGTGTTTCAGAGGTCTTGGGAAGTGAGTGGAGGTACTTGAAGTCCCATCATCCATAGTCTGTACTCCCCCAAACCTCACCAGAATGTTGAGTTGGCCATGGGGGCTCTCTGTTCCAAGTTTGGTCTTTATTGGTTTTTGAATGAGTGTCACTATGGTTTCAGGAAGTGAGTGAACGTACTGCAAGTTCCATCATCCATCGTCCATCCTTCAAACAGCACCGGGATGTAGGGTGGATCATGGGGGCTGTGTGTGCCAAGTTTGGTCTTGATTGGTTATTAGATGAGGGTTGCAGCAGTCTTGGGAAGTGAGTGGAGGTACTTGAAGTCCCATCATCCATAGTCTGTTCTCCCCCAAACCTCACCAGAATGTTGAGTTGGCCATGGGGGCTCTGTGTGCCAAGTTTGGTCTTCATCAGTCATTGGATGAGGGTCTCAGTGGTTTCACTAAGTGAGTGAAGGTACTGCAAGTCCCATTGTCCATGGTGCATCATTCTCCAAACCACACCAGGATGTAGAGTGCATCATGGAGACCCGGTGTGCCAAGTTTGGTCCTTATCGGAAATTGGATGATGGTTGCAGTGGTCTCAGGAATTGAGCAAAGGTACTGCAAGTCTGATAATCCATGCTTGATCCACAGTCAAACCACACCAAGGCGTAAAGTGGGTCATGAGAGGTCTATGTGCCAAGTTTGGTGTTGTTCAGTCATTGTTGAGGGTCACAGCAGTCTCGGAAAGCGAGTAGAGGTACTTCAAGTCCCATCATCCATGGTATGCCCTACTCCAAACCGCAGTAGGATGTAGAGTGGGTCATGGGGGCTCTGTGTGCCAAGTTTGGTTTTGATTGGTCATTAGATGAGGGTTGCAGCAGTCTTGGGAAGGGAGTGGAGGTACTTGGAAGTCCTATCATCCATGGTCTGTCCTCCTCGAAAGTGCACCAGGATGTAGAGTGGGTCATGGGGACTCTGTGTGCCAAGTTAGGTCTTGAGGGTCATTGGTGAGGGTCTCAGTTGTCTCAGGAAGTGAGTGAAGTGACTGCAAGTCCCATCATCCATTGACAAATTCTTCCAAACCGCACCAGGATGTTGAGTGGATCATGTGGGCTCTCTGTGTGAATTGTGGTCCTGATCCATCACTGTTGGCAGTTGTAATGATCTTAGGAAGGGAGTGCAGGCATTGCAAGTCCCATCGTCCATGGGGCATCCTCCTCCAAACCGCATCAGGATGTAGAGTGCATCATGGAGACTCAGTGTACCAAGTTTGGTCTTTATCGGTAATTGGTTGAGGGTTGCAATGGTCTCAAGAATTGAGCAAAGGTACTGCAAGTCCCATAATCCATGGTCCATCCCCGGCCAAACCACACCAGGACGTAAAGTGGGTCATGAGAGGTATATGTGCCAAGTTTGGTCCTGATCAGTCATTGGATGAGGTTAACAGCGGTCTCAGAATGTGAATGATGGTACTGCAAGTCCCATCTTCCATGGTCCATCCTCCTCCAAACTGCAGTAGGATGTCGAGTGGGTCATGGGAGCTTTGTGTGCCAAGTTTGGTCTGTATTGATAATTTTCTGACCCAGCCCCTGGCCTTTTCCTTTCCTCTGTCATCTCAGAATCTTGGAATTGAGGCTGGCCAATCAGAGACCATATGCAAATTTCCTTCTCATGTCCCTGTTTCTGTCATGAACTCTTTTCTCCACCAGGGGCTCCTATTGAAGCTGGCCAATCAGAGACCATATGCAAATAGCACCACAGCGGCAGCCAATAAGAATGCTGGCACATACTCCTCCCGCCACACCGCCACACTTTTGTCCTCCGCATATAAACTTTGACTTTTATTATATGTATAGATATTTAAAAAGATATCTCATTTTCAAATAGGCAAGTAAAGGTAAAGGTTGCACCTGACATTAAATCTAGTCGTGTCCAACTCTGGGGGTGGTGCTCATCTCAATTTCTAAGCCAAAGAACCAGTGTTGTCCGTAGACACCTCCAGGGTGGCGTAATGGGTTAAACCCTTGTGCTGGCAGGACTGAAGATCGATAGGTCACAGGTTCGAATCCAGGGAGAGCACGGATGAGCTCCCTCTGTCAGCTCTGGCTCCCCATGCAGGGACATGAGAGAAGCCTCTCACAAGGATGGTAAAATATCAAAACATTAAGGCATCCCCTGGGCAATGTCCTTGCAGATGGCCAATTCTCTCACACCAGATGTAACTTGCAGTTTCTCAAGTCACTCCTGACACGAAGAAAAAAAAAAAACCCTCCAAGGTCATGTGGCCAGCATGACTGCATGGAGTGCCGTTACCTTCCCACTGGAGCAGAACCTTTTGATCTACTCACATTTGCATGTTTTCAAACTACTAGGTTGGCAGAAGCTGGTGCTAACAGTGGAAGCTCACCCCACTCCCTCAATTTGAACCAGTGACCTTTCGGTTGGCAAGTTCAGCAGCTCAGCGGTTTAACCCACTGCACCACCAGGGAGCCACTCAAATAGAAAATCCGGAAGCAAAGTAGAGGGAGGAGTGACCAGTTAAGGAACGAGTGAAGAGAAGGATATTAAGGGAGAAGACTGGGAATAATCCAAATAGTGTTTGGATGTTGGTATAAGAATACTTAGAGGCCTAAATACCCCAAAGGCACCAGATGCTGTGTAAGTGACATAAAGAAAACAATTTCACTTAATCATCCAACCTAATTTCAGTATGGAAAAAAGTTCAGTTACTTATACATTTGCAGCACATGGAAATAACACAATTTAATGGCTTTTGCACAAACCTCTTCTAAATAAAGAAGAAAGAATTTGTGTAGGGGTTAGATTTGTAGGGCTATCCAAATCCGTTCTGGATTTTCATTTAGGAAATGGCTTCCTTTAGGAAGTTTTTAGTCAATGGGAAACAAAACCTTATTCAAAGGATTAAATGCTCTGGCTACTCTCTTTGTTTTACAACTTCAGATGGAAGGTTTTTCCTCTGACAAACAGCATTTTCAATTAATACCCTTGTAAAACAGGAACTTTGAGGAAGTGGATGTCTACGATAAGGAGCGAGCAAAGCGTGTTTCTTTTCCAAAAGGACTTCACACAAAGAAGCATCCCTTTTCAATTAAGAGGCTGATAACAACTGAGTTTTAAAATCAGGTTTTGAAGGGCTATTCTGATAAGAAGCCAGCCACATTGGGTGTTAAGCTGTGATGAGTAGTGCATCTAAATGGGAGAGAACCAATCTCATCTACTCTTCAGGTGCTCTGAACCCCAAGGTCCTTTGACAAAAGTGAAGGAGAAAAATATTCCAATCTCATATACGGTGGAGCAGAGTTAAACCTAGCAATCAGTGCTTGAAGCAAAAAAATATGAATCTCAAGCTTCAGGCATATGTTCAGTTTTATGTGTTTGAAGAAATGTGCCCGCCTTTATTGCTTTCACAATATAGAAATGCTTCCCTTTTGTAAAATGTTGGAAATACTTCATCCGAATAATTTCTCCCGTCTGTCTTAACCTCCAGGAATATTGAATGGGTGTTATTTGGGTTCACTTGCGATACTTCCCCTAGAGGTTTTATTAGATCTGATGAATCATAGGTGAGCATTCCCACCTGGGTGACTTTATGATGACTTTAAATGTGGGTGTTATAGTGGTATGAAATTTCTTCACAGTCTCTTGGAGGCCTTATACTTATTTTCCTCACTGTGTAAGCTCTTTCCTTCTCTTCCGCTTTATGTGCAAAGAAGTGATAAAAACATAGACAAGGCCTTCTTGGTGTACCAGAACTACACCGTTATATTAGTTTCATACTACTTTTACTGTTATAGCTCCAGTCCATGGAATACTGGGACTTAGAAAATACGCAGAGAGAACGTATTTTGTCGGACGTGGTTAATTAAAATCATGAGGATTGGTTCTGTGGATATAGGATAGAATTTCATATAGATTGTACTAGAGATTTCTTATAAAGAATTAGAAATTCCTTACAGATACAATTATGTGCCTTCAATTTTCCTCTTCAGTTATGGTGACCCCATGAATTTCATAGGATTTTCCTAGCCAAGGAATGCTCAGAGGTGGTTGCTTCCTTTGAAATATAGCTTATAGACCTGCTATTCATTGGTGCTCTCCCATCCAAGGATTAACAAAGACTGACTCTGCTTAGTTTCCAAGATTAGGTGGGATCTGATGATTTTAGGGTATTTAGACTATCTCCCTTTATGTACATAACTTAAAATGTAACTAAACATTCCGTAGAATTAAAATCCATTGAAATTTCCAGAATCCCCGAGGAGACACATTAGTAAGGTGAGATGACAGCTGTAGTCCAAAAGGGAACTTTTTCAGGCTCCTTCTACACTGCCATATAAAAGCCACATTATCTACGTTGGACTGAATTTTCTGGTACTGTAGACTCATATAAACCAGTTCAAAGCAGATAACATGGGTTATGAAATATGCCTTAAACTTCAGTGGATTGTTATGTCATCTTCACCTGTCTCCAGTATGATAGCAATCAAATGGATACATCTTAAAGAAAGCAGAGAAAAGAATTAGGTGTGATGGGGGTGGGAAAATCTTCTGTTTAATTTCAAAACAGGGTGTGGTGAAGCTTAAAGTAAAACCAATGATCTCAACAATTTTACTTATCTCGTGGGATGAAGTCCCTGATTTGACTAGCAGGATCTCCCCAGGATTCAATTCAGAGATCTTTCCCAGTTCAGCTTGGAGATATTGGCAATACACCTTGGGTCATTCTGCATATAGATTATGTACTCTGTGACAAACAGTAATAATAATGAAGCAGACGAGGCAAGAAGTAATATTTAGGTTGCAATTTACTATATTGCAATGACAATAACACAAGGTTTGCTGCCACAGAAGGCAACCTAGGACCTTTTTTTCATGCTCACATCAATGAATCAGACTCCAGGATAGCTGTCACACACACAAAAATGAGTTGCCTGTAGCAAGTGGACTGAGTGATTCCTGGAGGAAATAAATGTTAGCATGAGAACAACAGCTGAACCAAAATCCCATAAGCCAGGAAAAACAGCGACACAATTACAGTAACAGGTGGTCGGCTTCAAAACAAATTTCAAGGTCTGACAGCTTTGTGCACCTGCTATAAAGGACTGAATTTGGCATGATCCATATATTAAAGATTATGGTTCTTATTGCTTAGAAAAGTCATCATTGTAAGGAGTCAGTCAGTGGCTAGGACAGCTTAACCAAAAGGGAAAAAAATCTTTAATATTGCATTCCATCTTTCAACAGGACTGACTAATCTTGATATCAGTTCAAAGTGTGACATTCAGAGCTTAATAAAGAATTTCTTTACAGAAGATGTTCCTCCTATATCAGTAATGATTAAAAGGGGAAACGTTCATGGAATATTTATTTCTGATATCATGTTCCTGATTATTGACCTTATGTGGTTATATTATATTTCTCTTTAGGTTGAGCTTTCTGAATGTTAGAAATGAAGCTAATGTAACAAACAAACAAACAAATATCTCATTCAGGCATACCTGGTACTGGTGGTAACCAGAAACAAAATAGTGGAGGTGCCCCCAGGTGAAAAACTGCAACAAAGTGAGGAAATATGGTATTATAGTGATAAATTGTCCAGTTGTCCAGTGTACAAGGTTGAGGGGCATTGCTGGATATTTCATACGTCTTATTGGAAGAAGCATCTTGGATGATGAGAGTAATATTATTGGTCTCTGTAATATTGCTCCCAGAAGAAATGGAAGGACAAGTTGGCATCTGCAAGATATTTCCTGGGCAACCTTCAAGGAACAGTGAGACCATGCCATGCCCATTGATTGATCATTCTCCCAATAAAATGGGAGGAAAACATCTGTACCCACATTGGTTTAGTGGAAAAGAGGGTTTTGAACTGATTACTTCAAACATGAAAAATGTGTATTTCCAATCACTGCGCAACAGGACAACACCAGGAGAAACTTAATGGCATGTGATAAGGCTGAGACAAAAGCAGGATTAAACCACTACTATGGTGGTATAACAGGATAGTATGGTAAGGACTTATGCTTAGCATGGAAACAGTCATAGTTTCCTGGTCAAACAGCTACATTAACCTAAGCTGGTATACCTATACATTTTATTAGGGATAGTTTATCTTGCCCCTTCTCAAAAATGTACATTTCTATATATTTTACAACCCAAATATGCATTTTACATTATTGTAACCTAAAAATGTTTTTAAAAATACATTTCTATCTTCTTTGAGTCATGATGTGTTCCCAGATCATTTGCTCATAGTCATGTGAGACGGAAAGTAAGATGGCACAACATTGCATCACTGCCACCAATTTTTGATATCTCATTATTATATTGGACTTTGAGCATAGAAAGATCTGACTTGATCACAATTTCTGTATTATTTAGAGCAGGGGTCCCCAACCTCTGATCTGTGGACCACTAGTGGTCCACAAGAACTAAAATATGGTCCACGGCCTCACCATTACTACACCGTTGTCTCAAAATCACATGGCAACGAGAGCGACTGGTCTTGCAAAACCCTCTTGTAGTGTCGAAGCTACGGGGATGTTGGGAGGAGCAAGGCCAACTACCCAAGAAAGATTACTACTACCACATTAGCTTTGGATTATTAAATATGGTTTTCTGTGGGCAAGCAGATGGTGACTACTGGATGGCATATGTTCTGTATCAGAAACTAGAGCTGATGTGGTATAACCAGTGCAATTTTCTGAATCAACACCCCAAATCTAAAGTTGATCAAAAACTGATTCATAACCCTTTTGGTAGTAATGTTGGAAAGTGATCCCTAGTCAAAAACGTTTGGGAAGCACTGATTTAGAGTATTTCCACCATGGACTTCATCCAGAAAGCCTCCCAAGAAGGTTTATACGCCTTCTGTTTAGCAGATAGCAGTTTTTTGGATGAAGAAATGGGCAAAAATATTTTAAAGAAACAAATAATTTGAAAGTACATAAATAGTGTTTGAACTAACTTTCATGTATAATGAAGTATATTTAATTTAGGCTGTAAGTTTCTCCACCATTGAAGTATAGCCATCCCTCCTCATTTCCTGAATTTACATCCACTGCCTGAAAATTAGTTTTTTAAAAAAATAATCCAAAAAACAAATCTTGATTTTGCCATTTTATATAAGGGGTACCATTTGACTACACTGTTGTATATAATAAACTTAAGCATCCATGGATTTTGGTATCCATGGTAAGGTCCTAGAACCAAACTTGGTGGATACCAAGGGGTCACTGTATCTCTTTACTTTAGAAGTTTCTGAGTGTAGATGTAAAGTTCTGTTTTACGTATTGATTTGGAATTAGCTTTGTGACCTTGCCCAAAGCACCTAGGAGTATGCAAGTGGAACAGATCCTATTACGGTAGTATATGAGCTTTAACATCTTATTAAGGAATCTTGAATATTAGGTAGTAATACTTACCTCTTCTATGATTTGTTCACTGACTGGAAGACTAGTGTAAATCAATTGGAGAGATGGAGAATTATTCGCATCTGTGCAATTGCCCTTTGTGACTATCAAATGCCCTCAGGAGGGGTTTAATTCTTTTAACTTAAACTCTGCTGTATTACAAAGGTCACTGTGCAGTCATCACTGCGTTTTTCCATTTCAGTGCTTAGAGGCTTCTGCTTTATGGAGGATCTCAACTATTTCCTGTGAGATGGCAGCATTTCCTCCAATGGTGTCAAGTTCAATGGAGTTATAGAGTTTGGAAGTAGCAGCATAGCTTTTGGCAGGGGAAGGATATTTCCACCTCTTTCATTCACATAGTAAAGAAATACATATACCCAAGACAGTTACAATTTCAGCTTCATTACCTGAAGCTCTTGATAAATATGGTGGAAAATGAGAGTGGGAGAAAAAAATATAGAAAGACGTGTTAAATAGGAGGCGTCCAAGAGAAATCCTGTACAAAAATCTCTTTCTGAATATTGCTTTCCCTGGTTCCTGTTGAATGGACAGAATACTATTTAAATATGCATTTTGGATTAGCTTGCAAGGTGGAAAATATGTAAAATAAACATTTCCATGTATTGAGTGCTTTGCCAATGTTCACAGCCTTTTACATGGATTACTGAAGTACTCTTTGCAACAACCGCACAAAATAAACCTATGTTATTACCAACATAATACAAAAGTGACCAACGTATAACTTGTTCTTCTTTCTAAGCTATTTTGCCAATTAAGGGGTTAGCATTGTGACTGTCGTTTTCTCAGGGCTTTGTTTTGGGCATCCTCAGGTCTCAGGCTGGCAACACGCATGTGTTCGTTGATGGTGTTCATCAGTCTTTTCTTTGGTTGTCCAAGTGGTTATTGTAATGCAATCTCCAAATGTAGTTGTACCACCATAGTCTTGCTACCTGCATTTTATTGCTGATCACTTTTATTCCTATTCTTTGATGGATGTCATCATTTGGCACATGGCCAAGAGGTGTCAGGCCAAGTGTCCACCTCAGCATTTTCATTTCCATTGTGTTAAGGGCTTGTTCATGTTTCTTTGTTGCTGGCCAGCATTCTGCCCATAGAGGGCTACTGGGCAAACAACTGTAATGTAAATCTTAGCCTTGAGTTGTTCAGGCATTTTTGAGTCACACATAATGCCAATAGTTTGCTGCCATTTCAACCAGGCTGCATTTATTCATGATCATACGTCTGGCATTGTGTCACCATCTGTGGAGACCGGTAACCCTAGTATTTAAATTGGGTGGTCTTCTTTAGTGCTTGTCCATTAATTTGAATTGCTTTTCCAGTTTGAAGGCCACAGTTCAGATACTCTGTTTTGGGTATGTTCAGTTGAAGTCCATTTTCAATGTGTCTATCACACCATATCTGCGGCTGTTGTTGGAGGACTGCATGTTTCTGATGGCCGAATGCTATATCATCTGCATATAGGAGTGTCCAGGGATGCATAGTCTGCAAATCTGCTGCAGCAGTGTCCATGCAGAGTATGAATAGTAATAGTGAGAGTGCTGATCCTTGATGCACGCCAACAGTGCTATTGAAGCGTTTTATACCAACGCATAACATAAACCTGTATTATTACCAATGTACTATAAAGGAAGGGGCCATGGTGGTGCAGTGGGTTAAACTGCTAAAAATATCATGTTGGTAATATTAAGCACTGAAGTGATGTCAGTGATAGGGCTTTGGTCAGGAGCAGGTTCTCCTCCTTTACTATGCAATTCCCCTTCCACTTGCTATTCCCAAGCTGTTTATTTTAAATTTACAGTGATAGTTGGTTTTTAAAAACATTGTTGGAACTGCAAAATTGTCAGATATATATATATAGATAGATAGATAGATAGATAGATAGATAGAGAGAGGTGAAAATGCTGAAAGGAGCAGTTACAAGGGTATGTGGAAGTATGGGCATGGGACTGAGATTTGCCAATTGGCGCAAATGTGAGAGGTGATATTGAGGATACTAATACTGGTATGTAGCTGCTAATGATGATCATGCCACTGCTGTTCAATACTAACTTTGTGTGATTAAGTCCAGATTTTGTGACAAAGTGATAGGGCTTTGGTTATGGATGTTGACCTTGTGCTCTGTGAACGGATGCATGGTGTTCAGAAAAAGAACATGGAAACGTTCCATGCTCAGCCAGCACAGTCACTGAATTTTCCTTGTTTTGACACTTGCACAAATAGGATTATAATTTATGGTTATGTTACGTGGGTGACAGTAAATGTAAATAGCCACTTCAAAGTCTTCTCTAGAATGTACTACACCTGTGCCTTGATGCCAAGCCTGCTTCTCCTTAGAAGAGTTCACACTGCATTTGGCATGGTTTGGCCCACTATGGGAAGGAAACAGAATAAATAGAAGTGGAAGTGGCAAGGTCACTTTTAATAGCACATGAAGTACTTCTCAACAAGCTTGACTATTGCTTTGTTTCTTCCTCCCACGGCATTATAAACAGGCATTGTCAAAGAAAACTTTCTGGAAAACAACCCAAGGAAGCTGCAGAAGTTCTATAGAAAAGTCCACAGCTGGCCAATTTTTTTAAAGCTGAGAATGTCACATTGTTTGACAACTGCATTGTGTTGTGACATCCACCAGGGAAAATTGTTGATGGTAAATACAGATTTAAAAAGAGAAAGGAATTATATTGTCAAAAATTCCTATGCTCTAAAGCACAACATGAAAAACTTATGAGCCTTTAACAGCAAATTGTATATTTATCACTTGATTATGAAACTGTTGGATTTAAGTATTGGTATTTTTAAGTGATACAATTTAATACAACAAAAAACTTAACCCACTATGCATTTTCCAATAATAGTTTGACCAAGCCTGGTACAGTGCTGGCTGGGGCCCCATCTACACTGCCATACAAAATCCAGATTATCTGATTTGAACTGGATTATAGAGCAGTGCAGACTCATATATCCAGATCACTGACATCTAATCCAGATTATCTGCTTTGAACTGGGATAATCTGCATTATTCCAGTGTAGATCCAGCCTGGGATGAAGGAAGTTCCAACACATCTAGAAAGAACTAGGTTGGCTAAGATTGTTTGATATTCATGTCATTCAAGACTGAATGCGCAATGTTCAAATACACAAGTATTCATGTGACAAATACACAAGTATTCATTCTCTGCCATTTCCGTATAAAATTGACTCTCCAAATTAACAGGTTTAATTGAAGATTCAGTTATTCCCTGATTGATCATTGGGTCACTTTGGACAATCTAGAGATTCCTAGAATGGTGTTTTCTCAAGTTAAAACATGTAGTGATTTCTAATATATATATATATATATATATCATGTTTTTTGTGGTTTTTTTTAACCTTTGAAGGGGATCATGCGAG
Organism: Anolis sagrei; assembly: GCF_037176765.1. Lineage (NCBI taxonomy): Eukaryota > Metazoa > Chordata > Lepidosauria > Squamata > Anolidae > Anolis > Anolis sagrei. Next base: position 213,699,711 of record NC_090021.1, on the reverse strand, counting down.
GTGGAGAACTTTCTGTAATCCATGATGATGATGATGATGATGATGATGATTATATTTATATGTTGCTTTTTCTCTCTAAATGAGACTCACAGTGGTGAACAGTGCTAAAAAACAATAGATAAACAATTAAAGTGTAAAGACTGAGCTCCAGATAGCGGTGGGACTGAGAGAAGGGCCTCTCCTGAAGATCTCAAGGCCTGGGCAAGTCTGTACAAGGAGATGTGGTCAGCCAAATAGCCTGGATCTGGGCTGCCTAGGGCTTTAAAGGTCATAAGCAGCACTTTGAATTGTGCCCGGAAACAGACTGGCAGTCAGTGGAGCTGTTGCAAAAGGGGGTTGTCGCTTCCTGTAGCCAGCCCCAGTTAGCAACCTGGCTGCAGCTCTTTGGATCAGCTGAAGTTTCCAAGCACTCTTCAGAGGCAGCCTCATGAGGAGCATGATGCAGTAGTCCAGGCGGGACGTAACTAAGGCATGTACCACCATGGCCAGATCTGGCTTCTCAAGAAATGGGTATAGTTGGCACACAAGTTTTAATTGTACAAAGACTCTCTTGATCACCACAGATACCTGGGCCTCCAGGTTCAGCGCTGAGTCCCAAACTGCAGACCTGTGTTTTCAAGGGGAGTGTGACCCCATCCAGTTCCCTGTTCCATGATTTGCTTTCTGATTGACCAGGAGTACTTCTGTCTTATGTGGAATATGTTTGTAGATTTTCCACTGGCCTCATGCAATAAAAATAAGTAGTATGAAAAGCAAATGGGGGTTTAATTTTCAAGTAGAGATTGACTTAAAATACAATTATGATCTATAAAAGAATAAAAATAATAATACTGAACTGCTGGCTTATTACTGTACCTAGCAGAGCTTTCAAATTATTATTATTTTCCCCTGTCTATTTATTTTTCATTATGCTTGGCACAATAACTTGTCTCTCTGTGTGTAGGTATTTGTATCACAACTTTTTCAGGCTTGTGATCCCATCGGTTCTTTGTTGCAGGCAGATGGTATTTGTGGCACGAGTTCCAATGAATCATCTGAGCAACAGTGTTATGCCTCTGCTTATAGTTTGTCTGCGTGATCTTCTTGCAGCAACTGAGGATGTGATCTACACTTGGGATCTGTCATCGACTTTTCAGTTCTGGCTTTGATGGCATTGATTCTAATAGCTTGTTCTTGGGCTGCCAGAATCAGACCCCCCATCTCTTTTTTCAAAGTTCCATTTGTGAGCCACATCCATGTTTTTTCTTTGTCAATTTTGCTCTCAATTTTCCCCAGTAACTGTCCATGGAGAGTCTTCTTTAGCATTATTGTTGTCTACTGAAAGGCACTGGAGGACTTATAACTGTCTAGAGAAGTGTTATCTCTAAGAATCTATGGTAAATCTCTTACTGAGCTGACCACAGAGTCATATTACGGGATGTAAAGATATAATAATAAGACTTTATTTGTATTCCACCTTATCTGCCCTAGGAGACTCAGGTCAGATATTCCTAGAAAGATCACATTATTCAATTCTGTGAATAATAAAAAATGCAAATGTCAAATCCGCAAATGTGGAGCTCCGACTGTACATGGTTATTGGCAGGGAGGGGAGGCTCCAACACTTTTACACAATTGTTTATGTGGTGCTCTAAAAGAGAGAATGTCTTCTTTTTCCTGTACAACTCTTCCTGGGGTGTGAAGGATTTTCACAGCCCTACAAAATCCAGTCTGCAATAAAGACAAGATTTTCATTCCCATGTCCACAGGATTTTGTTAATCCACTAGTCAAAGTTCACCATTGAATCCTGGCTTTTTTTTTGCTGTTCTTGAACGTCAAGAAATATTCCTACTGCCATCATTTTCTGGGACCTATGTTTTATATGAAAATAGTGCCATTTAGTTGCTGTATTCATCTCTTCCTAGCATAAACCCAATTAATTTTCATTGCCCTGCATGACCAGTATTGCTCATCTATTTCCCAAACCGCAAAGGGTGGTAAAATATCACTTGATAGACCTCTTTAGTTCCTTAGCCTTTAGAAAGGATTCAAGGTATTGTTTTTTCTTAGCAGTGACCTTTAGTTCACTATCTTGTATGACCAAAGAAAATAATTTTGAAAGAGATGGTCTGGGTCATCTTTTTGTCACTTTTTGCAATTGCTTCATTTATAGATGACTGCAAATAGCAATCTGATTCAGCCATTGACCACTGCTTTGTAACCAATGCATACCCTCTGACATTTCAGATGAAAACCAGGACAAGTGTGGCCAAGCAACATCAGAATGTGGTCAAGATGGAATGATTATTAATGAGGAAGGACACACACACTAGGAGAGACTGGGCAGTTTTGCACAAGCATTAAAATGAGGTTCCAAAGTGTCTCAAGGGCAGGGTGCTCAAAAATGTACACCCCCAATGCACATTGTACTGCACATCCAGCCAGGAAAAGCATGTTTAAAAAACTAACTAGAGATTGTGTAATAAGCCATAGAATTCACCGAAGCCAGTCACTGTATATTCTATGCAAAGCTGGAGTCTAGACATAAATGCTGAGTACTCATGAGGACACGGCTAGTCCTGATGCATTTTAAATACCTGGAAACAAAGCTAGATCCCCTTTAGATATGCTGTTGCCCTGAGCACTGATCATGGCAATGCCCATCAGCATATCCTGCTGGAAGAAGCATAAAAATATATTTCATGGGTTTAGATATATCCGCATTTAGCCGATCTCTCTCATGACTCAATTTAAATGGCTGTGTCTTTTGTCTGAGCTTATAGGGAAGCACAAGACTTCACAACATCCAGCCCTCTCCATTCCCCCTTTCTCAGTTAATTGAGTGAAAACTTATGGTTATGTCTACACTGCCTGCTCAATTCAGGGCCAGTCCAGAGGATTTTGTTCTGGATCATCCATGATGGCAGTCATTTGCATCAGAATGAATCTACTGCGATTCCATGTCACTGTGTAGCCAGTTCGAAACAGTATTGGCATCACTGGCCTGTCCTCTCATATGACCACTTCTGTTTCTTGCTGGCGAAGGACCTTTCTGCAAAAGCCTCATATCTACTGAGGTCATAACAGGGTGCCTGTGTGATCAAAAAGGAGGGAGTAGAGTGGCAGATTGGTTTGAATGGAACCTGATTCAGCTGTCCCAACAGCTGAAAACACCAAGGAAACTGGAGTATCCCCTAACTTTACCTACTTCAGAACAAAATTGGGTTAAGGGCTAAAAGAAAAATCAAGATTCTTTCCAGAAGTCATCACGCATCCTATAGAGTAGCAGGGCTGGCTTTGAGTTGTTGTTGTTGTTGTTGTTGTTATTATTATTATTATTTTACTCATGTAGCATTACTTACTTTTGCACTTTGAACTAAGTTTGCATCAGTGGAACTAAGCTAAGGACAAAGAGGGAAAGTATGAGAAGAAAGAAACTAGAGATGCATCTACATAGAAAAAAGTATCTGGTTCTGGTCCAAAGCCTTGCTGTTTCAGACCATATCTGTTCACACAACACTGCTCGTGAACCATGTCAATGGCAGGAACAGAGTCTTCACTGTCCAGGGTGATTATGGATCCTTCCACACAGCTCTATATCCCAGAATATCAGAGCAGAAAATCCCACATTTTCTACTTTGAACTGGAAGATATGGCAGTGTGGACTCAGATAATCCAGTTCAAAGCAGATATTGTGAGATTTTCTGCTTTGATATTCTGGGCTATAGGGCTGTGTGGAAGGGCCCTTAGAGAGGGGTTGGAGGAAAGTAGGGTGTTAATCCTCCTCCCCTTTCTGAGGAAGCAATTGTCAACCGCTTCAGGTTAAAGTGCTTATGTAGATATACATTATGACAGGTAGCTTCAATTTTTTAAAACAGAGGACAAGTTCAAGGTCCCTCAGACTGTTGGTGAGGGGCAGGCTGGATTATAGTTTGAAAAAAATGAATGAATTACTATGCACACTGCTCATATCTTATTTGTGTGCAAAAACACACACACGAAAGAATAACACATATGTACAATGAAGAACAATTTTAGCCAACATAAACTTTCCAGTATTTCAATGGGAAGTGTGGGCCTGGTTTTGGCTGATGAGATAGTCAAGTTAATTAGGATTGTTGTTGTGTGCCTTCAAGTCATTTCAGACTTAGGATGACCCTAAGTCTAAAGTTTATAGAGTGGGGGCCAGGTAAAAGACCTTGGAGTGTCGCATCAAGCGTGTGGGCCTCTGTTTGGGGACCCCTGCACTAGGACATGTTAAAAGTAGCTGAAAAAGTGGGACAACACTCATCCTTGTCTACTTGAGACAGTGGGTGGCTATATAAGTGTAGTGTAAAAGTGTAAAAAGTATAAAAATATGTGGATGGAATTTAAACATTATACAACAAACTATCCTGTTTAAGCATTTTACTAAAGTTGGTGTCCTGCTGCAGTAGAATTATGTATCCCATCAACTGAGTTGCTGACAGCATTGGGACATTTGTAGTAGCTCTAACACATGTAAAAAGGTAAAGGTAGTCCCCTGACATTAAGTCCAGTCATGTCTGACTCTGGGGTGTGGTGCTCATCTCAATTTCTAAGCCGAAGAGCCAGCGTTGTCCGTAGACACCTCCAAGGTCATGTGGCCGGCATGACTGCATGGAGCGCCGTTACCTTCCCGCCGGAGCGGTACCTATTGATCTACTCACATTTGCATGTTTTCGAACTGCTAGGTTGGCAGAAGCTAGGGCTGACAGCGGAAGCTCACGCCACTCCTCGGAATCGAACCTGCGACCTTTCGATCAACAAGCTCAGCAGCTCAGTGCTTTAACCCACTGCGCCACCGGGGGCTCCCTAACACATGTAGAGGACATTAAATTGAAAAAAGCAGTTCTAAAGGTTTTTTTTTAAAACAGTTTGCAAAAGTTATTTTTTTTTTTGCCTTGCAGCATCTGGAATGCTCCAGCTGAAAATGGGTATGCTCCCGGGGCTTCTGAAAGTTGTAGTCCCCAAAGCAACCAACATTTTAGAAAAATGACTCAGTACTTGGCTTAAGTTGAATGAACATTTTTAGATCTTTTCAATGTTTATGTGGGATAAAAGGAGTGTTTATACATATTGCAGGGTGTAAATAAAGTTAACTGCCATAACTGGTGCAGATGGAGGGATTTTGATCAGATTACTTCATCCATACATTTGAATGTGTCTGATGCAGATTACATTTCCAGATATGCTAATGGCCAAACATAGGAAGGGCAAAGCCCAATTCCATGCTTTCATCTATTAATTTTAGTCTACATGGTATTTCAAATCTTTACGTGGGGGGAAATGTATGTACATTGAGGAACGTTCAGTCACCTTGTCATAACTGTGGAAAGCCGACTTTTAACATGCTTTTGTTTCTTGTGCTTATTTGTGTTTTGATGTTATCTCAGAGCATTGACTGATTTCTTCCCAAAGAGCCCCCATTTGCTACTGCAGAAAGGAAGGGCTGGGGCACTGGAGCCTGTTGGCATTTCATTTGAAGGCAAACGACACAAATGGCACCCTGCCCTTTCCTTGCCTTCCTTATCTCTCTGCCTATTGAAAGAGGCAGGGGATTTCATAGCAGACTTTGTGGCTTTATAGCCAGAAAGGTTTTGAAGTCTACATGCTACCTCAAGCTTAGGGGCCACCAACACTAAACACTGCAAAGGGAACAATAGTTTGAAAGGCAATTCATCTTGAGAGAAATTAGCCTTCAGCCTGGGTGGCTGAAGTCTGGGCCTTGGTTATCACAAAGTAATTCTGGGGTGCACTGGAAAAAAGTGAAAATTCTGTCTAAGAATGTATGATTCATATAACCAACAAAAACAATCTAAAACAAACATAGAACATATAATGAGGTAGTTAATTTTTGAAATATTTCTTTTAAAGGTACTGTAGTAGTTAATTAATTTATTTTTAAATGTAAAAGTTATATTGATCATAGAGTCATGCTGGAGGACCTAGAAGTAGTAAAAGAGTGTTATTACAAGACATTTTCTAGGACAGTGTTTCTCAACCTGGGGGTCAGGACCCTCCGGGGGGGGGGGGGTCTTGAGGGAGTGTCAGGGGGGTCGCCAAAGATCATCAGAAAACACAGTATTTTCTGTTGGTCATGGGGGTTCTCTGTGGGTAGTTTGGCCCAATTCTATGCTGGTGGGGGTCAGAATGCTCTTTGATTGTAGGTGAACTACAAATCCCAGCAACTACAACTCTCAAATGTCAAGTATATTTTCCCCAAACTCCACCAGTGTTCACATTTGGACATGTTGAATATTCATGCCAAGTTTGGTTCAGATCCATCACTGTTTGAGTCCACAGTGCTCTCTGGATGTAGGTGATCTACAACTCCAAAACTCAAGGTCAATTCCCACCAAACCCTTCCAGTAATTTCTGTTGGTCATGGGACTTCTGTGTGCCAAGTTTGGTTCAATTTCATCATTGATGGAGTTCTGAATACTTTTTTTTATTACTAACTATAAATCCCAACAACTACAACTCCCAAATGACAAAATCCATTTCCCCTCCCCTACCCCACTAGTATTCAAATTTGGGCTTATGGGTATCTGTGCCAAATTTGGTCCAGGGAATGAAAATACATACTGCATATCAGATATTTACAAGATGATACATAACAGTAGCAAAAATATAGTTATGAAGTAGCAACGAAAATAATTTTATGGTTGGGGGTCACCACAACATGAGGAACTGCATGAAGGGGTTGCTGCATTAGGAAGATCGAGAAACACTGTTCTAGGTCCTCCAGCATGATTCTCCGGTACCAGAAGGCATTAATTTAATAGGGCTTGCTAGTATCTATGGTTTCTGATTTCCACAATACATCCAGGAACTTATCTACGATGGATATGGGGATTGTACTGTATATATAAGAACCACTGTTGCTGCTGAGTACTTTCAGATCATTTCTGACTTTTGATGGTCACAAGGAGAATCTCCCATTAGGTTTTCTTGGTCAAAATTGTTCAGGCATTGAAACTGGAGCATAAAGTTGGTTGAAAAAAATCTGTTACCTTCTGGAGAGCCTTCTCCTAGCTCCATTGCCCCAGAGGAATCCCAGGACATCTATATGAAGCCAGAATGATCCAATTAGTGGAACATTTGCTGAAAATTTTCCAGTTTCCACCTCCACATGGTTGTGGAAATGCGCTGTAGAGCAGAAATGCCCAGAGGTTTAAAATGTTGAAGCCATCCCCACCAGTGCATTACATGGTCTCATATTTTCTGCATGCCTGGAAAATGTGACACATTTTTTTCGCTGAACCCAGACTTTCTCTGGACATTTTTAAACACAGGTTTTCTGTTTAATGTGGTTCCATTCAGATTATGTGTGCCCTCCCCCCCAATAATCCAATGTGGATTATAAAACCTGTGTAGATGGGGCCTGAGAGAGTGTAAAGTATCCAATGTAACCTGGTGGGTATCCATGGTTGAGCAGAGATTTCCTAGTTCAGCACTCAAATCACACTGGCTCTTGAGGACAGTTATTACATAACCTTTATGAGGTTAATGTTAAAATCTATCACTTTGCACTGTTGCATTTTCTTAGTCAAACTGTTGCCATTTCTTCCTCTTCTTATCTCTGTCTCTTTTTCTCTGGGTGACAATAACAAGACAAAATAAAAGAAAACATCATTTTAATTTAATGTATTTTGCCTTTGTTCTTATGATTTTGCATTTCATTTCTCTTTCTGCCATATTGTTAGCATTTCTTGGGATAACTTGCAGGGAACCAACCCCAGTGCACCTTGTGAGTCCTTAGCCAAAGACATCTGGTCATGTTTTCCTATGGGATGTTCCTGCACAGAAAAGTTTATGAGTATTTCTCCACATCCTTTACATTTCATCACAGGTGTAGCAAGGGATGAAGTACAACTTCCAATCTGTTGGTCGGAGGAAGTTGACAAGAATCCTGCCCTTTAAGTCTATTTCCTTTTCTAGCAGCCACCAGCCTGGAGATGGAGGCAAATGAACAAAAACAAGTCCATTTTCCCCCTCTAAGCCCCGAGGTTCTCCTTTACAAATCAGTTGAGAAAAGGAAATGCAGGAGGATTAATCCATTTCCCTTTGAAGGCAGCTGTGTGTACACAGGCCAAAGAATTGGAGTATTATTCATCTATTGCTGGCTGGGAGCAGACTAAATCTGCAGAGTCATCTTAAACTGGCAGAAGAGGGCCAACAGAGAATATATATAAAACGGCCACTGTAGCATCTGGCCTGAAGGCTGAGAGTTTTCTATTGCTTTGTGGGCTTCTTTTGTACTCCCCCCCCCCCCCCCAGTGTTGTTGTGATTAAAGCTTCATATGAAACTGTTAAACAGAGAAGTGCCAGAATATCTTGCAAGAGTACTAGCTGCAAATATGGAAGGGTTGGGGGAGTGGAGCCATCCATGTCCAGATTGTAAATGTGGCTGGCTATATGTATATTTACCCTCTATCTTGGAAAAGGGAACTGAAGAAAGATGGAAGAAAGCTGCAAGTGCTCCATACCACGCAGTAGCTCCATGCTCACCAGAACCACTGTCATCATTATTCTCCTTTCCTTCTCCAGCATCTCTCTAAGACTCCCATCAGCACAGAGTGATGATGTGAAATTCACAAGATATTCCCAGGGACAAGTCTCAGGATCCCACAGGATGTTGCCATGACAGTTAAAGTGAAATAATAATGCTGTAACATTGTAGTATGGTAGGCACATGCATGTTCTCATAGTACAGCAGTGTCTCGCTTATCCAACCTTAGCTCATCCAACATTCTGCATTAGCCAGCACAGTCTGCCTCCTGCCCGGATCCACAGCTGTTTCAATACATTGCGATAATTTGGTGCTACATTCGTAAATACGGTAATTACTACATCACATTACTGTTTATTGAACTGCTTTTTCTGTTGATTTTTTGTAAAGCATGATGTTTTGGTGCTTAATTTGTAAAATCATAACGTAATTTGATGTTTAATTTGATGCTTTTCCTGAATCCCTCCTTATTATCCAACATTTTCACGTATCCAACATTCTGCCAGCCCATTTATGTTAGATAAGCAAGACTCTAGTGTAATTAGAATTATGTACAAAGGAGTCTCAATTCAAAAGTAGAAGGGAAGCTTACAAGAAAACTTGGAGACTTTGAAAAGCCCCTTAGATTGAAATCCTAGCTCTGAAAAAGGAGGAGATTCCTGTAAAAATCTCCTCTTTTAGGATCAGGACTGCTACTCCGGCTTCTTCCATTAAAATTGCGATCATTACCCTCTGCTCTCTAGGTGGAAAGGAAGGGCTATCAACTGTGATGAATCATTACATGTATTTTACAAAATTGGGATTCCTCTCTGAGCAGTATGTGATCTGAATAGTGAAAGGAAGTGCTTAACCTGCATTGTTCTCTCCCCTTATTCAGTCCACAGCTCACTAGCACCTCCAGGATTCAATTAGCTTGTCTACATTGATGAAAAAATATGTTTGGCTCCATATTTCCTGGTTTACATTTACCCTGGAATGATCCCATTTACAGCACACACACAACTGGACACTCATTTTCCCCTGGTGAAGTCACCTTGTAGTCAGGGACCGCTCGACCTTTCCAGTTCTTTGTATTATGTTTGGTCACATAGCCATGGATGCTCAGCTTCCCTCCATCTCAAGCATGTGAATAAACATATATTTTGTTAAGAAGATGTGTGCTAGTACTGACATACAAATATGCAAGTATCCACACACACAATTTTTTTAAAAAATAAAATCTATCCTGGGAAAAAGCCATTTCCTGGTAAGAATGACCCCATCACACCAACCAGTTCCATTGACCACCCAATTCCACAGTGAAGCAATGCTGCCTGCAAAATGATCCGAAGTTTATATTCTCTGTAAAACCTCAGGCGAAAAGGCAAGTTTATTTTAAAAATGGATTAAAGCTCAAAGAACCATTTTACAAGTGAATCATCGAGATGTCATGTGTCAGGATCACAGTGGGTGCAAGGCAAGTGTGTGTTTGTCTGTGTAGACAAGCCCATGGTAGCATTCCCTATGAATCTACTGGTTTCTTGTGAACAGCAGTGCAAGAGGTTTCTCACCTCTTCATCCTGCTTCCCATAGGCATCTGCTTGGCTGTTGTGCAAAACAGGATGTGTGGCTCGAAAAGCTGTTTGTGCTATCCAGCCCATCTCTTATTATATCTCACTGCCTTTAAGTGGAAAGCAGGGCTGCAAAGAGTAACTGAGAGAACATTTCTGCAGCAGCTGTTCTTTGCAAAAGGAGAAGAAAGTTAACTCTGGGATAGCCCCCTAATAATACAATCAGAAAACAGAAGTAACAGGTGGGGTAAGAGAGCAAAACTGAGAAAACCCCTTTAAAATATACAAGCAGGGTTTCTCTCCTTTGTGGCTTAAATAGAGGAAAACATAAGTAAGGCTGGCTCTTTGTATGTTTCATGGCCCCAGACAAATACTATGAGAAAATTGGCTGGAATTTTCAAGGCACACTTAACAGTTCCAAATGTGAAGCCGAACATTTGAGGTTTTCTAAAGACCCACAGATACCGAGGAAAGCCTGGCAAGTCCCGCTAACTGTAAATGTTCCGAGACAGAATTCAGGATCTTACCAGCGTGAAGGCAAAAGATATAAGCTTTATTTAATCTGCAGATTCCCTCCCATTCCCCTGATTGGCCAGCACCAGAAAGCTGGTTGGCGTTTCCCAGGCCTCTGATTGGTTGAGAGGCAAGCCTTAGCTGGTGTGCATGCTGATTGGAGGAGGAGGTGATGATGCGCCTGGGGATCCCCTCCCACCTGGGCAATTGGCCAATGGAGGTGGTTGCTGGGGTGGGGAGTTTTCCAGGGGGCTGTGTCAACCCCTGGGTGTGTGGAAGTGGAATGCAGGAAACAGTGAGTGTCTGGAAAGGTGAATGATGGGATTATGCAGATACCAGGTCCAGGATTCAGGGACAACGGATATTGGTCCCCAGACATCTTCTCATACCAGGAAGACAAAGAAAAGGTCCACAAATATCTGTTGAAGATGATTGTGTAATCAAAGTCTCTTCCTAGGTTTTTTGTCCAGCGAGCTGCCTCAGTCCCCCAAAGGGGAAGTTTCAGGTGGCCAATGGTTGACTTCCTGCTGGGTGTCAGGAAAGACTTTTGTCCAACAGATTATTGTCCGGGCCATGCCTTCCGCCTAGGGCAGATGGGAATTCCTGGAATAAATTGAAATTGCTCAAGAGGTTAAAGAGTATATTTGGGTTTGCCTTCTATTTGATTTATTTCATAATATCAAGGATAAAGCAGTGAAATAAAGTAATAAAATAATAAAATAGAGAAATAGGGATAGGAACCAAAGGAGGTTCCATCATAAGTTCACAATCAGAAATAAGAGAAAAATGGGGGTCTGTCTTGGCTGCATAGGTATAGGAGAGGTTATTATTCCCTTTTATTTGTTCTTATTATCATCTCTGCGCTGCTGCAGAGGTTCAAAGAAGAAAAGAAAAGAAAAGAAAGATAATACATGGTTGGAGGGAAAGTGTTGGCAAAGTCTCAAAAATAGAGATACATTGTAGCATCATAGGAATTATGTATCAGTTTTGTTGTAATGGAGGTTGTATGTCTGTAGGGAAATCTCCTTTGGATGAATGCTGGTGCAGATCTGTTAGCAGCTGGGAAGAGAGGGCTCCCTCTGGCCATAGTTGGGAACTGGGCGACCATCTGAGAGGCTTGAGGGTCACTGGTGGGTACCCTTAAATAGGCTCAGCTCCATGCGACCCACACTCAGCCCTGCCATATCAGGAGGAACAGTGGTCCCCTCTGCATATGCGCTGATCCGGACCGGCTTAGATTAAATTGCTGAGCCAAAATGGAAAGGGAAATGGGCTTCATGAGGTTGAGGGCTTCTGGGAGGGTGAAGGAAGACATCATGTCAGGGGCTGTTGCAATTCATCCTAGCCCCACATCCTTGGGAAACTATAACTTCCTTTCATGATCAAACTATGTATCTCTTGTATTAGGGGTGGAGGAGTCATGTTTTATAACAAATGCAAGGTAAAAGAGGATTAGGTGTGGGTGCTCATGTGTGCATCTTCAGGCAGTCTTGGGTGAGACTAAGGCCCCATTTATACAGATTGTATAATGCAGTTTGAAGTTTCATGGCCCATGAAAACAATGGAAAGAAAGCCCACATGGCACCACAGTGCTCTGTGGTTTACCATCCAGGCCTCAGTCTGGTTCCAGGATTTCCTCTGTAATCATCTACACAGAGAAAACATTTTCTTTAATACCAATTTGAACCTGCATGAAATGGTCAGTGTAGATGGACCTGTCAGGAAGAAACCCAGGGCCAACCAATCCCAAATAAACAATGGTTTGCGGAGATTGCAATGCTCTTCCTCATCCCGGCTGGAGAGGGCCTGTTGTGCATCTCATACAGGGAGGCAGAAATTAGGCCACTGGTGCAGACTGGCTTGTCTCTGTCCACGCTGCCAGCCGCCTTGGCTCCTTTTGGGGGCAGTTGCCTGGCAACGCGATGCTCTCCGCCTGAGCAACCGCAGGAGCCCATTGAAAGGAACAGAGGGGCAAAGAGAGAAAGAAAAGAGGAGGGAGGGATGGATGGATGGGGAGGAGGGAGGGAGGGGGAGAATGAGCTCACCAATTCAGCTTGGGTTGGCTGGCCTTAAATGAGGAAACCGGGTGGGGGTGTCCAAGGAAACTGAATGGGAAGGCTAAATCATTAGCCATGCAGCTATGCAGACATCGGCCTTCATTCTCACTCATGTTATAGTAGATGTACACAGCTGTCAGTTCAAGGAGGGCTGCATTGTGTTTTGGAAAACTAAAACAAGGGCCCGGCCCCTTGGTTTCTTTGCATGAATGCAGCCAGACCTAGCAAAGGAAAGGGAAGATTTGTGAAATCAGAGGCAGCTTTAACCTCCAAATGAGGATACAAGGGAAAGTGGTGGTAGGGAGAACCGCTCTTCAAGACAGAGCTAGAGGGGACCCGGAATACCAGGATATAGTCAGCGCTCCGTAGCCATGGAGTCTGTATCCAAAGATTTAACTATGCACGGCTTGAAAATATTCAAAAATAAATAAAACCCCGGAAGGAAACTGATTTGGTCATTTACGTAAGGAGCATTGAGCATCTGCAGATTTTGGTGTTCAGGAGGGGTCCTGGAACTTAACTCCAGGGCCCACAATATTTCTTAGTGTTTGGGGTTGGGATTCAAACACAAAACCAGAAAGATTTAAGACCCCGAGATTCATTACAATATCAGCTTTCATATACTCTACTTGAATGAAGACACTGAGGAAGTGAAATTGGTGGATTCAATACAAGTAGGCTCAAAGTAGACAGTCATGATTTAGGAATGAGATAAGCAATGCAGGAGATGACATTACAGTGTTTTAAAAGTTGTTTTCCTTGTTGCCTGCCTTGAGCCTCAGAAATCTGACCAAGTAAACAAAGAAATATATAATGTTAGAAACTTTGTGGACCTGGCAAGGAATGATCTAATATAATTCCTTTGTTTACTATTGAGGCTAGTGATTACACAGTAGTGGAAATATGTACATGGAACAACAGACTTGTTCAGGATTGGGAAAGGAGTACAGCAGGGCTGTATACTCTCACCCTACCTATTCAACTTGTATGCAGAACACATCATGTGATGTGCGGAGCTTGATGGAGTGAAAACTGCTGGAATAAACATTAACAACCTTAGATATGCAGATGATACCACTTTGATGGCTGAAAGTGAGGAGGAGCTGAGGAGCCTTCTAACTAAGGTGAAAGAAGAAAGTGCAAAAACTGGGTTGCAGTTAAACATTAAAAAAAACCAAAATTATGGCAACCAGACTGACTGATAACTGGCAAATAGAGGGAGACAACATGAAGGCAGTGACAGACTTTGTTTATCTAGGTGCGAAAATTACTGCAGACGCATCTGAAGCCAGGAAATCAGAAGTCGTTTACTTCTGGGGAGACGAGCAACGACCAATCTCAATAAAATAGAGTAGAGAAATCACACTGCATAGTTAAAGGTCTGCATAGTTAAAGCAATGGTATTCCCTATGGATGCGAGACCTGGACCATAAGGAAGACTGAGCAAAGGAAAATAGACACTTTTGACCTGTGGTGTTGGAGGAAAATTCTGAGAGTGCCTTGGACTGCAAGAAGATCCATCCAATCCATACTCCAGGAAATAATGTCCGACTGCTCACTAGAGGGAAGGATTTTAGAGGCAAAGGTAAAGTACTTTGGGCACATAATGAGAAGACAGGAAAGCTTGGAGAAGATAATAAAGATAATGATGCTGGGGAAAATGGAAGGAAAAAGGAAGAGCTACCAAGGGCAAGATGGATCCTTGAAGTGACTGGCTTGACCTTGAAGGAGCTGGGGGTGGCGATGGCCGACAGGGACCTCTGGTGTGGGCTGGTCCATGAGGTCATGAGAACTCAGAAGCAACTAAACAACAAAAGCATTTGGAAAGAGAAAATGTGGTCATTTGCACTTATGGAGAAATGTCCTGGTAAAATTGTTTAGTGGTAGCTGTGTTGGCCACATAGCAAAATACAACAAAAGTGAAGATTCAGAAAACAATGATTTCTTTATTGAGCTAGCTAAAGGGCACAAAATATATCATGGAAGATTTTGAAGTTTCGCTGTCTTCATCAGCCAGTGATGTTAAAAATCATACAGTTTTGCTTGGTAAAAATAGATGAATTAAACACAAATACTGTACTATGAAGACACCTTTCAATGATTGGTTTCCATTTACTGATGTAACATAACAAAGACATGGTGGCTCCATAATATCACATTGGCCTTTGAAATGAAGTTCTTTCATTTCGTTTAATCATTATGGAGTCTGTTTTTGTAAACTGCTTCTTCCAAGTCCTCAAATTTGGACATTTTGCCAGAAATTGTCTTAATTCTGTGTTTGATTTTATATTTTCTATTTGTATGATGTACTTTTCTGATAATAAGTTTTTTTCAAAAAATACATGCATCCTAATTCAAGCAAGTTGATAATAAACATTGTGATAGATTGTGATACTTATAATATATTAAAGCTAAAATTATATACTCAATGACTAGAGAGATAGCCCCATTAAATGTGCATCTCATTGTAGTGTTAGAATGAATTGCTACCCATGTTTGCCTAGGAGTAAGCTCTTCCAAACATAGTTAGACATATCTGTAGAAGGTCAATAGTGTAGGGGCAACTTTTGTTGTCCAGGAATCCATCTTGATTGCCCACAAGGCCATCCTCCTTCTCAAAAAAAAGAAAGATGGGTCTGGTGTGCTATATCAGAAAACTGGTGCCAAGTGTTTTTGTCTCCATGAAAAGTGAATGAGACAATAATCACTCATCCAAAAATAACTTTGCAATATAGCAGCAGCAAGTCACATCAATAGAGGGCTGCTGAGAAAATCTATACTTCACCCCTACCTACTTAAGAATGGTACCCAAACTTCAAGGGAGTATAGAAAATTGAGAGGGGTGGCATCCAGGGCGTTTAGGACAATTTTATACCTCCCTGCTACTTGCAGATACTAATTCACCTACAACCTACAATGTTGCAAAGTTTTGTGCAGCAGCATACACAACCCGTCAGGAGATGACTGGTTCCAAAACTTAACTGTGTATCCAGTCATCATCTTCCTTGAATCTATAATTTGCTGATAGACCTGTGCATTGTATGATTTTACCCTGTTTCCCCTTCCGTTCCCTCACCCCCTATTGTGCCTCAGTACTTATATTTATATTTTTAATTTACTAAACATACCAAGTTTATATGAAACTGTGACTTTTATTTCCTGTGCTGGTTTATGTCCGAAATAAATTATTTGATTTGAGAGGGGTGGCAAATAATGATGATGATGATGATGATATGGATTTGGCACAGTATTGTTCTCAAAATTGAGACACAAAGTGGCCTACACTTAAAAAGCAATACAATAAAAATGTACAAAACAGAAATATTAAAATGGAATTGTATCATCATCTCTTTAATCAAAATGTTGAAACCTCTTTGATGCTGTGAATCCTGGCTCCACTATGACACTCCACTGGGGCATTATTATGTTATTATGAGCAATTATGAGTAAGCAGGATAGAATTGTGAAGTGTGAGACCACTGTGTTTTAGACCACATGTTTGATATACTGCAAGGTATATTCTTCAATACACATGCCAATTTGGGCAATGTCCAACAATTGTATCCAGCTGTTGGTGGCATAAGTGAAGTTGGACATGTGGGGACTTTGGACATGTAGCAGCGCATTAATGTGCAAAGTGTTGGGTGAAAAAGTGAATTACCACGATGTGTATTAACCATTGATCCACATGCATTACCCTGTATTGGAATTCAAAGCAGTGGTTGTCTAACACAGGACTTCTTACACTTTTCCACTTGGAATATGTTTTGGCCCCATTTTTTGTCACCCTGGATTTATAAGTATATAAAATAGGTATAAAAATCAAACATTTACTGATAACCAATCAGCATTTGCAAGGCTTGCTAAACAGGCTGATTTTCCTTTTTATGAAGTGCATCCGAAGCATTTTCTGCAAAATCCACTGTAGACACTGCACAACAGAATCAGTAAATGATTAAAACAGGTGATGTTCAGAAAATGTTTCCTGTTGCCAACATTTTCATGTCACCAACATTGAGCTAAGGGGACTCCACTTGGGAGCCACAGTTTAACCACGTCACCAGATGGGGTGATTTAAGTGACCTAGGATGCTTTCACCCCATCTGGGGGGCTGAGGCCAATGGCAGACGTTGTGTGAGTTCCAGTGTAGGCCATGCCCCCCAACCAGGGTGAAAGTATAAGTGGACACTTTCCCTGATAAAATAGGAGGCTTCCAATGGAGCCAGCATGGGGCCTCCTTGCAGTGGTGACACTTTCCTCATGTGATGGAGAAAGCATGGCTGAGAGGGAGCTTCACGTGGGATGATTTGCCCCGCTGCTTCTTCTTTCCTCCCCAGAAGTCCACCAAAGTGGAATGCTTTACCAGGGCTTTATGATGCAGTTGTTAGAAGCAGTGGTCTAACATAACTCTACTGATTGAACAGTAACTCATCAGTAGGGAATACATTCTCAGCTATAATGTGGTTATGTGAAACCATGGATATTACAAAAAAGACAACTGAATTATTTCACTTTTGGTATCAGCATACAACTGAGTGCCATTGGAGGGCCTAGAAATTCCTAGAGAGATGTCTGAGAGAAATACCACCATAGAATTACTTGGAGAATGTACAAAAATTCTAGAGAGACTTTTTCCCTCAGTGCAGGTAAGTGAAACCACATCTAATCTATATTGGTAGAAGTCAAATCAGCTAGGAACCACACATATAGTAACTGCGTACGGTTACAGTAGAGCCCCTGGTGCCACAGTGGGTTAAACCGCTGAGCTGCTGAACACTGACCGGAAGGTCACTGGTTTGAATCCGGGGAGCAAGGTGAGCTCCTGCTGTTGGGCCCAGCTTCTGCCAATTTAGCAATTTGAAAACATGCAAATGTGAGTAGATCAATTGGTACTGCTCTAGTGGGAAGGTAATAGTGCTCCATGCAGTCATGCTGGCCACATGACCTTGGAAGTGTCTATGGACAATGCCAGCTCTTCGGCTTAGAAATGGAGATGAGCCCCAACTCCCAGTGTCAGTCATGACTAGATTTAATGTCAGGATCTTTACCCTTTTAGGAGTACTATATACAGTGCATTTGGCAATTGCTAACCTTTTTCTTCTCTATTACCCCAGGGTCAGAAACTGCTGAGCAAACCAAAGAATGCTATCCAAAGAATGCAGTCACCACAGCTATAATCCATCACGCAGTGAAGAGAAGAAAATCCTTTTTAGCTCAAATGAACCTCCTAATGTATAGCATATTATACTTCAATTCCAAACTGGATTAATATTTCCTGGCTGTTTGAGGGTGCTTTCATTAGGCGTATCATTTCGATCCTTTATGGTTCAATGATACATGAACCCTCCACTCCTGCCTGTTTTTTTTCTCCACAGAGCCCAGGAAATGAGCCATGCAAATTGTCCATGAGAGGAGAGAACACCTAAAGGTCAGCCTTCTGCTTCTGACCATGGGTCATGAAAAATAATATTCTGGATGATGAAAGAAAAAGGAATAGCAATCATTTTTTTAACTGACAGGGTTGTTTTTTTTTTAAAGCAAAAGAAAACCCTATGATCATGTCTACCAAATATTCCCAGGATATGAGGGCACACCAACAATTCTTAACTCAGAGACAAGGCATTTCAATTTGCTAGTCTAGGCATGACCTTTCCAATTTTCTTATCAGTTTGGCCAGGCATTGCACAGAGAAGGGGAAAAAACAATGCTGAAATTGCTATGGGACAAATGCATGCCTTCACAAAAGAAGGAAATTCTGAATGAAAGGCTTTCGCTTGTGCTTTGGCTCAGTAGGGTGGTGCTCTAAGAAAGGCCTGGAGAACTTAAAAGACTTCACCTGCCTGCTTGGTAAGAAATTCCTTGGAGTTTGGTGGGGCTTATTCTCAAGTAAGTGTTGAGCAATGCTATAAGGCTGCCAACCTATGCACACTTCTGTCCAGCTTTGGAACAAATGGGAAGAGTGTTATTCTGATGTGACTTATCATGTTCGATTAAAAATAAGTCTCATTAGGCTATCTAAAGGATTTTTTTCCTGTGTCTGGAGTGACTTGAGAAACTGCAAGTCGCTTCTGGTGTGAGAGAATTGGCTGTCTGTAAGGATGTTGACCAGGGGATGCCTAAATGTTTTACCATCCTGTGGAAGGTTTCTCTCATGTCCCCACATGAGAAGCTGGATCTGACAGATAGGACCTCACCCTGCTCCCCAGATTTGAACCGCTGATCTTTCAGTAAGCAGTCCTGCCGGCACAAGGGTTTAAAGAATACTCAACACCCAGATGCACCAGTTTAAAAGGGGGGCACGCTGAGAAGAGAGCAAGCTTGTTTTCATGTAAGCCACCCCGAGTCCCCTTTGGGGTGATGGTGGCAGGATATAAATAAAGCTGCCGCCGCCGCCGCCTCTTCTTCTTCTTCTTCTTCTTCTTCTTCTTCTTCTTCTTCTTCTTCTTCTTCTTCTTTTCTGTTGCTCTGGACTCTAGGACATGGAACAATGGATTCAAATTTCAGCAAGCAAGGTTCCACCTAAACCAGTGGTGTCCAACCTTTGGTCCTCCAGGTGTTTGGGACTCCAACTCCCAAAGGCCCTACCCAGCTCATTCAATGGTCAAGAATTCTGGGAGCTGAAGTCCAAAACACCTGGAGGACCACAAATTGTGCAGGA
Organism: Anolis sagrei; assembly: GCF_037176765.1. NCBI lineage: Eukaryota > Metazoa > Chordata > Lepidosauria > Squamata > Anolidae > Anolis > Anolis sagrei. The sequence goes on along the minus strand of NC_090021.1, from coordinate 213,680,420 downwards.
CTGACTTAAACAGTAGGAAGAACTTCCTGATAATAAGAGCCATCCCGCAGTGGAATATCTTGCTGCCTCGTAGGGCCCTTCCACAAAACCATATCACCCAGAACATCAAGGCAGAAAACCCCACAGTATCTGTTTTGAACTAGGTTATTTGAGTACACACTGCCATTTATTTCAGTTCAAAGCAGAAAACGTGGGATTTTATTCAGCTGTGTGGAAAGGGCCTGAGTGTGGTGGAATCTCCTTCTTTGGAGGCTGGATGGCCATCTGTTAGGGCTGCTCTTACCAGGTTCAGGGTTGGACAGGATAGCCCTTGTGGTCTCTTCCAACCCCAGGATTCTATTAAATTAATTTGACATCAATTATTTTTAAGTTTTCTTTTATTACTCTAGATATTTTATGGACATCCATACTGCGTTGGGCAAAGTGCATCCTCCAGATGTTTAGGACTGTAGATTCCAGCATTCCTTACTATTAGGTATGCTGAGTAAAACTGATAGAAGTTGCAGCCCAACAATATATAGAAGGATGTATTTTGCTGACCTCCAATTTATAGCCACCATGTGGGAAAGTGTTTAAAAAGCTCTTAAATTACATTTCCTTCTGTACTGAACTTTACAGCTACAAAGATTTGATGGGCAAAATGAAAAGCGAACCATAGCTTGGTATTCAGTAGATGTTCCTAGTTTACACAAGCCCTATTAGACTGACCATATAGATTGGGATGTGTAATTATGGCTCACTGGGGTTTTTTTGGACTGAATTTCCATACTGTGCAATGGCTCGTGTATATTGTTCTGCCTTTCTGCCTTCACAGCCGCTTTTAAAATGTCCTCCCCCCACTTCCTTCCATTTGCTTTGATTGCTTCAACCACTGAAAATTCTGAATGTCCTTTGGGTTCAATTAGCTCAGCAGGGGCCATCCTGCACTCTGGAGATGGAGTAGGTGATCAGGGCCCCATCTACACTGCCATATAATACGGTTTCAAACTGCAGATGGGGGAAGAATCTTGCCCTTCCAAGTCGGAGGGAGAGTAAAAGCAAAGGAGATGCTGTAATTACAGCCACTTTGGAACTTGTGTTTCCAACTGATTCACAGGAAAGTCTGAGAATCCAGGCAACCAAAAGAGGAATTCTTTGAGAAGACCCTTATTCCATACTGAACTAAGAGAATATTTAGAATTATGGACTGTGTCTTAATTTCTCTGTCTCACAGATTTCACCTTGAATGTATTTTAAATTCCCACCAGAACCCAGTTTCACTAAATAGGGTCAATATTGTTCAAACTGGATTTTTTTCTTCTCTCTTTAGTTGCTACTTTTGCTACTTTTGCTAGTTTTGGGGATTAGCATACACCTTATATTTAAAGCTTAGTTTTACTTTACTTTCTTCTCTCCCGACCTTCTTTTTGATTTAGGACCCTTCTACACAGCCACATAACCCAGAATATCAAGGCAGAAAAATCCCACAATATCTGCTTTGAACTGGATTATCTGAGTCCGCGCTGCCATATATTCCAGTTCAAAGCAGAAAGTGTGCGATTCTGTTCAACTGTGTGTAAGAAGCTTAAGCACACACTGCCATATAACCCAGTTCAAAGCAGATAATGTGGGATTTTATACAGCGGCGTGGAAGGGGTCTTATTAATTTTCTTTGTGTTTGTGTGCCAAGGCTGCCCAGTGTGATGGGGGTGTGTGGGCGGGGCGAAGCTATATTACTTGTCAGTTTGTCCAACATTGGGAAAGATTTGCTGTCTGCTTACTTTGTCCCGCAAAGCAATATGTCATTTCTATTAACAATGCAAATATACAGATTTATACTGAGCAGTAAGCCTCAATTATTTTAGGGGGCTTCCTCCTAAGCAAATATGTACAGATTGTAGCCTGAGACATTCTAAACAGCTGTTGGAGCACATGCATTTCTTTATGATAATCATGTTTTTTCCCCCCAATTATATGTTTCTTAACTCATTTCATTTCTTTTATTTCTTGGGTCTAAAAGTATTCTACACTATTCCCCCTCATCCAGATACACTTATCCCATTTTTATTTTACCAACTGGCAGGTAGATTAGATTGATGAAATTATACTATGGAGAAACTAGGATTTTGGGCCCAGTCTATAATGTACATCGGACAAAGTGGTGCAGAATTTGAACAAAGAATTCCCACAATGGATCTGTAAAGTTGTAATTTTGAGAAGGTTTGATGATTTTAAAAGACTGTGCTCCAGTATGTATTATTATATTCACTCTTAATTGTGCTGTGCATATACACATATGGAGAAAGAAAGAGAGGGAGAGAGGGAGGGATTGAGAGAAAGAAAGAGAGATTGTATTGATTTTGGGTTTGTCAATTTTTCAGACTTTCCTGCACTCAGTACATACATTCTATGATTTTTTTTGTTTAAAAGAGTTAAATGTGTTTTTCATTATTAGAATAATAGAATCATAGAGTTGGAAGAGACCTTATGGGCCATCCACTCCAGCCCCCTGCCAAGAAGCAGGAAAACCACATTCAAAGAACCCCTGACAGATGGCCATCCAGCCTCTGTTTAATAGCCTCCAAAGAAGGAGCCTCCACCACACTCCAGGGCTGAGAGTTCCACTGCTGAACAGCTCTCCCAATCAGGAAGTTCTTCCTCATGTTCAGGTGGAATCTCCTTTCCTGTAGTTTGAAGCCATTGTTCCTCATCCTAGTTTCCAGGATAGAAGAAAACAAGCTTGCTCCCTCCTCCCTACATTAATAACCTACACCATCTTGCTGACCACACTTTGTTATTGCTTGGCTGCATATATTCTGGTTTTCATCTATGAAAGGTTTGAGAATGTGTAACATGCTGGCTTGGGGGCGAGGGTGGGGGGAGGTTCTGGAAGCTATCTTCCAAAATAAGAAACATTTCCCAAGCTCTGTTCCAAATACTATTTGGTGCCATCCTCATATCACTCAGCATCTGTCGCATTTCAAAGCAATCATAACAATTGCAACAATGTTCGTGCGGTTGTGATGTATTTTACGATAATATTTCCCCTACCTTTTTTTCCCTGCCCAGCTTGCAAATTTATTTTCTCTCTATAGTCTCTTATTTGAAACAAATTCCTTCCAGTATTCTAAAATCCTGTGATAATGAGTTGTTGTGACAGGTAACAAGCCTTTTGAAAGACACATTCCCCGCGGCATTTGATAGAGGGAGTATATAGAATGTTACTGCCAACAATGGCATTGACATGCCAATAACTAGATATAGTAATAATACAAGCAAAAAAATTGAAAAGAGCACAGATGGATGGAGAGAGACAAGCTGGGGAAGAGAGGAAGAATCAAAATGTAGATCACGGCTGTGTTTGCACATCGCAATAAGCCAGGGTTCCAAGGGACTCTTGGCTTCTCATTTATGAGCAGCATGCTGGTGCCTATTGCTGGATTGCTAAAAGTAAACAAACCACAGATCCTCCCATTTCTAATAATGTCAAGAGCTGTCACTATGGCTTTTGTTTCATTTGATGAGCTTGAGAAATAAATCAACAAGAAGCCAGGGGTAATTTCTCTGCTTTATATGGGCAGAGACAAACCAGAGGTCCAGACTTCGATGTCATGGTGCCCAAACCATGGTTTGTTTAGCTGCTGCCCCTTGTGGTCAGAACAGCTGTGAAATATGCACAACTTGGCCTTTTTTTCCACAATGTGCCAGAATTCTCAACAGTTCTGGCTTGTCTGAACAACCCCTGTTTTCCTTCATGTTGGCAAAAAAACATGGATAAATATCAAGGTCTGCCATCAATCAGACAGATGTCTAAAGCAATCGTCTCACTGCATATTTCAAAAGCACCCAGAAGCATACAAGTATTCTGAAAATGTATAAAGCAGGGTTGGAAAACATATGACCCCGTGTTTGCTCTTTTCCTGAAGTATAATGGGAACAATAGTTCTTCAACATTTGAAAAACCACAGCTTCTCCATCCCTGGTAGGAGCGCCTCCACACTTTGATGTCTATACCTGGCTTTTATTTTCACTGGATATAAATTTCCTATCTGGGAATTGCCGTATTCTCTATAGTGATTGTTAACCTTTTTTTTGGGGGGGGGGGAGGGGGGAATGATAGGTCTCTTTAAGATGCTGATAAAAGGCACAGACCCCATTGCTGGAAAAATGCACTTGAACAGACTTTTCAAAGTAAAAGAAAAGAAATTTTAAAAGACGGGTGAGTGGCTGAGTTAGTGCCTGATTTGTGGACCCCTTGAAATCTACCAATCCAGAAATCTGAAGTTAAGAACCCTTGATTTACAGCATATTCCTATGTGATATTGCATGTATCATCTTCTTTTACTTTAGCACTTAAACAAGTGCAAGAGTTTAGCTCTGTGTGGAAGGGATGGGGGGTAGGGCCAGGGTACTGTTTCTCTAAATAACAATTCACCCCCCAAAATGTCTACCATTTCCAAATTTCTTCAGTTTCCAAATTTCTACCATTGTGGCAATGTAAAACTACAGTTGGGCATTTTGTTACCAAGGCTATGTAAGCACAGAAAATACTGTAAAGATAATTACATAGGAAGCAGAATTTTCCTGAGCAGCAATACCCTAACCCTTTGTTTTATTCTGTTTTACATTATCATGCCCAGGATGTGCTCATGTTGGACTCACTATTATGAAACCACTGTGCACTGGCAGTTCTTTGACACTTTGAGAAACTTCTGGTCTCTCAAATTTTGTCTCAATTTTCTATTCTCTCTTTTTACCTGACCCTCTATCCTGCCCCCACAACTCGGTGTCTGCAGTGCCTGCCTTTTCATTTCAATCCTGAACTGCATCTCTGAAAACCTCATAAAATGCTAACATTGTTTCCTCAGAGAATCTGGATGTTCGAGATTAGTACATACAGACAGCAAGCCTGTTTCAGAAACATTGGGGCAATGCCCTCATCTTGACAACTCATTCCCCTGAAAAGCCTGCCAAAAGCTCAGCATGAACATCTCATAGACTGTAAGACAGATGGTTTTTATTTGGACAGGTGCTGGATGGCAAAACCATACGAAGTGGAGGAGAAGGGAAGGCAAAACTGCCAGCAGATGTTCAATGGCAACAGAATGGGAAAAGGCTTTCTCGTTTTCTGTTATCATGTGCTGTCAATGTATACAATTTCAGATAGTGTAAAATTAGTTTCAGGTGGGAAGTAAAATACAACTATATTAATGAAAGTGATACTGCTTTTCAGAAAAGGTTTTCTATTGGGATTAAAAAACCCCATAAATAACAGAATCCATAGTGAGAATTCCCATCCCATCAGCACACCCACTCCATCTTACTTAATTGTATGGAAAATGCTGCCTATATTTATTGTATGGACAATGCTTTCTTGTTATTACAGGTTCAGCATCCCTTATCCAGAATTCCCAAATTAAAAATGATTTGAATTTGCGGGCTCAGACTTGGTTGACCTCACAACCTCTGTGGATGCCTGCCATAGATGCAGGTGAAATGTCAGGAGAGAATGCTTCTAGAATGGGGGTCCTCAAACTTTTTAAACAGAGGGCCAGGTCACAGTCCCTCAAACTATTGGAAGGCCGGATTATAATTTGAAAAAAGCATGAATGAATTCCTATGCACACTGCACATATCATATTTGTAGCACAAAAACACTTTAAAACAATACAATAATTAAAATGAAGAACAATTTTAACAAATATAAGCTTATTAGTATTTCAGTGGGAAGTGTGGGCCTGCTTTTGGCTGATGAGATAAGATTGTTGTTGTTGTGTGCTTTCAAGTCATTTCAGACTTGGGTTGACCCTGAGCGAGGGCTGGGTAAATGACCTTGGAGGGCCGTATCCGGCCCTCGGGCCATAGTTTGAGGACCCGTGTTCTAGAATATGGCCATGTAGCTCAAAAACCCTACAACAACCCAGTGATTCTGGCCATGAGAGCCTTCGACAATATATTGGAGTAATGACAAAATGTTGCCGGATGTCATAATTGTGGGCGTGGTCAAAGTGTGTGATGTTGCCAGCCAACATTCAGCTCCATATATTACAGCAGGCTTTACGACAGTTCAGTAGATTTTTGATTTCAGGTGATCGGGCATCTTCTTGTTGCAGAGTACACCTGCTACCGAGTGCCATTTCACCCAAGCCACATTAATCAGTGTGGTGATTTCATGAACAAGGTTGTCATCTGAAGTTATCGTCGATCTGAGATACCTGAAGGTGTTGACTTTTGGGTGATCCACCGCGTCCACCTTGATGGTACCAATCTCCTCATCAATGGTCATCAGGTACTCTGTCTTTTTGACATTGAGGTGAAGACTGAATTGCGCCAACCAATCACACCATGCTTACACTTGACATTCAAGTTCTTCCATGTTCTTAGAACAAGCATTACGTTGTCAGCATACAGCAAAGTCCAAGGTGCTGGTTTCTGGAGATCCCTAGTAACTACATCCTTTACAACAATGAAAAGGAGGGAAAAGAGGGCTGAACCTGATGGACACTGACTGTGATGGGGAACTCCTAAAATGTGCCAGCAGCAGACTGCACCCTCTTTTTTGGATCGCTGTAAAGAATCTGGACCCAGTTGACCAGTTCTTTGGGGACAACATGTTGTCGTAATGCATACCAAATAACTTCTTGAAGGATGCAATCACATGCTTTCTCCATCTTCTGCTGTCTCTCATTTGCCTAATCTGATTGTACAGGTCAGTATTTCAGCTAATTTGTCTAAGTATTTTTAGAATGAGATGTTATGAAGGTCTGAGCAATCACTGCTCCATATATAAATTATACATTAACAAATATTTTTAGTAGATAAAAAAACTCCCTCATCTTTTTGGTAAATTGATTCTACTCATTCTTCTCATATTTCATTCAAAACAGCAATTACAACAGGGACTATTTCCCCACCCACATGTTGAGCTCTGCTGAAAGTTGAGTTGTAAGTGATCTAACAGGTATCATGTCACCAGATAATTTTTATAACTAATTCTAAGCTCTCAAATCAATGCAGGTCCATGATAATGTGATTTCAAAGCTTGGCCCTTCTTGACAATTTGAAATCTTCACCCTATTTCCATTGTTCTCAGGTTGACTCCTACATTTTTGAGGTTCACTGATTGTTTCCTTTCCCATTATGGTTTTCACCTTGTCAGTATTTGGAATCATTTAGAAGTGGCAAACACATCAAACAGTCTTGAGGCACAGGCTATCAGATCAACGATTGTGGGCTGGAGTCTACAAAAAAAATGTGTTAGTCTCTAAAATGCTTCAAGACTCTTCCCATTCTATAGATGAACATGGTTTGTTCCCCCAACCGCTGGAAATTCAAAAGGTAGACTGCTCTGAAACCGAGACTTGGTATAATAATGTATTAATAATGTGGGTAGGAAGCTTTTCTGGGTTTGCCAGACTATATCAAATGCCAGTAAATCCCTCAGAGCCTCTTTTTGCTCCAAAATATGGTGCCCCGTATTAAAGGGCTACATCAAAGCAGATTATTTTACCAAGCGGCACCACAGAGGACAAACCCTTTGATTTCTCCCTTTATGGCTTACACGGTCAGATAAGGCTAATTAGAATAAAAATTCTCAAAGAGTCCTTTTTATTTGTATTTTGGGTGGTGAAAGAGGGTGAACAGTGGTCAGGGATGGAAGTACAAGGGGGTGGGCTGCCAGCTAATAAAAGGGATTGTCTACTCATTGTGATGGCCTGGACTTCTTTCTCTCCTCCTGCAGTTTGCTTTAAAATAGAAGAAAGGGAATACAAAGGAAAACTGTTAAGGACCGGTCTGCATTACACTGCCTCCTCAGCAGCATTGTGTTGTGAGTGATGCTGTAGCACAGCTGTTTATGCCTTTGATTATTCTGGACAACCAGAGCTTTAAGGCCAGTTGAGACCAAGCAAAATCACCTTCCTGTTATTTGCTGGAGTAATGCAAACAAAAACTCCAGTGATATTTAGAAAAGCAGAAAGCCAGAGATTTTGCAGTGGGAGTTAATAACGGCAAGCGGAAAGGTCTCACAGCCTAATCCCTGCATTGACTTAGATGGGAATGATCCACTTCACTTGAAAGCAGTCTTAACATAATGAATATACCATATGTTGCTGCAGGGAAACACATACATGGGTTTGGCACACTTACACAAGCAAACATATTTTGCACCCTCCGAACCCCAATCATCATCTGTTCTGCAATGTTGTCTTTAAAGACTGATCTCTGTGCATTTTTTGTTTAATGGTTTAAGTGCATTATCCACCCACTCCTTCCCCTTACTAGGAATATGAGACAATCTGTAACAAAATATAGTTGAAACCTCTTTTTGAAAAATCACAAGAAAAAAAGGAATAGGAAAGAAGTTCCATGAAACAATAACAACAATAAAAATATCCTTATGTATTCTCACCTCCCTCAAGAGGGAATTACAGAATTAGCGTGCTACTGTTAAAGGATTCTTCTTTAAGTATCTACAAATTCTAGTTAGTGGAACATGTAACAAGGACCTTGGATGAGACTGGATTATGGAAAAATCCATATGGAAGAGACTTGTGTAAGCATAACCACAACAAATTGGCATTTCAAAAAGTGAAAATTGTTTTCTTGGATGTGTCTTTTATTTGTTAAACTATTCTATCATCATTTTATACATATATGAAAGAGCTTAACAGGATATAGGGATGCCACTGAAGCCAATTATTTGCTAGAAGGCAGGCATATTTCGATGTGTCTTTAGAAATTATGCCATCATTCTTGATATACCAGGCATATTTCTTGTAGTAGGGCATCCTTTGTGGCACTAACCTCTTCTAAGACTGACCCCTGTCTTAGACCGACCGCTGCCTTGCTGCAATGAAAAGTCCTCTGTGTTGGGTTTCATCCCTGGACTACACAAGTCTTTGGGTCATCAAGTTTGTAGTCATCAATGAGTAGTGTCATATGTTCTGCAGTTGATGGTGGTTGGTGATGGAAGGGATAATGTGTGTATTAGTTCTAGGGGGTTTGGTAATCTGTAAGTGGGAGTTCATGGGTGAAAGCAATTAGGGGTGGAGGTGTGCAGGAGATGGGTTGCAGTTGGGTGTTACTGGATTTAAGGAGCTAACCTTAAGACTGATCTTTGGGAGAAAAGTATCTGTTGTATTTTGGTGGTGGATGTTGCTGGTTTTGCCCCCAGGTCCATTGGATTTTTTGGTATCCTTGATGAGGAGATATTAGAAAAATAGATATTTATTTATGTATAAATTGTATGTACTTTACTGCTGAGTTGTGCCAGGAAGTGGAAGTATCTTGCGATACCCGTGCAACATCCATCAATGTACATAAGAGTATTGGAGGCACATGTCAGCAGTAGATGCTTCTGGCATTGCTTCTTCAGGGGAAGTCTGGGACTTACGTTTTATAGTTATTTGCCACTCTTCAAAGAATTGCAGAGAGGCATAGATGCAGGTTATCATATTTTAAAACAACAAACTTGTTGGCTAAGAGACGGTGCTTAACTAAAGTGAGCTTTACAGCAGATCAGCTGGGTCAGCCCTTAAGTGGTTATTAAGAATCAGAGCTCAGAACAGAATACCAAGGCTTGGAAGACTTCAGGCGTAAGAATGAATGAGAAAGTCTTGGTCTCTTTTTAGTACTTTCCTATTGATTCTGCAATAATTCTGGGCATTATCATGTGTGTATGTATATGTACTTTGAAGTCTTCTGTTGACTTAAAGCAGCTCGATGAATCCCATAGGGTTTTCTTAGGCAAGGTATGGGTGGGTTTGCCACTTTCTTCCTCTGAAATACAGTACCTGAGTTTCATATCTACTGATTGACTCACTTTCCCAAATATTTGTGAGGAGCTGGACACATTTTCTAAAAATTGTGAAATGTGAAGTTATAGTAAAATTGGATTATTAAGGCTAGGATACTTTTACATGGCAAATCTTTAATGGCCTCCAAGGACAGCAACTACAGTTGGTTTCCATGTCAGTGGGGTAGTGAATCTGCTCTGAATTTTTGTCTGATCTTTAAGGAAGCCATCGAAAGTGTGAAATCTAATTTTGGGGACAAGTTTCAGCACTTGGAGAGTTCCTTTAAAATTCAGATTGAAATATTGGAGCCACCAGTTGTCATTGGTGTTGGGGGGCCAAGTGTCGGCTGCACTCTTGATTTCTATTTTAGCCTCTTTCTTGAGTGACTATAGTTCTGCCCTTGAAAATACCACTCTTGTCTTGCTTGATTCTGGTACACAGGACTGGTTTTAGTACAAGATGATGTGGTGGCTGGCTTCCCTCTTCTTTTCCTTTAATTGCTTGAGTTTTTATCGCTAATTGTCAGGGCTGGTCAATGGGCCTTTTGACAGATTCTGTATGACCAAAGGCCTGGCTTTACTTGCTATTACTTTTTGTTTGGATTTGGGAGAAAAGATTAATGACTTCAATAGCATCTTCAAACCCTTTGAATTTTATTTATACCCAGTTTATTCCAACGAAGAAAGAAATTTCTTCAGAAGTAAAATAGTTGACTGTCATTTAATGACTTCCTTTTAACATTTGCTTGTGAAACAACTGTTAGTTTTGCCTGCTTTGCTTTAGTTTTCTCAAGTTTGTTTGCTTGTGTTTATAAAAGCCCTGGGGGCCCATTGAGAGAATTTGCATAGTATTGTGCCTAATCAAGTGATGAGATAGCCAGGCTTTATTTGAAGCAGCAATTCCACTCAAAACAAATTGGAACGAGAACATGTTCCTCCATTGCAGGTCCATATCTTTTTTTCCCATTGCTTCAAACAAATGAGCAAGCAAACAAAGTAAGAACATACTTCCCTTATGTTGTTTACAGCTTTGTGCCACAAGTTTTGATTTGGTGGCATCCAAGAAATGAAGCTGACAGCTCTCTGCCTCTTTTCTCTTTTTGAAGATTCTTTTATCTTATCTTTTTCAGAAGAAGTTTGGCACAAATCACAACTTGTTTTGCTTTTCTTAACAAATTTGTCTAAAATACTTCCAAAGGCACATGCAATTTGTTCAGAACTTTGTAAGTAAATTTTGATTGATGGGATGCCAGTAAAATGTTTCCTAAAGGCGACACATTCCCTGAAAATACCCATCTTCTTTATGAGTGTTTGCAATAGTTTCCACTTGATTCTTGATAAATGGACAATCTCCTAATTGTTTCCTTACAAATTTCATTATATATAACATATCTTGGAAAGTTTGTACAACATTAGCTCCCTTTCTTCATACTATCAGTTAACAATTTGTTGTGTTACTGGAGATGTCTAACTTGGTCATGGTGATATGTGCTTTTGTTACACTCTGCTTGCATTATTGTAAAGATATCTGTGTGGTGTTGCCTTTGAAAAGGATCACCAGGGGCCCAAAAATGTCACAGCCAGACTCTTGACCAGTACTGACTACAGGAAAAAGACACTCCTTGTTTGCATGTGAAGCTGTAATAACTTCACTTCCTCCTGGCATATTTTCCAGGAACAATTCAAAGTGCTAGTCATGGCCTACAAAACTCCATATGGCTTGGCTTCAACCTGTCTGAAGGATTATATCATCCTTCAAGATCGTGTCCAAGTTTTAAGAGCAACAAATAAGGTTTTACCATTGGTCTCTCTTCCTTCCAAGGCATGCTTGGTGAGAAAACAAAGGAGAGCCTTCTTGATGGTCTCTCTTTCTCTTTCTCTCTCCCCTGACATTTTTGATGTCTTGTTAAACCCTAACCCAGAGATCAATTTTATGGAATTCTGGGATTAGTAGTATTGCCTGGTATTTACCCTTTTCTATCAGCAAGTTTTGATGCTACAACGAACAAAAAATTTAAGGACTCATTGTATGGAGCTATAGTTGTTAAAGTGGTGTCAAACTGCTATAATTCTTCAATATGACTGGTCTCTTGGACTTGGAAGTGCAGATATGAAGAAACTAAACTAGATCTTGAAATGTAAATATGCACCATGGAATTCTAAAGTTAGGATTGTCCATGCCATTATGTTTTGAATTTCTATGTGTGGTTCTGAAAGCTGGAGAGTGAAGGAAACTGATAGATCGAAATCCAATCATTTGAAATATGGTGCTGGAGGAGAGTTTTGTATGAACTGCCAAAAAGACAAATTAATGAGTTCTAAAGCAAATCAAACCTGAATTTTCCCTAGAAGCCAAGATGACTCAACTGAGATTGCTGAATGTTAGATATCTCATGAAAAGACATTACACACTAGAAAAGACTATGATGCTTGGCAAGGGGGAAAGGAAATAGGAAAAGAAGAATCTATTACAGATGAATTAACTAAATCAAGGAAGCCATGGCCTTGAGTCTGCAAGACCTGATGTTGGTAATAGGGGGCCACACACAGATACATACCACCTGTAGTTGCAAATGATTCAGCAGCTTAAAAAACCCACCTTGTTTTATGTTAAATCCATGTAGCTATTTATATTACATCTCAGAAAAGTTTTGTTTTTCTGGTTCTCACTCTTTCAGATTGTATCAATAATCTCAAAGTAGGAGTGGCCGAGACACAAATAATCATGTGTGACCATCCTGCGGATGTGTCTGCCACCTCTCTTCCAAATCACAATGACATTAAATGTGCATGATGCTTTATTAGCGTGATAAAATTCTTGTTTTAAAAATGTTGTTTCCTCCATTTCACTTTTAAAGACTTGTTTCGTTCCAATGACACCTAACTTACTTACTTTCTAGGTCTGCTAGAACGTAAGCCCCAATGACTCCCCTGGGAATGACCCCAAAGAAGATCCATATAAGGGTTGCAATTACAGTCTTAGCTCCTTATCATATCGTTAGTGCTCTACTCCATTTTAACTGCAATGGCAACACCCTGCAGAATGATGGGGTTTGTGGTTTATAGAAACATAGAATCATAGAGTTAGAAGAGAGCACAAGGGCCAACCAATCCAACCTCCTGCTATGCAGAAAAACACAATCAAATATATGTCTATCCAGCCTCTGTTTAAAAACTTCTAGAGAAGTTGAGTAAACCATGTTCCTAGGAATCATATTCTACTGTCAAGCAACTCTCACCATCAGGAATCTCTTAGGTGGAATTTCTTTCCTGCAATTTGAGTTCATTGTTTCATGTCTCTAGTTTCTAGAGCAGCAGAAACCAAGCTTGATCCTCCTTAATATGACATCCTTTCAGATATTTAAACATGGCTATTATGTCTCCTGTCAACCTTCTCTTCTGCATGCTAAATATGCCCAGCTCTTTGAGTCTCTCCTCACAGGTCATGGTTTCCAGATTTTTGATAATTTCAATTTCCCTTCTCTGGACATGTTCAATCTTGTCAATATCCTCCTTCAATGGTGGAGCCCAAAATTGGACACAGCATTCAGGTAAGGTCTAAGCAGTGCTCAAGAGCTTTCTGGTGGAGAATTTTAAATTCCCCTCTCTAAACTGCAAAATCTAGAATTTCATAGGATGTTGCCATCACAGTTGAAGTAGAATAATATCAGTATGTCAGTATGTCAGTATAGGGAGATAAGACTCTTGCTCTGGATTGAAGTGTCTACTCAGAAAGAAGCCTCACAGACTTTAATGGGACTTATATGTATGTAGGATGAGATGTAGGCTTGCCATTTTACCATCTTGTAGTAGTGTACAATGCCCCTATTAAAGCAGCTCCACTGGCTGCTGATAAGTTTCCGAGCCCAATTCAAGGTGCAAGTTATGACCTATAAAGCCCTAAATGGTTCAGGCCCTGCCTATCTCCGTGATCATATTTCCCCATATGAACCGGTGCAGATTCTTAGATCTGCTAGGGAGGCCCTCCTCTTGCTCCTACTACTGACCCAAGTGCAGTTGGTGGGGATGAGAGAAAGGGCCTTCTCGGTGGTGCCCCCTCACCTTTGGAATGCCCTCTCCAGAGAGATAAGACAAGCCCCATTACTATACTTCCACAGGGACCTGAAAACCTGGTGGTTCCAGCAGGCCTTTAAAAATGAATAGCCCAAGGCTCTGCTCATTCATTTCACTGGCCCTATGCTACTTCATTGCACCAGCCCTCTCATAGCTGTCGAGGCCCACTTTGAAATCCTGGCCATTGGTTGCTCGAATCTTGCCTGATGGAAAAATACTGGAAATATGTGTGTTGTTTTAATAATATTATGTTTTTGTTTCATAATGGTCATTTGTATGATTTTGTGTTGATAATTGAATGCTTTGCCCTATCCTGGAAACCACCCTGAGTCTCCTCGGGGAGACAGAGCGGTATACAAATAAATTATTATCTTCTCCTTCTCCTTCTCCTTCTTCTTGGTGAGTGTATCTGCTTAGAAGCAAGTTCCACTTGGAAGGATCTTGTACATGCAGACACTAATTGCTGCCTCAAAGGGACAAAAGGCTAGTCTCAGCAGTGGACCTCCTCTCTGAGAAACAAATGAAACACAAACAAAAGGTCAGAAAGAAAGTGAGCCTGCGATTTATATGAGACACCAGTATACTACCAGGCATAGATAGCATATCTTTCCCTCCAGCTGGATTTTTCCATCTCCATGTGTATATGTATGTGTCTGTATCAAATAGAAAACGTCTATGAGTGTATGTAACAAAATTTGAAAAAAAAAATCTGTTTCTGGTTTGAATGTGGTATTTCCTGTGTAGTACTTACTTTGAAAGTAGTTGTTATACTCCAGAAACTTCATTTTTTGTGGCTGCCACAAACTATGTTGAATTGGTTGAGACTCTATGAGATATTAACTGAAAAAGTATAACAAAATATGCTGCATTTTTTGTGGTTTAATAAGCATTTTCCATGTTTTTATGTTAGAACCAATTAGGAAATGACATTTATAACCTAGAAATAAAAATTGTGTTACCTAGTATTATCTAATAAATAAATGCATTTAGAATCCAGGGGAAAAAGCATCAATTAAACTGTAAAAATGTCAGAAAAAGTGATCAAATAAATAGCTGAAAAAGGGGTAGACGAATATTTCAACAGAGTATTTCAGCTATGTGAGACTTCTGAACACCTGCTTATGACTGACTCTGATCTCATTTTTTAACAATGGAATGTGAGCTTTTATATGCTAAACAATTAATTAAGGGGCACACCTTTTACCCTCTTCCCACATTTTCACCCCACAGATTTAGTTTTCATAATGAAACCCATTGTATCTCCACTACTTTCATCACACACTTCAAACAACTTCTAATTTTCACAGCCATGCTGACATAAAAAGTATAAAAATGTTTGGAACTTCTTGTGCTGCTGGGGAAACAAAAATGAATTAAATTCTTAAAAGTCCTGGCTTTTTTACTATTAATATCGGCAACAAATGCTTATGTCTAGATAATGTGTCTTTCTTATTTCATATCCTCTCTCCATTTGAATAACTGCTTGCATTGGCTGAAAGTTGTTGCAAGATTTCCTGGTCATATACAGTATGATCCATGGATTAGATGTCCACAGTTTTATTTACCTGTACTCCAAAAAACAAACCCTCCTCAACGTTTCTGGGCTGCTCTGGATCCCATCACAAAACCTCATGGGATTCGCCATGCATTGTGGTGTATCCATGGGCTTTGGGGGAGAAGGTTGTGCAATGCAGGGTGTGCCACCGCTGCACACCCCGCATTGCACGACATGACGTACCCCTAATTTCTGGTAAGGCAATGCAGGAAGTGTGCCACTTCCTTTCTTCTTTTGGCACAGAGCTTAGCTGAACATCCCGATGTATTGTCTAATGGGCTCCATGCTGAAAGTGGAGAGCAAGTGGCGTGCAATGGGCAAATCGCCCGTGTGGTTAGGTATATCCTCCTGTGTGACTTTATGGTACATATCTGGCCCAAACATAATCAAAATATATAACAGTTGCAGGTACCCAGAGGGCATATATGGATCTTGGAATGTATCCTCCTCAGATATGGGAATTGTACTATAATTACACATAGGCCTCATCTACACAGGGACTAAAATATGGCTTGAAGCCAGCTTGATGTCAGGGTTTCTATAAAATGTTCAACCCAATGTGACTTCCAACTCACATCCAGCTGGAAGCTGCATGTTAAAATAAGCTGACATGAAATTCCAGATCAAGCCATAAAATTCACTGCAGCTCATCAGTGTAGAAACGATGCACTACTGCAAATTGGAATAAATATGCAGGTTGCTTATCAGGACAGGGTGATGATGAGAGAACCTGGATATAAAACTCTGAGGGAAGGTAAACAACGGCCACCCTTTGGCAAGGAAAGCACAGTGTTTCATACGAATGCTCAATTTCAGTGCATTGCCTTGCTTTCATCAAGTGCTTGATCAGCTGTTTTCAAACAGTGCTTCTCACTGGAGGAGTGAAGAAAAAATAATCCTGGATTTGGGATCCCAGATCAGTGGAGCTTTCTGGACACCACTGCAGCTAGCAGCCAGTTCATGGGATGCCTGTGTAGGCACCCCAATGTTTTCTTAAATCCACATATTGGCCGATTAATTGGCTGTGTAGAAGCAGCCACAGTTGTTGCCATCATAATCCAGCTATTCATTTAATATGTAGAGAGCATGTTATGTTGAACCAGCATTTACTACTTCTACCATTGCTCCCGGGTTACTAGCTCTTTGCTCCGTCTCCCTTTAAGAGGGGCATCTTTGCTTCTGCTGTACATCTCAACTTGCCTTGACATTAGGCAAAATGAACAACAATTTCAGGCAGCAGATGTTGGTTGGGTAGTAATGGTGGCAGCTGTTCCTCCTGGACTCTCTGGCTCATCACCTCTGTTAGAAGACAGAGCTGCATGTGCCAGCCACTCTAACATGAATGCTCTAAATCAGTGGTTTTCAAACTGTGGTCCTCCAGATGTTTTGGACTTCAGCTCCCACAATCCCTAGCAGCTGATAAACTGGCTGGGGTTTTGGGAGCTGAAGTCCAAAACACCTGGAGGAGCACAGTTTGAGAAACACTGCTCTAAATGAACATAATGTTTCAGGAATGGTGGAAGACCAATGGCCACTCTTATTGGTAAAAGTAAGATCTATCTTCCAGGCTAGTCAGTTTCTACATACTGGAGAGGAGGTGAAGAATTCTGTTATTAGCTTAGGCAGAAAACTGTGTCCCCAGGTCCCTTCCACACAGCTGTATAAAGTCCACTTTGAACTGGATTATATGGCAGTGTGGATTCAGATAAATCCGTTCAAAGCAGATATTTTGGATTATCTGCCTTGATATTCTGAGTTATATGGCTGTGTGGAAGGGCCTTCAGTCAGCCTTAATTATGAGTAAGACCACTTCAAAATCACTTGTCTTTTCAATTGTCTTTTTCAGAGTATTTTCAATTCTCCTTCTTCATTTGCCGATTCTTTTCTACAAGTACCTCCCACCATGTTTTCATTTTAGCCATATTTGGCCATCCTAACGCTCCATTTGGAATTGTAAAGGGAGCCTAGATGTGTGAAGCACAATGGGACCTTTGTAGACATGGCAATGGTGGGGCAAATGGAGACCCTCTCATCCACATTCTTCCTCATGGGAGGTTTGGGACATGGGCTTAGGAATAGGAATTGGTATTTTCCTTCCTAAATGAAGTTCTCTGGAAATAGAAAATACAGTACATCATAAACAATTTGAAGGAACACAATAGCAACATTCACAAGAACTGGGAAAATAAATACAAGTAGCCATTTTCAGGCATTCCTCCATGTATTCATGGTGTGTTTGTGTACATTCACACATATTGGCCCCACTTGTATCCTTTCACAACCTAGTGAGACTCATTTGGTTGTGCTATAAAGGAGTCTCACATGATTATGGCTCCTGCCGTGTAAAATTATCTCCCCATTGAAATTAGGCGAGCCTCCCACTGTTTCTCTGGTCAACTAAGGGCCTATTTGTTTGCTCAGGCATTTTCTTGATTGCTAATGCTTTCAGTTATCCCTAACTTTCAATAGATGGATTGTGTTGCTTTTTTATTATCCTATTTTAGCTACTGAGTTTATTGTATCTGCTTTAATTTTAAATCAGTTTGAGATCTTTTGCAAAATGAAAGTGATATAAAATGCTTTTTAAAAAGTGTACAATTCATTCAGTGTTCTGTACACATATAGCAAGGGACTTTTTGTTTTCCTGAATTTCAGTATCTCTCATGTATGGGCATAAAAGCAGAGGAAGAAGATACTGCTAACAGTATATCAACCTGTGGTGGCGTTGGTGCCCTTCCACACAGCTCTACATCCCAGAATATCAAGTCAGAAAATCTCACAATATCTGCTTTGAACTGGGTTATTAGAGTGCACACTCAGATAACGTGGGATTTTCTGCCTTGATATTCTGGGATATAGGGCTGTGTGGAAGGGCCTTTAGAAAGGCATGAATCTTCTTCTCTTTTCTTATATTTTGGTCCCTGTGGAGGCCGTGGAGAAAAATCATGGCTGAGTTGAGCGAAGTGCAGGGAAAGATGGCAACAGTTGACTGACTCAGTCCCTTCAAGCAGGCATCATGAAACACCAGTGAGTTTGGAATTCCTCACACCTTTAGAGCAAAAAATATGTTGTCAACAGGGTGGAAAGTGGTGGGAACTCAACTTGTGTCTAACCTGAAAAGAAACTTGGAGGTCTTGTGCATATTCTACCATGTGGGAAGGAAAAAATAGAACATTTGGGGTTTCAAATAAGGGTGGGGTTTTTTCCCCAAAGGAGAGTTAAGAGTGGATGTGATATAATTTTAAAAATTGCATATGTTGGGAGGACTGGCCATCAAGTGGAGTAGGAATACTGTGGCTGGGTTGAGCAAGACAGTGTCCAGTTCTGGGCTCCACAATTCAAGAGGGATATTGACAAGCTGGAAGGTGTCCAGAGGAGGGTGACTAAAATGATCAAAGGTCTGGAAACCATGCCCTATGAAGAAGGAGTTAAACAGCTGGGGATGTTTAGAAGAAGAGAAGGCAGAAGAGAAGGCTGAGGGAAAACATGACAGCCATGTTTAAATGATAGGCTGTCACAAAGAAGAAGGAGCAGGTTTGTTTGCTGCTGCCCTGGAGACTAGGACTCAGAGTAATGGGTTCAAATGACATGAAAGGAGATTAGGAAGAACTTTGTGACCATGAGAGCTGTTCAGCAGTGGAACTCTCTGCTTCAGAGTGTGGTAGGAGCTCCTTCTTTGGAGGCTTTGAAACAGAGGCTGGATGGCTGTCTGATGGGGATGCATTGATTGTACTTTTCTGTATGGCAAGGGGTTGTCTGGATGGCCCATGTGGTCTCTTGCATGATTCTATGAGGAATGTTTTATCAAGTGACATGTGATGGAGTGAAATATTGGATGCAGTGCCAGCTGATGACTTCTATGTAGGTGGAGTGGGTGGAGTGTAGAAATTTAGTTGTCTAATATATCTTTTTAAATTTTTACTTACTTACTTATTTATATTTATATCCCTACCTTCTCAACCCAAACAGGACTCCAAAGAGTGGCCTCATAAAGACAAAAATTCAATTTTTATTATCTAAACTTGTGTTTTAAATTTATGTTTTACATCAAAATTGATTTAATTGTATTTTATTTTTGTATTGAGATTTTTTTTGAAAAAAATATTGTTTTTAAAGGTATGTATGCATACTGAGAGAAAAGTGTGGTCAATATTTCTATCTGTGTGTGTATACATATATGTATATGGTAGGTTTTAGTTCAGATGTTTGCTTGCAAGAGATTCCAGGGTGGAGGGCTGAGGTTTTTTTCTGCAAGTTTGGACTAAATTCATGAACAGCTGAACAGCTCCACTAGCTACCAGAAGCCCGGGTCAGGCGGAGCTGTTTGCCGAATACATGGCAGGGGCAGCCACCATGTCGAATGTTTACTTCATTCTAATCATGAGTTTATTAGAGTTAAGGAACATATTCCTACTATAGAGACAGTGTGGAGGTTTCAGTATTGAACTAATACTCTGCAGATCAGGGTTCAATTCTCTATTAAATTCTGGAAACCCACTGAGTAACCTTAGGTTGGTCACACACTCTCAGTTCCAGTAAATCTCATGAAAGGGTCACTTTAGGGTTACCAAAAGTTGGAAACATATTGAAGGCACAATAACAGCAACAACAGAGATATTTATTTATTTATTTATTTACAGTTCTTATATTCCGCCCTTCTCACCCTGCAGGGGACTCAGGGCGGATTACAGTAAACACATATATGGCAAACATTCAATGCCAGTTTGACAAACAACATTTAACAGACAAATACACCGAGGCTATTTAACTTTTTTCTGGCCGCCAGGGGAGCTGCTGCTTTTCATCGTCCATCAACGACACCGATGAAGTTCTTCCGCATTCCACATTCCCCGGAGTCTTTTTTCTTTATGGCCTCATCAATTAGTTAAATTTAGCCTCCCACACAAGGTGGTGCCTTATTTTCCTACTTGACAGATGCAACTGTCTTTCGGGTTGCAAAGGTCGACAACGGGCTACACAATGGCTGGACACCCACTCCAGCCCGGGCTGGCTTCGAACTCATGACCTTTTGGTCAGAGTGATCTTAATGCAGCTGACACTCAGCCAGCTGCGCCACAATCCCGGTATCTCTCTTGCAGTATGGATTACTCAATAGCAGCCATTGGTAGTACTATCTGTAATGCTTGTTCTTCTTTCAGACTCTTGGAAACAATAGTCTGACTTTCAGTGAATGGATGGATGTGTGTCCCATTTCTAATGAAATGAGTTATAGCTGTTGCAGAACAAATGATATGACTTGTTCCTACAGTAAGAGCTGCTATACATTATTCACATGCCCAATTGTGATCCTTGGCACAAGTCACTATTATTTTCCCTAAAACTGATAAAATCTCTTTCTAAATATACATGCTCAGGTGGATATACCAACATTTCCCCCAAGTTGTGTCAGATTTTGGCTAGTTAAATGTCTCTAAAGGCTTTGGCTTGGCCTTTAGAGAAATTCTTAAAGCAAGATTTTTCTACGTGGAGACCAAACAGAAAGACAAAGAATGAGGAGAAAAATTGGATGAATATATTACAAAATGTCGCAATGTTGTGTGATAAAGGTAATACATAAAAGTAAGCATAAAAGTGGTTTCAGACCATGATCTATCTATCTGTCTGTCTGTCTGTCTGTCTATCTATCTATCTATCTATCTATCTATCTATCTATCTATCTTCTGTTTACTGCATCCATAGTTTTGTTGGGGACAAACTCTTGGTAAGCCAAAGGTGTTGAGAGCACCCTAGATCATTGCTACTTAAGGATACTGGAAAGTGAGGGAAGAAACACACATTCCTGAGCTTGACATCTGGACCCTGCAGCTGGAGGTAGAAGGGAGAATAGAAAACAGTACTGGCTGTCATCGAAAGATTGCAATGGTGCCAAATTAGCATGGAAATTACATACAGATGCCATTTTTGTTTTTTGCTTGAGAGAAACAGTTCGGCTATTGCATCAAAACAAAGATGGGCTTAGAAAAGTCTGATTGGTGAATGAACATTGGCTTTTTGTGACTAAAGAGGGCTAGCAGGAGACGTGTTGGTTCTGAAGTTTCTGAAGGTGGGTTAAATATTATTTTCAAAGTAAGTAATCTCATTCAAAAGCTTCTGTAACAGAAAACAGAGTTTTAATGGTTTACAGCAATGGTTTGCTGAATTGCTCACTGTTTTTCTTTTCCTAGCCAGATACTTCACATCTGATCATTTTGCTGGGTAAAGGGTGTCTTCTGAAAAGACCCAGTATTCAGAAAACCACCACAAATCAAAATCAGTCGGACATTTGTGTCTGGCAAAAGGAAACTGGAAGGGCATTCAATAGGCCCTGCTGAAGTGTGATTCAAGCCAGTGGCAATCTTTCAATTGACTTCTACAAACTTTTGATCGTGCCGCAGATGAGAGAATATTTTTGTGAAGTAATGCTGGAACAGAAGTGCTTTGAACACAGAAGCAAAATAGAAGAAACACCCACAAAATGTAGTGCATTTTGTTTTGAACAACAAAACTGAAAAAATAATCAAACATAATGGTTAGCCAACATAGAGGTGCTTGTAAACCAATTGATTTTTAGCAGGGGTTAAGTCTGCTTAAGTTACTGGTGGACAGTATGGTTAGTGTATAAAAGACTGGGCTTTTCCACCAGCTTTAAAAATACTGACAGTCATGGTGACCAAATGGGGACACCACAAGCATTTGCTCCACACATTGTTTTCTTGGGATTTCCCTAGGGCTAAACTCCAGAGCATGAAAGAGTCCCATTTACAGGAGTGATTGAATAACTAGGAAGTGAGAATCACACTAAGCCTCATCTGAAGATGTTTGCAAACGTGCAGGCTGCTCTGAAAGCCCTTTCTCCCAAGCAATAGGCGCTTTCAGGCTGCTTTGAAACAAGCAGGGTTTTCTGTGGTACCATAGGCTGCATGTCACCATGGGCAGTTCCATGCAATTGGTCTGTGACATCTTTTCCACTTTCTCACAGGTTTTCATTTGCATTTGTTCATAGGCAAGAGAATTGGTTAGGCAGCACTCAGCAGCCACAGAGCCACAGTTCCTAAAAATACTGTAGTTGTAGTTCATGTGTTGCTTCTATCTCTGTAACAATATTATCACAGGGATTGTCAATGATCACTTAACTCCTTTCAAGTTGTGAAAGGAGCTACATAAGGATGGACAACTGAAGGTAGGGCTGTTTTTGACTCTGAGCTCCCTTGGCAGTCTGTATTACCCAAAGAGCTGGATGCAAATCAGCTGCAAATGGAAACAGTAGTAGTAGTAGGAGTATATTTGCTGTCAAACATGGCATCCCAATGGAAAGGTGTGGTACTTGTGCATACTTAGTGAATGAATGAAACAAGACCTGGGAAGAATAGTTCTGCTGGATTTTCTGGAAATTTCGGAGTGGTGAACTTCTCCAGATCACCGATCCGGGTACCGATTGGGATACCATTTGTTGTGTTAATAACAAAAGTGCAATAATGGTTTGCATTCATTTAACACAATAAGAATGAAAGCAGAAGAGAGGGCAAAGTGTTACACTTCCCAGTTGCGGCCTCTCCTAGCTAGTGTGTTCTTCATTCATCACATTTGCCATCTTGATCACACTTTGATGTTGCATGGTCTATGTGTCCCGTTTTTCATCGGCAAAATGTTGACATATATTCTCAGAATCCCCCAGTTGACATGCCTTGGTCTTTTCAAGGTCTGACAATCTTTCTAATGCTATATTTGTATGTAGCAGCAATAAAAATATCTCCGCCCTGCAGATGAGGAAGGATTGCTGAGGTTGAAAGAATAATGGCTTCCTGTTGAGATCATAACAGGTTAAGATTTCAGCCAAAGAGATCTACTGGCTAACAGCTCACCCACTGGTAATGTATTTCAACCAAATTTCACAAAATAGCAAGATTTTGAGTTGTCTAAAACTCTTCATCAGATTAGGTGGTATAAAAAATAAACAACATGGAAAGAAATATATTTTATCCATGAACCTGTGGTTAGGCCGAGTTTCAAGGTAGAGTGCAGATGAGAGGAACAAAGAAACATGTGCAAACTAATGTCTTCAGGTAGCACAAAATCATCTTCCTCAAATTATAGACCTTGTGAAATTGTTGTAAGGGCACCTCACCTAAAGGGGTTCTCCATATTTTTTCATATTTTAAAAACCTTTAACATCAGGAAAATTTGATATAGCCCCTAATAATCGCAGTGAACAGACAATGCCCATACAAATAAAATTACATAATATTGGGGTCTGATTATTGTGGAAAATGTGATATCCCAATAATACAGAAAGATTAGAAATATTTGCTTGACAAGTAGTCCCATATTGGTGGAAAGGTGCATTAATAAATACATAAATAAAGTATACGGTTGATGATCCTGTTCTGAGAGCATGAAGTGCTTCAAATGTGCACTCGTATCCCCATTAGGTGCAAGTTGATGCTATATGAAGCACTGTGTGAACACAATGTTGGACTAGAAAAGTCTTTGATCCGATTTAGCAGGCTCTTCTTGTGAAATACTGGCCAAAACAAAATTGATGAATAGTCTCTGCATGCTGTCAGGGGTCTTAAGGTGAAAAGTATAAGTCAGAAAAATAAAATAAAGCATAACAGCTAATCTAATTTATTTATCGCGTCAGAAGTGAATTGAGGTACAGTTGTAATGTATTTAAAACACAAACAAAGTTATAAACATGTCATTATATTAAATGCCCTTTAATAATAATAATAATAATAATAATAATAATAATGAAACTTTATAGGCTGCCCAGAAAGAGAGGACCAGTAGCTGGCCACTTGGAGTGCCTCTGGTGTCGCTGTGAGAAGGTCCTCTATTGTGTATGTGGCAGGGCTCAGACCACATTGTAATATGCGATCTGTGGTTTGCTCTTCTCCAAACTCACATGTTGTGGACTCAACTTTGTATCGCCATTTCTTAAGGTTGACTCTGCATCTCGGGGTACCAGAGTGCAGTCTGTTCAGCATCTTCTAAGTCACCCAGTCTTCTGTGTGCCCATAAGGGAGTCTCTCATTTGGTATCAGCCATTGATTGAGGTTCTGGGTTTTAGCCTGCCACTTTTGGACTCTCGCTTGCTGAGACATAAAACACTAGAGTTCATTGTGTGATACTATGGGGTGATTCCAGATCCATATAGAGGGCTCTTAGGATTACACAGCAATTCTATTTCTCGCTCCTTAATGGATTTTCTGTGATAAACGAGAGGGAAAAGACAAGTGAAGCAATGGGAAAACAATGGGAGGGGAAGTTACAAATGGCAAAGGATGCCATGTGAACTGTCTCTAGAATTGTGTGTTTGAAAGCACAATGCTCAATAATGCAGAAAAATATAAATGGCACACCATAACAACCCTGTCCAGTTGTAAATGCCATGAATGTACCTCCATTTTGCTGTAGGAAGCAGGCCTGTAACTGGGGTGGACTGGAGGCCTGGTCACATGAAACCTTCCTCTGAGCTGCCCTCCCATAGCAAGGATAGACTATGCTGTACTTGCCTCACCTGTCCAAATGTTTATACTCTATTATATAAATAAACATAATAAACATAATAATAGTGTAGATTGTGGGGTTGATTATGTTGACATGACATTGTGTGCTTGCAAGTATCAAACATCTCATCCTTTTCATCTAAGCATTCAGATAATTTCATTATACCTAGACACTTACATATGACACATTTCACACCTCAAATGTTCTAGCCATGGCCTTGGTTGGAAGCCAGGCCTTAAGTTTAGCTGGAGAAAGGCAATAGATTTAAAGATAATTAAACCTGGCTTGAGAGAGTCTTCATTTCTCATAGTGTATAAGTTATGTCTCTTCTTCCCACTGTCACTCTGATCAAAAAGTATTTTGAAATACTACAAATCCTGGGTTGTAGGAACAGTTGGGATTTCATTATCTGTCAGAAAAGGAAGTAGCAGTAATTTTCAGTGAGGTGTTTGACATTTCGATTTGCCACCTAGGTGTCCAATTTAAGTCTGGCCTTGAGGAAAGATGGCTCTGTACATTGCAACAAATGAATCGAGGAGCCATGGCACATCTTTATTGTGTGGGAAGACAGGTCATCAAAGGAAGGGGAAAAGCAGTATAGAAATATGCTACTTTTGGAAAGCATTGTATGTATTATTACTAATGCCCCTTAATATTCTGAATGTGGAGAAGATCTAGAATAAGACCTGCTCCAAAGATATAATTCATTGAGGTACAGCAATGGATGTTCACTGCCACCAAGTCAAATTATACAGTATACAGTATATATATTGCATGCGTGTTTTGTCAATAATAAAACAAACTGAAAGTGTGGAAGGGACTCTAATAATTCCAGTTACGGAGCCAGATACCTACAGATAAGTCTAGTGGACTTCTGCAGGTACAAGATCACACAGACACAGGGTTTTTCTCTTCTTGGTTGCAGCAATATATACAGAAATTGGTGATGCATTAGCAATAATAGTTTATTGTTGCAGGAGCAACAGAGTATTTTGTTTCAGACAAACATTTCCTACTGATAACACAGCCCAACAATTTTTTTCATGATATTTTGGTTTTTAGACCTGTTCCTGGGGTTATTTGGGGCACTGATTCAGAGAATTGCATTGGATCTCTAATTTCTTAGTTATGGTTATCCTGGTTTTCTGTGGGTGAGCAGATGAAGACTGGTATATGTCATATTTTCTGCATCTCAAACATTAGTGAGGATAGGGGGAAATCGTGCAATTTTTGGAATCAGCAGGTCAAATGTATTGAGACACAGGGCTAACATTTGAGGCACCAAAATGTCTGTTGGTCAGTGAACCTATTTAGATGTCTTTCAAGCTTAAAGAAATCCAAGGTTTTCAGAGAGAAGAGGTGGCCCTGTTTACCCTCCCTGTTTGAGAGCTTGCATATAAAGGCCTTGTTCAGATGGATAGTCACCATTTTTAGGACTTTATCACACATAAAGTGGCATTGGAACAGGACTGTTAACTTTGGTGATGGTCCCTATCCCACAACACTCTGTGCATCCCATTATGATTTTTCTGTCACTAGTAGAACCTATCAATAGCTCTCAATCATACAACATTCCCATCACCTACCTTGGTGCAACCAGTTCCTTTCACTTCTATATTGGTATGCCTATAAGACATTAGGGGACTTATTCCCCCCCCCCCCCCCGGTCATTCTAGCTTTTCTCATGCTGGCTATTTTCCTTTTATTTTATACATATATTTACCTCTTTGTTTGGTTTTTAATACTGAAATAATGCAGTTGTATTAATAACAATAATACTTTTTTTTAAAAAAAGAAACAGCAGTAGTAGAGGAAGGCAGGTTTACGAGGATGTGCTGAAGTGCTGTTTCAGGATCACAGATTGGCAAATGGTTGCAATTGTGCTACTGAAGAGAAGTGCAATATTTGAAGGTGCTCAACACAATATGTATCCATTACCAATATGAGCCACTATAGTGGAATAGTGGGTTGGTGTGATAAAATCTTTAGAAGATAACCCTTAGTCTTTGGCATTTAATTGTACCTTGCTGAGAACTCATTCTTGAAGATATCTATATTCTGTAAAATGAAACATCCTCCAAGGAGCCTTGTTCTTCTTAGATACACAGATATATTTTCATATAATTGAAATAATCCCCTTTATTTGCACACAGCAGAAGGGTGGTTCCAGACGGCATCTAAATGTGGGTTTAAAAACTGGGGCAAAAAATTCCAGGACCTGACAGAAAGTCCACACACAGACCTGTCAGTCCCAGCAAATGGTTCCCCGCCATCCCCACACCTTCCTTCAAATCAGATCAAGATGGAGGGCAGACAGGGGACATCCAGCAGGTTTTAAAAAAAATCTCTGAGATGCACTGGACTTCATATGTACATATACGGAGATCTCAATGTACAAACAAACAAATTTCTCACCTCTCTCTTTACCCAACTATTAATTCAAGCTCTGTTTGATATTATAAGAAAGAAAGGAATGGTTGCAAAGACTTCACATTACTTTCCAATTGCGCTTCCCTTTAGCCACCTGTGTGTTCATGGCTCCATTTTTTTGACAGCCCAATCAGCAGTCCACACAAGGGATGGGAGGGAAATCATGTATTTTACATGACTGCAGGGATATACAGTCACGCAAAGGTGCAGAGTTTTTTTTTGACAGAATCGAGTTTTAAGTGCACCTTTTAAACACATGCTTTTTAGCTTTTAACCCAGTCCCACCAGCACTTTCCTCAATTGTCGTTTAGCCACCCCTGCTTTTATCTTGATTACTTTCTGGTTTTAGAAGGGACCGAAGTGTCAGTGTTTTTTTTTTTTTTTACCAAGTATGACTGTGTGATCCATCTGTTTACCCTGGCAAGTTTAAATACCAATGATTTGACCTCATAAAGATTTAGCTTGTTTTTAAGGCCCCTGTTGCCCAGATCGACCTAATTCAAAAGAATGAGCCCCAAACCCTGTATTCACCATGAATGGAGTACTGCCTATTCCTTCAATGCACAATGGCTTCAGGTGAACATCACATGTTTTTTTTTCTGATTTAAGCCTTGTCCCACTCTGGCAAAGTCAGGAGTTTGCTAAAAACACCAAACTATCATAGGACTTCAGGGCAGTCTGGACAGTGGGATTGGGTCCGATTTGGCCTGAACCAGATGGACACTGCTACCATCACCTTTTTCCTACACTGATCAGTGCAGAGAAGGGGAATTGATTATGTCTTTCTTGCCACCACTGTTACTCCTAGCTGGGCACTGATCTCCATGTTTTGTTGTGAGCACCTCTGCTGATATTGGAATAGGGCATCATATTCTGACATTGCCCCATCCTTCTTGCTGGTCATGTGATTGCCCCCTTCAGACATCAACAGAGGTACCTGTGATGGTCAGGAACTTGCACAGATCTCCATGGCTGGCTGGGAGTGGAAGCTGTGGCAACATGGAGGATATGATGGTCCAGTGGAGCAGGTGAGATCTTAGGCTAACTGGACAACAGCCTCAGATTCAATTAACATGTTCACTATAGATGAACCTAAGTCTGGATTTAACCTACACTGAATAAAAGATACATAGTAGTTATATGAACTTAGATATATCTATTTTGAAGTCAGACCCACTGCATAAACATTAAGGCCACAGCGTGGCTTTCATTTTCAGCCACATTTTCCAATTTGCACTTTTAAAAAGCATTACACAGTAATCTGAAGAAACTGAATAGCTGGATTTTGGTGAGAGAACATCACCACCATGCTCTAACCTATTCTTCTTAGATTCCTTTAGGTATGGAAAAAACCCACATATTCATATATAAGGATGCATGGATGCGGTGTGAGTGTGTATGTGCAACACTTATAGTAGCAAATTAAATGTATTGTACACCACAGCAGCTGTACTAAATACACCTGCCTATTTCAAATGATAAACCATTAACAGCTCTTCTGCCATCTCACTGGATTGAACCCCTGAATATTTATTGGCAGCCATACTTCAAGACAAATAGAACCATTACACTCCTAAAGGAGTGCAGTTCAAATGAAATTAGCTTCTCCGATGAGGGCACTTTCGAGAGCCTTATCTATGATTTAGTGATGCAATAATCAGCGCTAATTTGATTTAGAAGGGGCTTGTGGTTGCCATCATACAATTGGGAGGCATTAGCCATGACATGACCTCCTAGGTAGCTATAGAAGTGAATGGGAGAAGGAAGATAGGGGACCATTATTAATGTCTTGAGCTGACTGACCTTTGGTTAGATTAACTTCACTCTTTAGTAGATAATTTCATTTACAACAGCTGAGATGCCTTTCCCAGAGTTTGCTGATTCAGGATTATACTGTCACTGTGGTCGTAGAGCTTGTTAAGATCAATTTTCCATTGACTCTTGCATTAACAGAGTTTCATGTTAGAACAGCAAAATGTCCTGTTCCTGACACATGAAAATGTCCTGTTCCTGACACGTCCAGATCTAGGTTGTAGCTTTGTGTGACAGTCCTTTCTGATGTAGCACACCAAGTTTGAGAAGATTATGCTAAGTCTTAAACTAATGCAGTGTCATGGTGTAAGTGTTGGATTAGGACTTTGGGAGACCAAGCTTCAAATCCATGCTCAGCCATGGAAAACTGCTTGGTGTTGTGCCTCATGCTTATACATGTATTGAAAAAGAAAGACGAACACATTTCATCCTTCTGCATGGAAACCAAGGTCAAATGCCTCTAAGCGTGGCTCCAGACAAGACTTTTACCACCACTCTGCCTTATTCACTGGGCTTGAGACAATAGTGCTGTCCTCCATTAATCGCTCTTTTTTTCTTGATTCATTTCTTCTTCTTCTGTCTTTTTTCCTACTGTGGAAAATCTGTTAAAGAGAAGAAGACAGTATTGCTTCTAGTTGCTAGCACAACGTTTCCTCTTGTTTGGAAATGCCTGCAATAAGGAGAAGGCTGAGAAAAGTTTCCCCAGCATCTGTGATGATCCCTAAGCATTATTTGCATAATTTTGCAGTGGCAAATTCTGTTTGTAGAGTTGCTGTTTTTTTGTAAGTTCTGTCCTGTGTTTTAAGAGCAGGGTGGGACGTGGGGGAGAGGAGCACAGAAGAACTTCGTGTTATTTAATGCCACATTGGGAAAGAGTAATTTTCCAAAAGCATAGAGCCATAGAATCATAGTTAGAAGACACTTCAAGGGGTATATCCCGTCCAAATAACTGACAAATATTTAACTTCGAATGCTGTGAACACTTGATTGTGAACTGTTGCTTTTCACCATTGCCTGGTTAGATACAGGTTTTGCTTTTTGTTAATGGAAGAGCATGAGAGTAACTTCCTTTAGCTAACTTCATGAAAGTAATCAGGAGCCCCCGGTTCGAATCAGGGAGCAGGGTGAGCTCCTGTCTCAGCTCCAGCTCCCCATGCGGGGACATGAGAGAAGCCTCCCACAGGATGGTAAAACATTAAAAACATCTGGGCATCCCCTGGGCAACGTCCTTGCAGGTGACAACTTCTCTCACACCAGAAGCGACTTACAGTTTCTCAAGTCACTTCTAACACACACACACACACAAAATAATGGAAGTAACCTCCATTGTTTCTAAGGGCCCCAGCCTCTTCCCTGAAACCTCACTCATCCTATTCAGTAATCTTCTCTGATCCTTGATGGAGCTTTTTTATGTTAAAGAAATCACAGTGTCTATTATGAGGTCCGCCTCCTCACAACCTAAACCTGGATCAAACCCAGTATGTTCACATACTGATCTGAGTTTTTACTAATTGAATGGATGTGTGTTTGGCATTTTCCAAGTTGCTTGTGAAATAAAACTTGAGCCTTCTTACCATTCTTAGGACCATGCATATCCTTCTGAATGTTGTAAAAAGAGAAAAGTCGAAAAGCCCTCCCATCTGTATACCTTTGTTGTTTTCATGGAGAGTTCACTCTTTGTTGTTTCTCTTTGTTACAGCAGAGGTTTCATCCTCAGTCAACCCCTCCTCTATTTTTATCTCTTTGTTAGACATGCGGGGCTTTATCGATCAATCTTGTATTTAACCTAGGAAACCAGCTTGCTCCCTGTCCCTGAGCACACACGATTTCCTTTGCATAGTCAGAAACACAGGGCCCATGTGTCTAGCAAAACAAAAATCAAATAAGCAAAATTCTGCTTGCAGTCTCCACGGCACCAAATTCACAGCGTTTAATACAGAAATCAGACCAGACCTAAAAAATACAGGGTTCAATTTTGGCCAGGCTTTATTAATTGCAACCAGACTTGTTCTCTCTGTGATGGTGGATTAATGGTGACATTCTTGCCAGAAGGAGTGCCTTTTCAATAGAGGACTGAATGGCGTGATCTTTGGTGCTCTTGGAGAGGGGAAAGGAATCCCAGCGTAAAGAACAGAATGGAAGAAGATGTGCAAAGACAGCCGTGGGAACGAGCTTCAAAGGCAGGGAGACGTCAATGAGCAGCAGAGGCAGAACAGTCAGTGAGCACATTATTTCTTATGACCTCTCATGTGCAATGTGTGCGTGTGCTGCCTACATCATGTACACCCACTGCTTAAAAATAAGATTAGTCATCCCATTGTTTTTGAGGGATCCCTTTGTTTATGTATTGTCTGTCCTTGTTAATTGTATAATGGCACTGAATGTTTGCCATATACGTGTTCTGTAATCCACCCCGAGAGATAGAGCAGAATAATAATAATAATAATAATAATAATAATAGATATTATTTCCCATCAACTTATGATGCCCTATGAATGAGTTCCAGTTGTCAGCTACCCTGTTTTCAGATCTTCCAAACTCAGGGCTGTGGCTTCCTGAATTGAATCAATCTGCCTGTAGTGTGGTCTCTCTCTTTTAGGAATGCCTTCCACTTTTATTGGTTGTAATTGCATAGGTTTGGCCATTCATGGGTTCAGATGCCTTCAACATGAATCTGCTTATCAAGCAATGATTCGGCATCGCAGCCTGTCTGTGGAGAACCACCTGAAGTGACAAAAAGTAGGATTCCATGTGGGCAAAAGCTGTTGTGTGGATCTCCTACCATCAGGAGGTTCAGCTCGGTCCCTTATCCCAAGCTGGACATGACCTTTGCACCCTACATCTTCAAGGTCCAGTGGGGTCCCTTGGAGTAGGTTTGATGGTTCTGCCGAAATATTTCCACAAAACTGCCTGTAGTTGTGACAATACATAACTAGACAATATTTGTCTTGGCCTTTGGACATGAAACCCAGACACAAAATTGTTACCTTTACCTTAACAGAAGCTGAATGGAAGTTGGGCAGAATGTTGGTTGAAACCTGAATGAGGGCTTTTATCCACTTGTAGTGGATCTAAATGAAATCCTCAGGGCTGTTGCAGAGGGGCCTGCCCATGGCCAACTAGTCTGTCTTCTGATCGATTGATCTTTGCATCAGAAGCTGAACAGGCCTTGAGAAAGACAAAACTGACTTCTGGGAAATGGCACCTTGCTATGGCTTGAACTACCTGACATGGGCTTCAACGTGAATGCCCAGTCAATCAGGAACACTTTGATTCATTCATACATACATCAAGACAGGCTACTAACATGAACAGAAACAGATATACAGGTTAGCAGGGGTAGAATTAGAGCTCAAACTTTTTAAAATTAACAGTTATGATGGCATCATCTACTACTCCACTTAAGCTTTCTGTTGTTTCTATGTTTATTCTATCTCTCTGGCCAGCTGAAGGGAAGTAGATTTTCCCACCAACAGTGTATTGCTGAGACCTATTGTTGCATTGGAAAGCATTGCAATGTGGTAGTGATGGACTTGGGACTCTTTCACATGATACAAAACTCACATTTCTTCAATTATAAGATGCCATTGATTGTAAGACCTTAATTTCAGTACCACCACCAAAAATACATACATAAGATACACCTGTGATTCTAAGACACACCTCATTTTTAGAGTAGTTTATATAGGGAAAAGGTTTATCTTGAAATTGAAGAAATACAGTATACTGCTGTGATCCCACTTGAACAACAACAATGATGTAGTCTTCATAAGACAATTAAGACATTTGCAGTATACTTTACAAAATATCTGCTCTGGCTGGAGACGTAGAGTGCTAGTAAACCTGCTTCTTGACTTTAAGATAAAGTGTTTCTCCATGGCGCTGGGAAAAGAAACTCCTGGAAAATCTTGAGATGGTAGTCTAATGCTATTTGGGAACATGTTGTGCCCCTTTTCTTTTCTTGTGTAATCTCAGTTCTTTCCTGCCAAAGTCCAGCATGCTAGCTGTTAGACTGCCTTTTGAAAACTCACTCTTGTACAACTGTGATTCTAGTAAATTGGAGGTTATTCTATGGATTGCTGCTC
This sequence comes from Anolis sagrei, assembly GCF_037176765.1. Lineage (NCBI taxonomy): Eukaryota > Metazoa > Chordata > Lepidosauria > Squamata > Anolidae > Anolis > Anolis sagrei. The sequence continues at coordinate 213,647,179 of NC_090021.1, read as the reverse complement.
TTTGTACCCATGCTGTGGAGAGTTGGAGGGTGGTGATTAACACAGTAATCTGCATATACAGCTACTGCTTGGGGTTGCGACTTTATTATTGCCCCATTAACTGCAACACAAATGTTACCGTATGGTGAATTCCTGCCTATTGTTCCAGTCACTGAGCCGTGCCCTTCCCTGGCATGTTTGTTCCAGCTGGACATGCTCAACTTTTATTGCTTTGGGGTCTCTGCCCAGTTTTAAAAAAGTTTTTTTTAGCACACCTCTGTGAATCTTCAGTTTTTCCATGGGCCCATGGAGAACATTCACACTACACAATTATAGCATGGTGATTCTATGTTAACTGGCATGGTTCTTTCATATTGAATCTTGAGGATTTGCATTTAGGGAAGGTCATTTAGAATTCTAATCCCTAGGATGCAGCCATGGCATTTGAAATGACACAATAGTGCTATCCTTTCGTTGCATGAATGATACTACCAGGAGTCAGTATTCTATGGCCAACTGAATACTTTTTGGCTCAGTCCTCACTGGGATGTATCGAGTGTTTATAGGTTTTTTCTCTCTCTCCCTATTAGGTTATTTTTCAAAAAATATGTTTCAATTTACTTTTGCAGATGGAAGGTGCAGCTTTGGCTACATTAGGAGAAATGAAATTGCTCCACAATATGTATATTGTTTAGTATATTCAATATTCTTCAGTATATGAAAAGAATAACAAAATATATTGTCTAAGTTATTGTGAAGGCTTGATGAGTTTAGCCTTTGCTAGGTTCTCAATGTATTTTTGAATTTTACCAATTATTGGATGCCCACCCCAAAAGGGCTGCAATTCTGCGGCATGTACTCGACCTTGTGTATAAATCAAGGGCAGGTTTAGGGATCTAAATTACAGATTTTTATTTGACTCATGGAAAAGTTGATGGTAATACTTAAAGGCATGTAACAAAAGATACAGAGGATGAAGCAAAGGAAAATTGTGCCAAAGAACTGGCCACCCACACCATTTTCCCACTCAGGCATTCAGAAAGGCCAAAAGTGCCACCATGACAGAAGAGGGGTCAATGCTTCTTCTAGGGTCTCCTGGAGTGGAGTAATCTCTTGCCTTTCACCACCCAATTCAAAGAAGGAGATACAGTATTCCCTCGCTACTTTGTAGTTTGCTTATTGCGTACTCGCTATATCGCGGGGAGCAGCGAGGGAACACTGTTTCCTAATTCTAATTGCAATCCCTTTCTGACATCCCATTCATGGCAATGAGACAAAGTAATTTAATTGGACTGCAAACAGTTTGTACTTTAGTCCATTTTTCCCCAAAGTTATGTGAAACATAGGGACAACTATAGGTAGGGGTTCTTTCTTATCCATTGAAGGATAAGAAATAGGTTGAAATGGATATATGTAGGATTTATTTCTTGTGCCTTCAAGAATTATCCTATGTGATTATTTATATTTTGAAAAAATGTTATAATATCCTTCAGTCATTCTGGGACATCTGTGGATGAGAATCATCATAATCACCACCATCACCACCATCATTTATTTTACAGCACCATCACTGTACATGGTGCTTTGCAAGTTTACAATCTAAGCAGTGAGTTAAGAAATTGTTTAGACAAGTCACCACTCAATAAAGCCTGACTCACTGGCTTATGTTATTGCTAATGTTTATTCATTAGCGCCAGATGCAGTCTCAGATTCCTGTGACATGTACCTGTATCCAAACAGGCACATGAGTGACATATAGTTTCCTACACAAACAGAACTTACACAAAGCTAGAAAACCCATTATACCTGGAAGAAGTATTACTGTACTGCCAAATCACATAATGGTAGGATACAGTTTCAAACTAAGTTGATTTTTCTGTCAACAAATATCTGGCAGCTGCACTCCTTGTTTTCACACCATAAACTCAGCACTGAGTGCACGGGACATTGAACATGAGGGAGCAGCATCCTTTAAGGACCTCAAGCGCAAACATTTCCTACCTTTCAGTGCTTGTTGGTACAGGGAGAGAATGCACCATTGTTACGGTGTTGTAAGAATTCATCTGGTTCAAGGAAATCCTTCCTTTCACCCTCATGTTTATTTCCTTTCCCAAACAATCTCTTTGTATTTTTTTTGTGTAAAGGTCCTTTCAAACGAATTTATTCAGTAGACAAACAATCGCATTGCCTTCACAGGATAAGCTTTTTAAGCTGTGGTCTTTTAAAAATAGCCTGATCAATAACTTCTCAAATACTGCTGGTCACCTCATATATTATTTCTCCTGAACAGTCATAATTGTGGTTTTTATTTGCATACTGTCAGAATAGAACAGATTGTGTGTTTTTGTCACATTCTCAGTTTGACTTATTTATTTCTCTTGGGACCAAACAGCATTAGACCATCTTATGCCCCCTTTACAATACAATATTAAATCCTACTCCTATGGGGTGTGGGGTGGAGAACCAACTTCAAATTCCCACTGACCTATGAAGCTTATTGGGTGAACTTGTACAAACCTTTCAGGGGGATTGAGGAAGGTAGCTATGTTCTCTATCTGCTGCAAAAAGAGTACAGTGTAGTGGACCCTTACAAGCTAAGAAGCTTTTGTTCGGCAAGATGAAGTTGAATTTGATAATGTGTGAAGTGATCCTACAAAGTTTGAACCAAAGAAAATATGTCAAGCCAAGATCCTGCATCTTCAGACATAACTACATTATCATTGCAACTCTCTTTGACAAAGCCACCTCATACACATACTTACCTCTATGGACAGGCAATACTCCAACCAAAAGGTTTCTGAGATGCTGCAGATAAAAACACTGGAAATATCACAACCTAATGACACATTTGCCCCATCTGGAGAAGCCCTCTGATATTCATTTGGCATCAAAGTGTCCTGTTCATTCAACAAACTAGGAGCACTGATGTGAGTTTGGTTCTACATTTGTCTCTTTATTACTCTGTTACCAAAAGACCAATCCTTTCTCATTACCTATCTTACATCAAACAAAAAACCTCTTATTAGTTTTGATTACCACAAAAAAAACAACAAAACAAAACAAAAAACAACACCCCAATTAAAGGTTGTCCTCTTACATTAAGTCCAGTCGTGTCTGACTCGGGGTGGGTGGGTGGGTGGGTGGGTGTTGGTGCTCATTTCCATTTCTAAGCCAAAGAGCCGGTGTCTGTAGACACCTCCAAGGTCATGTGGTCGGCATGACTGCATGGAGTACCGTTACCTTCCTGCCAGAGCAGAATCTATTGATCTACTCACATTTGCATGTTTTCGAACTGCTAGGTTGGCAGAAGCTGGGGCTGACAGTGGAAGCTCACACTGCTCCCCAGATTCGAACCTGCGACCTTGCAGTCAACAAGCTCATCAGCTCAGCGGTTTAACCCACTGCGCCACCGAGGGCTCCCCCCAATTAAATAGGTAACAGTTAATAAAGTTGTCCTTATTTTATCCCATTTTTTGTGTCTGGTCTTGTTATTCCTTGGGTTAATCAGCAAATGTGACCCCCTGAATTAGCATAAGCTTACCCACTTCCAATTAATTCAGGTGGTCTAGTGTTATTAGGTCTAACAGCTGGATTTAGTACTCCAGATATTCATTTTTCCATATATTACTTTTTCAGCAGTGTGAAGCGAAAGGAAGAAATTTACCAAGAGGAAGATATGACAAGCAAACCCTTGTCCCGACTGCCTTCCATTTGGAAATCTATGTCCTCAATGTGAAAGACCACGTGGATCCAGAATAAATCTTCACAGTCACCTACGGATCCACCGTCAGCCGTAGATCGAGCCTGTAACTCTCGTTTGGGGTAGGAACTGCTTTTCTTTTCTAACAAATACAAGCCTATAAGATTTAAACAGAGGCAGTTGAAATACAGTCCTCTGGGTGAAGTTGGATAGCAACTCCCATTAACCCTCATCATCGGCTGTGCTGCCTGGGGATGATGGAAGTTTTGATTCAGAAATATCTGGAAGGTTCTCCTTGGCCCACGTCCAGCTTGAAAAATTATTGGGCCGTTTCTCTTACAAACACTGCTTGTGGTTTCTTCATAATAGGAACCCCTGCTAGTAAAACACTATTGTTTTTTTTGTTCTGTTAACACATTCCCTTGCTTAAGTTTCCTTGGAGAAATAAAAGGTGGTTGGCTAGGAGCTGTAAAGGAGAGGCCAAAGTTAACATAGAAGCTCTGAGAACATTTCCTGAACTATGCAGCAGCAAATTGATAGCCACTTTGGTCTGTATCAGTGGAAATAAGCATGGAGAACTTTTTTTAAAAAATTAGGGACTTAGTATTACTCTAACTGCATCTCGGTCTGAATAAAATGAAAGTAAAATGTCTACCCTAAACCAGTTCCACTAATGAAATCTCCGGTGCAACTAGGTTACTAGAGCATAAGTTTTGTTCGAGGAACTCACAGGCATTTACAACTAAGTGTCCAGACCACTTTTAAGCTGACTTTTATCTTTTTTAACATATACTTGGAAATAATAATAATAATAATAATAATAATAATCTATTTTGATCCTGTCACCATCTCCCAGAGGGACTCAGAGCAGCTCACAGAACACTCCAGTTGTAACATGCAAAATACAACAAGTGCAAAACAAAACATAAACAGTCAACACAACATCACAATTTCTAAATATTTTAAGCATATATTTCTGATAGTTTAATTCTATTTTAACATGACATCAGAAGGAAGTGAGATGTACAAATAGATTGTTTTAATGGCCTTTCTTTTAAACATAAGAAAACAAAACATCTTTCTGGGATGCTCGAAGACTTGGATACATCTACACTGTAGAATTAATGCAGTTTTACACTATTTCAATTGCTATGGCTCAAAGCTATGGAATCTTGGCATCTGTAGTTTGGTGACACACCAGCACGCTTTGGCAAAGAAAGTGAAATAACTTGTAAAACTCCAGTTCAGGAAAGCCACCAACTGAGGCTGGATCTTCACTGCCCTATATCCTAGGTTCTGATCCCTTATCTGGCAGTGTAGACTCAATTAATCCATGTATAAATATGTGAGGGGAAGTCATAGGGAGAAGGGAGCAAGCTTTTTTCTGCTGCCCTGGAGACTAGGATGCAGAACAATGGCTTTAAACTACAGGAAAGGAGATTCCACCTGAACATTAGGAAGAACTTCCTAACTGCGAGAACTGTTTAGCAGTGGAACTCTCTGCTACAGAGTGTGGTGGAGGCTCCTTCTTTGGAAGCTTTTAAACAGAGGCTGGATGGCTATTTGTCGTGGGTGCTTTGAATGTGATTTTCCTGCTTCTTGGCAGGGGATTGGACTGGATGGCCCACCTGGTCTCTTCCAACTCTATGATTCTATGAAAGCAGATAAACTAGGACCAGATCCTGGGATATAGGACAATGTAGATCCAGCTTGAGATTCCCAAAGGGTAGGAGGGAACTGGATTAGAGAGAGATAGCATTATTTTTCGGATCCCATGTTTTCCCAGAAGAAAGGCAGGGCCAGTTGTAGGAGATCTTCTTTGGATGCTTAAAGGGCTCAGAGATGGAGGTGAACTAGGCTTGGTTGACTTTTTTTTCCGGAGGCCAACTTTTCTTCCTTATCCATTAATTTTGTTTCCATGTTCTCACTTGTGTGACGCAACTAAGTAATTCATGGAGAGTAAGTTATGGTGGAGGGGGGCTGGTCTTGGGGCTGAATTATTCATGTAAGCCAGTGGTTCCCAACATATGGTCCATGGACTACCAGTGGTCTGCAAGCACTAAAATATGGTACACAGCTCACTGTTACTACACCATTGCAAGGAGAGAGACTGGTCTTACAAAACCCTCTTATAGTGCTGAGGCTTATTAAATATGGTTTTCTATGGGTGAACAGATGGCATATGTTCTGTATCAGAATTACTGGATTACCTGATGGCATATGTTCTGTATCAGAAACTAGAGCTGATTTGGTCTATCCAATGCAATTTTCTGAATCAGCACCTCAAAGTAGACAAAAAACTGATTCATAACCCTTTTGGCACTGATGTTGGAGAGTGGTCCCTGGGCAAAGTGGCCCCTGGTCAAAAAAAGGTTGGGAACCACTGATGTAAGCCGTCCAGAAGACAGGTTGACATCAGGATGTCAGTTTCTACTCCAATGCCTCACTCATAGAATTGGAAACTAAAGCAGTTGGCAGTCTCCTCCAGGTCCTGAGCTGTACACTGCTTGGAACTCATTGTCTCATTTGGGACAGTGAGTGACAGGCAGTCACTTGGCACCTTTGCCACTTTGATCCTGTGGTGGCTTTGTTATCTCTGCAGCTTTTGGAATTGGAGATATGTGTACATTGGAAGTTTTTGATTTGAATTATAATGTATAATATTGATGACCTCTTATGATTTTATTTGGTTCATTCTTATAGTTTCTTGGGCCATGTTCTAGAAAAACAATGAAGGAAAAACCAATCTAATTGCAAAGTTTCCTTTCAAAGGAGCTGTGTTTGCCTTTCTCATGGGTTGCTCTCCCGTATTAGCCAGGGCCTGCAAAAATGCTCAGTGGAGAGTGTGCACTCACCCAAAGCCATTTAAAGCCTCATCGCAAGAAAATGATCACTGTGTAAGCTAAGGGGCTTAAAGGGATTCCTTTCTTCTTTTTTTCCTGAGCATAGGTGTATTACAAATACAGACAACTTTTCCACTCTATTTAGTTTGAGCTGGATGATAAAATGGATTTTGCTGTGCCAGTGACACCTACTGTAAATCCTTGCTGTGGTACAAATGTAAGTTCCAGGCTTATCAGAAACAGTACCTTTAACTGATTGTTTATGGTCTACAAGAGATAGAAACATGGATGGCTAGGGGATCCTGGGAGTTGTAGTTTTCTAAAGATAACTCCTCCTAGCTCTGGAAGGGAATGCTTGGCATTCATGATCATTTTAATATACCTCGTAGGATTCCATATATTTGATATATTTCCAAGGTACCCTGCCCCACTTCTTGGTTCATAGTTCCCTCCTCTTGTCTTCCTGGCATGCCTTTCCCATATAGATATTCCCTGAAATAATCACGGAAGGCCTAATGAAAAGAAAGGGTAAACAGGCAAATAGTAACAATGAAGTGAATCATTTCCATTTTAAGAAAAGATGTGGTATCACACTTGTCTCATTAGTCATACTATGAAAACAAGGGCTAACCTTCAGAAAAGAAATATTTATTATGTTGATTATATAGGCTATTTTAATACCAGCAATCATATTTTTATCAGAACGGCTTGGGGGAGCTACACAAAAACGTTCAAATAATCCAAATGTGTACTATTTGTGTTCTTAGTTTCCAAGACTCTTGGATGAATGAGATGTTTTATTTTGCAGCGAGGTGAACTGCAGGGAAAGTGCATAACTAAATCCTGTACAACTGGCCTATGTAGAATGAAAAGTATCTCTTTCTCATTGTTAATACACCCTGGAATACTCCTTTTCTTGAAATGAACACTGTCTTGTTTATTCTTTCCACAATGGCCCAGAAAAAAGAACATTCATAAACAACAAAAAGCTAAAAGAAGGTACATAAAAGAAATTAGTAGGAAGCTAAACATGAAAACACAATTCCAGGTAGTTTTCCTTTCCAAAAAATTTTATTTACATTTTTACAATGGCAGAAATTTGAAAATCGATTTACTACATCCCACAAAGAAGCAACTGACAGACAAACTTTGGTTGTAAGTGCCACTGGATGTAATCTAGCTGGTTTCAGTAGTATGCCTTTTGACACTGTCTTTTACTAGGAGGTGGATTTGCACCTAGAGTCTACAATTTTAAACCAGCATAATACAACTTACACCACACATATCAAACTCAAGGCCCATGCTGTGAATCTGGCCCACCATGATATTTTATGTGGCCCTCCAGATATTGGACTGCAACTTCTGTATTCCTCATGATATACATGACTAGAGCTGATGGGAGTTTGACACAGTAACATCTGTGTCATCTGTTCTTTTTAGTCACAATAGTGAGGTTTGGGTTTAGAGACAAGGCTTGTGGATATGATGTCTGACTTTAAAATGTCCTCTAACTTTTCCCCAATCTCACAAATTCAGTTGGGTTACAATTCCCATTATCCCCAGTCCACATAGCAGTCTCTAGTGATGGGAGCTGTTGTAAAATAACATCTGGGGACTCAAATTGGATAAAAACTAAAGAGCACCGACCGCTATGCAAAAAAATTAGTTGGCTCTCTGTATCCATGGATTCTCTATCCAAGGATTCAATGGCTCTTTGAAGGCTACCATAACATCCCTTGATGAAAATGACACTTATGCTATCTGGGTTTATACTATCTGGGAAAGTCCTGAATACAGGAGATTATACATTCTTTCAACAGGTATATTTCTTTTATATACAAACAACTCTCACACACATCAATACGCTATGCTCATGTATTTAGTTTGTAAAACTAGATAGAATAGTAAAACTTGGTCAAGGGGTCACTTGTTCTCAGGTCCTGCCTAGACATTCTTAAATCAATATGTACAGGCTTTTGTTTCGTATTTTATAAATAAGTCCAGAGAAAACTAAACAAATATAATATTCCAATTGGGAATAAATTTATACATGATCTTGGAGGATATGACCCTTCAAAATCTGGTTGAATGTGTGTATGTACGTGTATATATATTTAGAGAGAGAGTCTCATTCTTTACAAATATGGAGAAAGAGAAACCCAAGACGTTGTTAGCTGGAATGGAAACTGGAAGACTCCGACTCTGTCGAAACAGATGAATGTCCTCCTCGTTTGCCTTTGGAAAGGATCTTGAGACTTGAGCCTCTGCTGACAGAGGTCAAAGCATTTTGGGCAGATGTCTTGAATTTGGCACCCAGAAAAGCATAAAGTATGGGGTTCAGGCAACAGTGGAAAAATGCCAGGGCTTCAGTAATGGAGATCCATTTGTGCAGGATCGCCTCAAAGGTGCAGCCATTCTCGATGAATCCAAGAAGGACAAAGGTGTCTATGCTGATGCCAATGTGGTAGGGCAGCCAGCAGGCAAAGAAGGCAACAATCAGGATAACAGTGGTCTTCAAGGCTTTGCGCTTCTGATGGCCTTTGGAGTGGGACAGCTTGGAAATGATAATGCAGTAGCAAGTCAGGATTATGAGGCCAGGCAAAACAAGGCCAACTAGGATATGTTGAAATCTGAATGAAATCAACCATGTTTCATGAGGGTAAAACCGCTGGCAGACGTATTTCCCGCCAACCTCGCTAGTACTGGCGAAGATGATATCAGGCACGGTTAAGAGCAGGGCAGGAAGCCAAACCCCAACGTAGACAATCCTTTCAGCCAACAACTTCCTGGGTCTCTGGCTGTTGGTAGCATGGACAATGGCCAGGTACCGGTCTAAGCTTATGAAGGCCAAAATGAGGACACTGCTGTACAGGTTGACTGTGTAAATGAAGTGGACCGCTTTACACAGGAAATTCCCAAAGTACCAGCTGATGACAGCATCCACAGACCAGAAGGGCAATGTGATGACAAAGAGGAGGTCGGCCACTGAGAGGTGAAGCCTATATTTGTCGGTCATGCTCCTCAGCTTCTTTTGATAGCCCATGACCACAATAACCAAGCCATTGCCAATGATTCCCGTCAGGAAGATGATGGAGAAGATGGTGGGCAAGAAGATACGGTTGAAATCGGCATTTTCTTGCTGCAAACACACCTCTTGGTAGTCCCCATCATCACCAGAGCCTGGTTCATCGGTGCTGTTTTCGGACATGAAAATAAAGATCCCAGGAGGCAGCTGTAGTGGAATGACAGAAGAAAAACAGTTAGAACATGGCAGTGAAACAGAAAGACCCAGTTAATTTACTGGTGAATTTTTATTCCAGAATAACAAAAACTCTGTACAGAATATTATGAAGACATATATTGTATATCACATTCTTATGAATCAGGGCATAAATGGAAGCTTGTTCCTTGCCATGTCATGGATATTTCTGAACCAATGTTTTCCAGCCACACCATCTCAGCTTTTTGGAGGACACTTCGAACGTGAGGCATGTCCTTCATGGATTACTGGGGGTAACCATGTTCGAAATATTCAGAGAATAACTGCACTGACATTTGCTTAGTTCACACCCTTGATACATATGCAGTCAGCGAATCACTTCTTTCTAGTGCATATAGATACAGGCAATCCACATGCGGTCTGGTCTGCAAGGCTTTTCCTGTATGAAAGTGCATAGGAAAGTCCCAGCTTTTATAGCAGAAAATAAATACACTAATTCTTTCCTAGATGTCTACAAACTACTGAATACATTTATGTATAATTTGATGTCATGCAAAAGTAAAGGGCAGATTTTGGAACCAAAATTATGAACTGCTATGATAGGAAGCTATTGTTCTCAGGATCAGCAGCAGTTTGGTGGCTGCTGGGAGCTCCACCTCTCAGGCCCAAGAACTGGCCCTTCCTCCTGCTTTTCCACCTCACTCTCTGGCCCCTTCTGCACTGCTATACAATCCAGATTATCAAATCAGATAATCCACATTATCTGCTTTGAACTGGATTATCTGAGTCTACACAGCCATACAATCCAATTCAAAGGAGATAATCTAGATTTTATATGGCATTTCTGGTCGCATGGCCATGGTACCTGAGAAATTCTGAGTTGGGAGTCCAAGAAGTGCCACTTTCCTATTCTGCCCAGTTATCCCTTGGGGGGTCCTTCCACACAGCCTTATATTCCAGAATATCCAGGCAGAAAATATCACAATATCTGTTTTGAACTGGGTTACTTGAGTCTATACTCAGATAATGTGGGATTTTCTGCCTTGATATTCTGGAATATAGGTCTGTGTGGAAGGGCTCAGAGACAGAATGACAAAGCAACACTTACAGATGTAAAGAAAACCTTGTGTTTAAATACTAGCCTCTTAACCATAGCCGAGTGCATAGAATTCCATTTGACTGGTTTCAGGATTGTCCATGTCTTAGTATTTTCTATTTCTCTGTAAGGGTATGAAAGTGGGCAAGAAGAATATCAAGTCATTTGAAATGCAAGTACTGGAGGAAAGCTGTTTGGATACCATGGACTGCTCAAAATCCAAAATAAATAAATAAAAAAATGGGTCTGAGAACAAATAAAGTCTGGACTCTTGCTAGAAACAGTAATAGTCATACTGAGGCTATTGCATTTTGGCCATACCATGAGTAAACATGACTAAATAGAAAGTTTTATAGAGTGATGAGTTGGAGGAAAAGAGGAAGACCTCATTGCAATCAAGGAAGCTACAGAACCACAGAGGGGCAGTTTGACACTACTTGAATTGTCTTGGCTCAATGCTATGGAATCCTGGGAACTGTAGTTTTACAAGGTCTTTCACTTCCTCTGCCAAAGAATCCTGGTGCCTCATCAAACTAGCATTGAGCCATGGTAGTTAAAGTGGTATCAAACTGCATTCATTCTTCAGCGTTGATGCAATTCTAGTCTTCAGATTTTAAGAGAAAATGAACTGTTTGGATGGAGATGGCACTTTTTTGTTAGAAAACTCTGCGTTAGAGATTGGAGACTTCAATTATGTCATCAGAAGAGAAAGATGAGAGAGAGGGAAAGAAAAAGAGAAGTGCCATCTCAGGAAACTACCAACGGTTTTGAATGTTTGGGTGGCCAAGAAAGGCACAGAAGGCAGTTAACGCCCTGTGGACAGCCCTTGCAAAAAACGTTGCACTGTTCCACATTGTCTTGGCAACCTATTTCAAAGGGGGAAATGTAGTTTTGGGCCACAGAACTTCAAAACAAAACCAGAGCAGGGTGAGGTGCCCTTGTGAATCAAACTAGGGAAATCTGATGGGGAAACTCAGAAGCAGGAGGCTATGAGGTACTTTTCAGAGGGAGAATTCAGGAATCCCAAGTCTCTCAGCAAAATAGGGACAAAAGATTTTTTTCCCCGTGGGATGTGAGCAAGGCTTGCTCCTATCCCCATTTGTTTTCTTGGTTTACCTACCCCATCCAAAGGTACACAGTGGCCTAAATTACAAATCTCCATCAGATTAGGCCACTGGTTTTTGACCCCCTTGTGAGAAAGGTAAAGGTAGAAGTTTCACCTTGAGATTAAGTCTAGTTGTGTCTGACTCTGGGGGGTGGTGCTCATCTCCATTTCTAAGCTGAAGAGCTGGAGTTGACCATAGTCGTCTCCAAAGTCATGTGGCTAGCATGACTTCATTGAGTGCCGTTACCTTCTGAAGCGGTACCAATTTATCTACTCACATTTGCATGTTTTTGAACTGCTAAATTGGCAGAAGCTGGGGCTAACAGTTGGAGCTCACCCCACAAGGCACTATATTTCAAGTAGCAAGTTTGCATTCTTGCATCTACAATGTCAAATGAATACAGTTTGATGCCACTTGAACTTCCCTGGCTTGATGCTAGGGAATACTAGGAGTTATAGTTTGCGAGGTACCAGAGAAGGCTAAAAGTCTTGTAAAACTACAACTCCCATGATTCCACAGTACTGAACCCTGGCAGTCAAAGTGGTGTCAAACTTCACTAGTTCTACAATGTAGATACATCCTAGGAGCCTGTGAAGTTGAGCAGCAAGTCAATTGCCTTGTACTTCTTCCACTGACTTGATTCAGAGTGTTCTACACAATTTGGATGGATTTCTGCTTCTGCGCAAAGTACTGAAAGATTGTGGCAAAAAAGGAAGAGATCTTCATGAATTTCTCCCTGCTTAATTTTTTTATGATCACAATCAAGGGAAAGGGTTACATTTTTTTTTGGTGGATGGCATTACTGCACGGAGCCCTGTTACCTTCCCGCTGAAGCGGTACCTATTGATCTACTCACATTTGCATGTTTTTGAACTGCTAGGTTGGCAGAAGCTGGGCCTAACAGCGGGAGCTCACACCGTTCCCTGGATTCGAACCACCAACCTTTTGGTCAGCAAGTTCAGCAACTCAGTGGTTTAATCTGCTGTACTACCGAGGGCTCCATTTAAAAAGTACATCCCATAAACAACTTTCAGCCCTAACAGAAGCTACGACCAATATGTCAACAAATCCGTTCCAAAGTTTCCACCCCTCAAAGCCATGCAGGTTTATGATTTCTACCCCGCCCAATAACAGACTCTTAGGGCGGGCAAAGCACTTTAAAAAAATTATGCGAGATTCATGCTGGGCTTTTGTACAGCACTCCCAGAGTGGTGCAAATGCAGCTCCACATTAATCTAACTGCCAAAACTCAATGCTATGGGTTGTTTTGCAAGATTTTGAGCCTTCTCTGATGGTGCCTCTGCAAAAACTGGATCCTATGACCCCATAACAATGAGCCAAGGCAGTGAGTTAAAGTGAGGTTGGACTGCATTCATCACACAGTGTGTAGATGCACGCAGCTGACCCGGCCTGACCCGAGAGAGATGCCCGCCTGGCGCCAGGGAAGAAGCGCCTCTAGCCCTCCATGGCCGGGTCTACACTGCCCTACACCCCAGGATCTGCTTTGATTATAGGAGTCTACACTGCCAGATGATAACCTGGGATCCGGTCCTGGGGGATAGGGCAGTGGAGATCCAGCCCTCAAAGCCATGCTCCTGTCCTGCGCAAGTTTAACAAGAGAGAGCAAAGTTTGGGAGATGAGTTGTTGAAGGATTTCATGGTTGGTATCACTGGGCTGCTGTGAGTTTTCCAGGCTATCTGGCCATGATCAAGAAGGATTCTCTTCTGATGTTTTGCCTATATCTATGGCAGGCATCCTCAGAGGTGGGAGAAAGAACTCTTGGCTAATGTATTGTCAAAGGCTTTCATGGCCAGAGGTCATGTGAGGTCTGTGTGTATTCAATTTTCTCACAACCTCTCAGGATGCCTTCCATAGATGCAGGTGAAATGTCAGGAGAGAATGCTTCTGAACCATGGCCATACAGCCCGAAAAACCTACAACTACCCAGAACTCTTGTCTGTTGGAGGCAAGTGTGAATGCTGCAATTGATCACCTTGACTAGCTATGCAAGGCTATTCAAAGCTAATAAAGGTGATCAATTGCAGCATTGCCTCCAAAAGGCAAGAGTTCTTTCTCCCACCCTGAACACACAGATATATAAAAACCCCACTTGCCTAGTTTCCAACAGACCTCGCAACTTCTTAGGATGCCTGCCACAGATGTGGGCGAAATGTCAGGAAAGAATGCTTCTAGAACATGGACGTACAGTCTGAAAAACCTACAACTACTCAGAACTCTTGTCTGTTGGAGGCAAATGTGAATGCTGCAATTGATCACCTTGATTAGCTATGCAAGGCCATTCAAAGCTAATAAAGGTGATCAATTGCAGCATATCCTCATGCTGACAAGAGTTCTCTCTCCCACCCTGGACCTTCCACAGATATATAAACCCCACTTGCCTAGTTTTCATCAGACCTCACAACATCTCATGCCTGCCATAGATGTAGGCGAAACGTCAGGAGAGAATGCTTCTAGAGCATGGCTCTGTAGCCCGGAAAACTCAACACAAACTCCAAAGTTTGGGAGACTTTCCTGCAAGGGAGGGAAGCCGGTGGTGTGTGTAAACGGAGGCAGGCTCTCGTTGGAGGCAACGCAACTCAAAACCGCTCTCCTTTTCCTCCCAATTTCGAGATGCGCTTTGATTCTTGGGCTGCATCTATTCTGCAATATAGAATGGATTCAGTTTGACCTTACTTCAATGCTCTGGAGTCCTGCGATCGAGTTGTTGTAGGTTTTTCGGGCTGTATGGCCAGATTCGAGAAGCATTCTCTCCTGACGTTTCGCCTGCATCTGTGGCAGGCATCCTCAGAGGTTATGAGGTCCTGCGATAGTTCAGCGCACTCTTTTCTTTGGCAGAGAAGGTGGAAGAGCTTGCACAACTTCCATGAACCCGTGGAAGTTAAAGAGGCTCTACTATCCGTCCTACACCAAAGCAGGTGCTTTCCCGAGCCCACCAACTGGGGCACATGGCGAGTGAGTGCCACCCCTTTCGATGGGAGAGATCAAACTCCCCCCCCCCCCCCCTCCCAAGCCGAGCGCCTTTCCCACCCGTGCATCCTTCCCTCTTTCCCTCCCTGGAGCCACTTACGTCCATGGCTGGCGCGCGCCTTTTGCTGCTGCTGCTGCTGCTCCAAGTCTCACAACCCAACGCAAAGCAAAGTTCCCAGAGCCGCCGGCAACACCACCACTGCACGCCCGCGCGCCTTATAAAGGAGTGCCCCCCTTTCCCATCCGCAGCAGGTGGTTCCTCCCACTCCTCCTCCTCCTCCTCCCTCTCTGCTTCCCTCCCCCTCCCCTCGGTCCGGAGGGGCGGGGGGCTCGCGCGCTACAAAGGAGGGCCCCCTCGCCTCTCTCGCGCATGCGCCCGGAAGCCTTGACAAGCCTGAGCGGAGTTGCAGGAGACCCCTGAGACAAGGGAGCGATTTGCTTCAATGACGTCATCGTCCTCGCCAACAACAATAACAACAATAATATGAACAACAACAACAATACATTTCATTTGTTACCCCTCCCCAGTGTCTGTTGCAATAGTTAAAATAGTCAAGGTAAAGGTTTCCCCTTAAAATTAAGTCTGGTTGTGTCCGACTTAGAGTTGGAAGAGACCTCATGGGCCACCCCAGGCATGGGGAACCTTCGGCCCTCCAGGTGTGGTGGACTTCAACTCCCACAATTCCTTGAGGCCAAGGTAAGCCTTTGGGGCGAATGCCGAGCCTCAAGGAATTGTGGGAGTTGAAGTCCACCACACCTGGAGGGCTGAAGGTTCCTGACCCCTGGGCCACCCAGTCCAACCCCCTGCCAAGAAGCAGGAAAATTGCATTCAAAGCACCCCCGACAAATGGCCATCCAGCCTCTGTTTAAAAGCTTCCAAAGAAGGAGCCTCCACCACACTCCGAGGCAGAGAGTTCCATTGCTGAACGGCTCTCACAGTCAGGAAGTTCTTCCTAATGTTCAGATGGCATCTCCTTTCTTGTTGTTTGAAGCCATTACTCTATTGCGTCCTAGTCTCCAGGGCAGCAGAAAACAAGCCTGCTCCCTCCTCCCTATAACTTCCTCTCACTTATTTATACATGGCTATCATGTCTCCTCTCAGCCTTCTCTTGAAGCCGCTCCTCACAGGGCTTGTTCTCCAGACCCTTGATCATGCGGGGTGGTGCTCATGTCCATTTCTAGGACAAACGGGCGGCTCAACCCATTACGCAAAGTAAGCATTTGCAGTATAGTTGATTTTGCCCAGGGCCGCTCTTGAGGCGCTCTTGGGGGAAAATAGATCTTGAGATATGCGAGTTGTAGTTACTGGGATGTATAGTTCACCTACAATCAAAGAGCATTCTGAACTCCACCAATGATGGAATTGAACCAAATATGGCACACAGAACTTCCATGACGAACAGAAAATATATATCAGTGATTGGTTTGGGGGGGGGGGGGCAAAATACTGTTTGCTTACTGTTGAAAATTACCTAGGGCCGCCTCAGGACAAAGCCAGGGTTGTCCATAGGCACCTCCAAGTCATGTGGCCAGCATGACTGCATGGAGCGCTGTTACCTTCCCACAGAAGCAGTACCTATTGATCTACTCATATTTGCATGTTTTGAAACTGCTGGGTTAGCAGAAGTTGGGCCTAACAGCAGGAGTTCACCCTGCTCCCTGGATTCAAACCACCGTCATTCAGCAGCTCAGCGGTTTAACCCGCTGCACCACCAGCAGTTCTCTTAGATGATTTGACTTCTACCAATACAGATTAGATGTGGTTTCACTTATCTGCGCTGGGGGAAACAGTCTCTCTAGAAATTTACTACATTCTCCAAGTAATTCTATGGTGGTACTTCTCCCAGACATCTCTCTAGGAATTTCTAGGCCCTCCAATGGCACTCAGTTGTATGCTGATACCAAAAGTGAAATAATTCAATTGTCTTTTCGTGATATCCATGGTTTCACATAACCACATTACAGCCGAGAATGTATTCCTTGCAGATAAGTTACTGTTCAGTCAGTAGAGTTATGTTAGACCACTGCTTCTAACAACTGCATCGCAAAGCCCTGGTAAAGCATCCCACTTCGGTGGACTTCTGGGGAGGAAAGATTGGAACCACCAACCTTTATGAACAACAACAATAATACATTTTATTTGTTATCTCACCTCTCCTCAAAGCCCAAGGTCTAAAATACACACACAATAATAACATGACTATTAAAACACAGGTCATGGGAGTCTTTGCTTGACATGGTCTTTTGCCTTCTCTACCAAGGAGCCCTGGTGCCTCATCAAGCTACAAACCAGGATTTGTGAGCTGCCCTGAGTCCCCTTCAGGGTGAGAAGGGTGGGATATAAATGTGGTAAATAATAAATAAATAATTTCCATCGCATTGAGCCAAGGTGGTTAAAAGTGGTGTCCAATTTCATTCATCTTTCAGTGTCAATGCATCCTCTGGATATTGGTTTGAATCCTTTCTCCGCTGTAGAAACCCACTGGGTGGCCTCGGGCAAGTCACACTCTCTCAGTCCCAGAGGAAAGCAAAGGCAAAACTCTCTCTGAAAAAAATCTTTGCAACAAAACCTCCTGATATTGGGTCACTCTAAGTCAGAAATGACTTGAACTCTGAGGACAGTAGCAAGTTGCGTATTCTCGATTTGCTTGGAACCCAATACCGCTACACATGGATTTTGGAGTGCACATATTTGCATAGATGTACGTAATAAGATATCTTAAAGATTGGGAGCCAAGTCTAAACAAAAATTATTTTATGTTTCATTCACATTTTGATCATGTAACCTGAAAGTAATTCCATGACCAATATTTGTAATAAGGTTGAACACTGTGAAAGCCAACCGCTGCATGGCTAGCAGCCTCCTCTCAGTAGACTTAAATCAAGGAAAAGTTTCATGAGAACCACCACTCCCCTAAATGTTCCTCCAGCAACCGCATCTCTGTGGGCAGCAAAATCAGGCAATTCCAACTGGATGCCTCCCCACAAGGGTCTTTCTCCAGGGACAAACCACGAATGGGCAACTTGGAAGTCCCTGAATAGACTCAGAAGTGGAGTTGGCAGATCAAAAGACAACCTGGCAAAATGGCTCTCCCTAGAACAGGCATGGGGAACCTTCGGCTCTCCAGGTGTGGTGGACTTCAACTCCCACAATTCCTTGAGGCCAAGGTAAGCCTTTGGGGTGAATGCTGAGCCTCAAGGAATTGTGGGAGTTGAAGTCCACCACACCTGGAGAGCCGAAGGTTCCTGACCCCTGCAAAGAATCCTTCACTTTGTGCAGCTGTGGAGCAGAACAAATAACTCAGCATCTGTATGCTTGCCCACAATGTCCTGCCTCATGCACAGAGGAAAAACTGCATAAAGTTACAGACAATGCAGCCGCTGTTGCCTGTTTTTGGTAAAAAAAATATTTAGCTGATTGTAATCCCTTTATTCTATCAGTTTTAAACTTATTTATTTATGCAGTGCTTTTGACATGAAATAAATGTGTAATACTTTGGTGAAGGAAACAAAGCTTGTCTCCACTGAAGCATTAGAAAGCAAAGGTGTCACTGTCTCAACCATGTGGACGATTTCAGATTTTGAAGTATTTTGAATTCTGGGTAAGAGATGCTTAATGCCATACTAGGAACTTAAACAGCTCCCAAGGAAAAAGGCCACCAAGGAGGAAAGGAAAACCATGAAGATCAGCCTTATGAGCTGACTAAAAGCTTTAAATAAATATATACAAGCCAGCATGTTGACACCAAACTGGCCAGCCACATATGTTTTGGCACTCACACCTCAAAGATAAGGAACACGTAGGTAGTGACCCATAGGTAAGATGACTCAAATTTGCATCACCTCCAGCTAGCATGGTCAGGAATAATGGGAGTTGTAGTCTAGCATAATTTCACCTTCCCCAAGAGGCACTGATCTTGGTCATCATAATCATTATATCAAAACTGAATATCCAGAATGGTCCCCCTCCTTTTTCTTGTATTTTATTTGCCATGGTCAATAGCATCAGTAAAGGTGTTTATTTAGCTCAGTATGACATATTTCTGAATTATGAATTCAGAATTCTGAATTAGGATTTCTGGGAGTTGAAGGCCAAACATAAATAGGATTGGGCTTTAATTTGCATAACAAAAACAAAAGATGCCAGTTATGGGAAGACTCTAAGGAGAAAAAAGGTATATTCACACCAAACAGGAGAGAACAATGCAATGCATCCTCTCTGAACTTCCTACCCCCCCCCCCCAAAATAACTAAAAAAATCTCATTTCATACTGCTGATGCTGTTTTTGCACAAAGTATGCATTATCAGTCCAAGCACGGAAAAGTGAGTGATTCTGTGATTTGTAATCCAGAAAATCCAAATTTCCCAGTTCTGTTTCTTGGTTTCTTTCTTTTTTGTATCACACATGCTACCCAAGTTTTCAAAACCAAACAGAAGCATGGATTCCTCTGCACTTGTTTTGATCACTTTCTATCTGCAGGGCATTGCATAAGTTTTATTATTGCTGCCACACGACTTTTTTTTGTTGCAATTTCTGGTGCTTCCTTTCTTTCTGCAGCCATTGCCGTAGTTTGTGGCCAAGAATTTCACAAGTTCACCGTGAGATGCATCAATAAGTTCTTACAAGTGCAACTGGTTTAAACGGATGGATCTGAATGATTGTGTTGTGTATTTATTTGTTTCTTTGGAATTTGTGCATGCCACCTTTCACTCAGATTATCCTCAAACCAGTTTACAATAAACTGTAATTCATGCACATACTCCAATAGTGCTTTCAAAGGGAAATAATAGAAAATGGAGTTGGAAGGGACCACCTGGGCTATCCAGTCCAACTCTCTGCCATGCAGGAAAAGCACAAAGTATCCCTGACAGATAGCCATCCAGACTCGGTTTAAAAGCATGCAAAGAAGGAGCTTCTAACACGCTCTGAGGCAGAGTTCCACTGCTGAAATAATCTAGTATGTATGTACACTGTCATCACATTGATACATTTAATGTGTCTGTTATGACCTCTTTCATGTAGTTGCTTCTCCAAAATGTAAAATCCCAGCCACAAAATCATAGAGTTTGCTGGGACTGCAAGAACCATCAAGTTCAGTCTCCTACCATGCAGGAATATCCAACTAAAGCAGTGATTCTCAACGTGTGGGTCCCCAGCTGTTTTGGCCTACAACTCCCAGAAATCCCAGCCAGTTTACCAGCTGTTAGGATTTCTGGGAGTTGAAGGCCAAAAATCTGGGGACCCACAGGTTGAGAACCACTGAACTAAAGCATTCCTGAAAGATGCACACCCAGCTACTTTTTAAAGACCTCAATTACAATTCAAGACAATCCATTTCACTGCTGAACAGCCCTAACAGTAAATGATTTCTTTCTAATATTTTTTTCTGGGAATTTAAATTTGTTGATTTGCGTGCTCATCACTGTAGCAGCAGAAAACAGAGTTGCCCATCTTCTTCATTATATCTATTCAGCAAAAGAAAAGGGTGAAGACACGTCTTTACTATCTATTTACATTGGCTCTATATCAGTTTAACTAATACGCCTTCAGTTTCTGGGAAAGACAATACTCTGTTTTCTGGGAAGGTGGCATTTCTGGAGAACACCTGGAAATGTAAACTACTGCCTGTGAAAGGAGGAAGGTGTTAGAAAATTTGAACCTGTCCTGTGATTCGAAGGGATAGTTAAATGTTTGATAGCATTCTGGCAGCCTGATAGGATAATGAGCAAACCCATTGAAAGATTGTCTTCAAGTCATATTACAAAGTTAAGTAGCTTCCCCTCAAATTTACAACTGGTAATGAAACTTGCGGAATGGTTACCCAACAAAGGGACACATTGAGACGTAATTTGACCTTCCTGTTTTCCACTTTATCCTCAGGTGATTGGGTCATAAGCGGTAGTCTATGACTATTTCTCTAATCTCATCATCCTCATTAACCTGTTTACTGCAGGTCCAGGCTAAAGTCAAGGTTTTGTGACATTGCAGTGAGAGAACTGTTGGTATCTACTTATAATCCTCTTATTTGCAAGTTTTAGGATTCAGCAGTACTTGTTCGTTCAGGACTTTGAGAAGGTCAAAGTTCCTTCATCCCGTAGATGAAAAGACTCAGATCTAAAACAGAAAAAGGGGGCAGATTTCAGAAGACAACAGATGACTATAAGGACTCCATCAGACAGTCTTCGGGCTCCATTTCTATGCATTTAGGAAACAGAGCCCCCCAGGAGCACCCTGGGGCCATCACATGACATAAGGGCACTTCTGGTGGGACTCTGTGGAGCTCCGTTTCCTAAATGCATGGAAACAGAGCCTGAAGACTATCTTCAGGAGTTGGGTGTTACCTGATTCCAAACTGGAGAAAGTGGGAAGACAGGGAAAGGCGCAGAAAGGACATGGGATGACTGGCCATTCCACGAGATGGGATAAAACAGTAGGGAATGGGGTCAGACAGTTCCCTTCACTTTCCCTCGTGTTCCCCCTGCTTGTCTGATGAAGTCCTAAGTTTTTATCATACATTGATTAACTTGGAACCATGTTCTCAGATGCTTTTGATAAAACTTTATGCCTTTGCTCTATTGCAATGTGTGTATGTGAAGACAAAGACTGGATCTTAAAGCCCATAAGACAGATCACATACTATGACCTTTCTGGTGAGTAAAGACATGTTTGGAAACAGTGATTGATGGTGTCTTTTTCTGCTCTGCGTTGAAATGTGTAATGTTCAAAGCAAACTTCCTTGTCAGTTATTATGTTTAGTACTGCAGCCTTGGACTAGAGTCCTCAAACTACTTAGTCTGACATTAACTTAAATGGAATTCCCTAGAGCTTGTGGTTTCAGGATTATTGTCTTTGAAGAGCAAAAACCTTTGCATGTCAATAAGTCCAATATACGGGGGGGGGGGGGGGGGGCTTATATGTATCTGACAGCAAGCGTTCACTTGGTTTTTGGGAATATTTTTTTGGATCTATAGTCTCCTTTGTTACTAAAACCATACCTAAATTGGGGCCTGGAGGAAACTATGAAAAGCATTTTTTTCCTGAGAAACAGGGCAAAGAGGTGCAGTTAATGATTTCCAAAGCTATAAGAGTATTCTCTTCCAACAAAGCATTTCTTTTAATGAGTGTGCTACAAAAGAATAAAATGATAGCCATTTTCAAGTTTGTGTATTACATTAAATGTTCTGCTACCATGGAAATTGGTGTGAAAATGATAAACCAGTATACTTGTTACTTTAAGAGCATGTGCCATTCATGGAGGAAATCCTCGAGTGCCATTACAACATTGCGTCATATCTGTGCAGCATTAAAGTGCTCTCACTGAATAATTGAAGTGTTTATCATACTCATTGATGGGCACTGTGGTAGTTAAATGTTATTGCAAAATGGATAACTAGCTGTTGAACTCAGAAATGATCAACTGAAGTGACTCAACAGTGAAATCTTAGGAATATATTTTCAGAAGTAATTGTGGGGATGTGGGAATAAGGTTGGGGCTATGGGGGAGCCAAAGGACCTCTTCACACTGACCTATTTTTCGGTGGCTGCAGCGACGAGTGCTCAGTAGTTCAGCCACAGAGTCCAATAACTCCCATCATACCACAGAAAACTGCTTTTGGGGCAGCTCTGTGGCTGATCCGCCACCGAAAAATTGTGGGCGGCGGACAATGGGAGGCTCCTCGTCTTTCCATTAGGAAAGATAGGTTGAAGCAGATTTAGGAGGTTTCTCTGTGTGATGAGGCAGAGGGGAAGCTGGGATGGAGCGAGGACCAGGCGATACCCGATGATTCTGATAGCATGTGCGACAAGGTGGAAGGATCTGCTGTTTCATAGGACCTGTCTGCGGGTAGGTCTCAGCAAGTATTCATACCTCCTGATCTGTGAAAGCCAGCCTTGGAAATGACTGAAAGTCCCTTGTGCTTTTCATTTCTGGTGGTTTCAGTCAATTTTAAGTTGCTTTCTTGGCTTTAAGGGCATTTGGGATTTTGGGCAGTGTATTGAGTTATCCCACCATTACAAAGATTATGTTTGGTGATTGGTGAATGGGTGATTTTCCATCTGGAAAGCCGGGATTGGCGGGGGGAGGGGGAGGCTGGCTAAAGGAAGCTCATGGACTATGTTTCCCTGCTTCATCTCGTCAGCATCCATGGGCAAAGTGGCTGCTTCCATCTGTTTTGGATCATGATGGCCATTTAAGATAATAGTTACCCTTTTCTCTAATTGTTCTTACTGAACAATAAGGAGCTAGATTGAATAATGTGTGTCCCTTTAGACAGTGTTGGATTCCAGTTTCTATATACAATAACCATGAACTTCCTTGTCACAATCCCCAAGGTGTGTGATAGGCCCTACCACATGGCCATTTTGTTGCTGGTAGAGAGCAGAGGGCATCAGACTATGCTCTCATAGCCAGACACAGGCTGAGAACATCTGCCAAAAATCTGCTAGAATCCACTGGACGTCTCAACAGATGATACAATAAGATTTTTCTCCGATACGTTTTGTTCTCCATCAGTAATTGAATAGCCATGGGAGACTTATCACAGCACAAGGGTGAGTTCTGGTCATTGCAGAAGGAGGAAAATAATAACAACCTCTACAATGATAAAGAAATCAAACCCCACATATGCACATATATGGTGTAAGTAGGGAAGCAGATGTACAGAAGGGGTGTAGCTACATCCATACATTGTAATTATTGAAGATGTATAATCAGAATCTTTCTAGTTATGGCTGTCTATGTACAGTGCCTAAGCTGCATTTCCTCAGTTTTATCCCATGCAATTTTAATAAAGCATGAAGGCTGAACATCATATAGGTCTTTAGGACATGATACTATCCACTATGCCACTATGGAAACATGGATACAAGATAGGTCCTCCTCAGTTGCTGCCTGAGAGAAAACACAGTAGCTCCTTCCTTGCTATTCTCCCCTTGTTAGGCAAAGCACGCTTTTATTTCAAAGGGTTTTTGGAACAGAAAGTTTTTAAAGAACAGGCTAAAGTTAACATGTTGTTTTAATATGAATTGATTTTTAGAGCTTTTCATATTTTAAGAGTATGTTTAAATTGTTTTAACGTGGTAAATAGTTTAATTTCATTTTAATTGTCACTCTTTGTACATTTTTAGCTGTATTATTCTATCAAAAATTGTAAACTACATTGAGTCTCAAATTTGGAAGAAAGCTGGGTTATATCTTCAACCTCATCCTTCCAGAAATTCTGAATTAAGAAACTTGCTTTTTCCAGTATTGCAGCAAACAGTGTTGACCCCAAGATCTTTCTCTTGTTTAATGATTGTCAGGTCACATCACTCCAGTGTGTAGATGATGTCGGGATTGAATCTCATTTGGGTTTTTTTTGTTCCATTGATCCCGTCTGGATCCTTTGAGAGGCTTTTCATTCTGCTTCCTAAATAATTTAGTATTGTCATACCAATAAATCGATGTAATCCATTCAATTTATTTCAGATACCTTATATACAATTTTAATTTTATTGTTGTTGCAAGCCTTCCAGTTGTTGCTGACTTATGGGAATGCTAAGGCAAAACTCCAGTGTTTTTTTTTTTGAGACTGAGAGTTTGAGACTCATCTAAGGTCACCCCATGGATGTTCATGGCCAAGTGGAGAGATCTAATATCCAGAATTATAGCCCAGTGCTGAAATGACTACACCACACTGTCACTCATAATTTACACAGTACTAGTTAAAAAACATCTTTATGGACACACTTGTTTCCATCGATTGTAAACGCTCCTATCTATCTCTACATTTTCTTTGTTTTGTAGCTATCTACAAGAGGATTTTTCTTATCTGTTAACCGCTAGACTTTGGTGAGGAACTTGATGTATTTTACGTAGGAGGTGACTCCTAAATGGCCCTGAATGGGTCCTGATAAAAAAAAATTCCCCAAAAGGCAGGGCTCCACTTGCAGAAGACCTGCTAATTGGGGAAATAGCAACACTTGTTCTTCCTCAAGCTTAAAAATTACTAACTTTAATAATACTTTCCACTTATTTATCTGGGACAGATAGTTTGATCTATAATTTCTTGACTTCTCCCTGGGTTCCTTTAAAAGTCAGGTAGGCAGACACACCTTCTAATCCTTTAGTAAGAAGTTAAATAACGAAGAGTATATTTGTGTGAGAAAATTAAATATTTCATCTTAGAGTTATTAGAAAATGTTATGCTGAAGTCCAAGGTAAGCACCTATATTAATACAAAGACAAAAAAACATGCTTTTTGACATGTGAGCATAATTTCTATGTCCTGGAAAAGCTGGCCGAGGCTTGTAATGGAGGAAGGGTAAGTTTTTATTACTTTTCTAAGAGGTCTGGGGGCTTGGGGGTAGGGCCTCCAGAATCATAGAATCATAGAATCAAAGAGTTGGAAGAGACCTCATGGGCCATCCAGTCCAACCCCCTGCCAAGAAGCAGGAATATTGCATTCAAATCACCCCTGACAGATGGCCATCCAGCCTATGTTTAAAAGCTTCCAAAGAAGGAGCCTCCACCACACTCCGGGGCAGAGAGTTCCACTGCTGAACGGCTCTCACAGTCAGGAAGTTCTTCCTAATGTTCAGATTGAATCTCCTTCTCCAGACATTATCTCGGCCTAGTCCCAAGAGAATGTCTGGACACCCAGCCCAGAAAGTGCATGCATTCTGGGGTGGGTGTGGGCAGCCTCCCAGAAACATCAGCTTTTTTTTTTTTTTTTTTAAAAACATGGATGCTTATTGGATAAAGGCCTTTCTGGATCCAGCCTGAGCCAGTGTGGATCTGTGAGCTATGTGCTATGAGTCCAAAGAAGGTTTCAAGAAAGAAAGGAGATATTGTAGTCAATGGACAGTCTCGTAGGGTCAATCCTTAGCACAGCCTCCTATGTCAGATGAAAAGCATGCTTTACAAGATACTTCCACTGGTAGAAGTGGTTGGTGATTTTTGCCATTTCTCTAGTCTCCCTGTATTTCTCAACAAAAACAAGTGACTCCGATGCAGTGGGCAATGAAAGCTTTACTAGTATTTCACCCAAAATATTCTTATAGCAGCTTTTAATAACCAGGCCCCTCTGCTGAATATTAGCGAAATGCCTATTATTATAGCATGTTTGGAGCCGTTTGGCAATTGAACCAATTCTCTACCACTTCTCTTCCATTTGTTGATGTTGTTCCAATTCTTGATTCCCTGTATCAAGCAAGAGTCTGGACTCAATGGTCTACAAGACTCTCTCCAACTGTTACGATCTTGCATTTAAGAGAGAAGAAGAGACTTGTAAAAGGAGCCATTCACAATCAAAGAGGCTTGGGAAAAGGACAGAACTTCACTTGAGGAAACCATTTTCATTCACTACCAACAGATACTAAACATTGTACCCTGAAAATGAGATCATCTATCTCCAGAATGAGAATTTGAAAGAGGAAAGGGATAAAGAAAGGCTAGAAGAAGACAAATTAATAATAATAATAATAATAATAATAATAATAATAATAATGTATATACCACCCTATCTCCCCGAAGGGATGCAGGACAGTGAACAAGAACATTGCATGGAAGTAACATCATGATTCTTATTATTCCCATCTTGAACTGAAACTGCTTTGGGAAGAGAGATGCCAAAAGACAGCTGGTCTCTCAGTTAAGCCAGTGCAGTGAGCCCAGTGATACAGCTTCTGCTGTAACCAGATGGAATGGCTGCTTGTGGATTGAAGAAGATGGAGAGGAACTCAGATGCAGTTGGAAGGAGGAGGCCCTTCTGTTACATATTTCCTACATGGCTAAAGCCAAGTGCAATGATGCTTAATAGGCAGTAGCTGAAGGAAAAGAGAAAGCAAAATGTCTGCGGCCATTTCACTTTATACAGTTAAAGTGCAATGATTCCACTTTCATATCCTTCAGCATTTCTCAAATGGGACACACCATTTCAATGAGAGCAACTGGTCTCGCAAAACCCTCTTATAATGCCAAGGCTTATTAAATATGGTTTTCTGTGGGCGACTACTGGATGGCATATGTTCTGTATAAGAAACTAGAGTTGATGTGGTCTATCCAATGTAATTTTCTGAATCAGCACCCCAAATAACCAAACTAAATCTAAAGTTGACCAAAACCTGATTCGCAATCCTTTTGGTACTAATGTCAGAGAGTGGTTCCTGGTCAATTGGTCCCTGGTCAAAAAAAGGTTGAGAACCACTGCTATAGATGGTGGAGCTAGTCATTGTTAGGAAGAGCAAGCTGTGTTAAGTAGACCAGTGATCTCTTAGGGCTTTTCTTAAGTTCTTAAATATAGCTGGTTCTTCAGTTAGGACCAATGGCATGGCTATAAATAAATACTACAATGAACAGCACATAAATGTTTGCAATATAAACATAAATAATATAAATATAAACAAATACTTTATCTCTATCCACTGCCAAAATACACTCTTGTTCTAACATTGCTGCTGTTTCAGATTATGCATGTTTACTACCCTATAACCCCTTTTGACCATTTTCTTCCCTTCTGCTCATCCAAACCACCTCTTGCTATTGAACCAGGGCTTTCTAATTGCATGTGCCGTAAAGACATGCTGTGTGTTGTGTGGTCTAGCAGATGTAACTCTAATCTCTCTATGGACCAGCTCTCTTTGTGGCCTCCTGCAAAGCACTTAACCCCTATGCCTTCACCCAACCATCTGTAAAATGGGATAATGCTGTTTTAAGTGCGGGTGTGTGTTGCGCACTCCACTTTGCAGCATAGAAATCTGCCTGAAATTGTACAGAGCTGAGTTTAAAGGACCCAAATGAGATGAAGACAAGGTTCAAAGGGGAATTCCAAAGAAAGTTCTCGTATTGTTCTCCTCCTTGGTAAAATTTATGTTTATAGTAGGTGTAGAGGAGTCGGAGCTCTTGCTGTGGGATAGTGTATTGAATTGAACTGACCCTGATGAGAATGACCCTTAAGAGTCTGGGGCTTGGTGGGACTGTGAATTTCTGATAACCCTCTCTTTCAGAACAAACAAACAAACAAACCAACAAACAAAATCTCACACCCTTTCCCCTTCCATTGCATTATTTTATACAGTTATCAAATATTTAGCTCGTTAGGTTTCTTCTTGGCTTGTCTTTATTGGGATCTTTCATAGGGGACCTTCTTTAGCCTGAAGAAGAGAAGGCTGAGAGGGGATATGATAGCCATGTATAAATATGTGAGAGGAAGCCACAGGGAGGAGGGAGCAAGCTTGTTTTCTGCTTCCCTGGAGACTAGGACACAGAACAGTGGCTTCAAACTACAAGAGAGGAGATTCCATCTGAACATGAGGAAGAACTTCCTGACTGTGAGAGCCATTCAGCAGTGGAACTCTCTGCCCCGGAGTGTGGTGGAGGCTCCTTCTTTGGAAGCTTTTAAACAGAGGCTGGATGGCCATCTGTCAGGGGTGATTTGAATGCAATATTCCTGCTTCTTGGCAGGGGGTTGGACTGGATGGCCTATGAGGTCTCTTTCAACTCTATGATTCTATGATTCTATGCCTGCATAATGTGGACTGTCTACAGACATCACACTCAACTCTTGGAATGGTTCCATCAGCGAAAAATCCTGCAAATCTTTTGGGAAGACAGGCAGACAGATGTCAGTGTGCTGGAATAAGCAAAGACCATCAATATTGAAGTGATGCTCCTATACCATCAACTCCGCTGGATTGGCCACGTTGTTCGAATGCCCGCTCACTGTCTCCAAAACCAGTTACTATACTCCCAGCTCAAGAATGGGAAATGTAATGTTGGTGGTCAGGAAAAAAGATTCAAAGATGGGCTTAAAGCCAACCTTAAAAACTATGGAATGGACACCGAGAACTGGGAAGCCCTGGCCCTTGGGTACTCTAACTGGAGGTCAGTTGTGACCAACAGTGCTGCAGAATTTGGAGGGCGAAAGGGAGAAATGTGTCAAGAGGAAGGCACGTCAAGCCAACCCTGACCGAGACTGCTTTCCACCTGGAAACCGATGCCCTCACTGCGGGAGAATATGCAGATCAAGAATAGGGCTCCACAGCCACTTACGTATCCACTGCCAAGACACTACACTTGGAGGGCCATCGTTCTCAGAATAAGAGGGATCACCTAAGTAAATAAGAGGACCTACTTTTTCATGTGAAAGGAATGAATAATCTCACCTTGTGTAATGCAATGTGTTCACTTAGACTTCTGAATGATAACGTTTGATCATAGCTCGCATTGACATTGTAACCTTGAAGTGCTTCCTCCCATTTATGAGCCCTCATTTGCACATTAAATCCTCAGTTTTGTGGGGAACCCACCCTCCCTGCTTCCTGAAAAAAGTCTTGTTCTGCCTTGCAAAATTTCTGTCCAAGGCCCTGCTGATGAGATCCTTTTGAGCAACTCAGTTAATCCTTCTGGCAAACATGCCTCCATTTGTGCAGCAGGGCAAGCTGACAGTTTTATCTCTGAGGATTACATAGCCAGGCGCTGTGGGATACCTTTTTCAGGACTTTTTTTTCCAGGACTGCTATTAGATCAGGATTAGGAAGACGGACACAGAAAATGGAGGGATGACATCAGTCCCCTCACCTGAGCCTTATTTCCCTTGAGTGGTGCTCCTGGCATCATCATCTTTGAAGCATCAAGTTACATCCCTTTCATTGGTGTAGACATTGCTTTAAATTAATTTTAATCTGTCTTTTAAAAGCTGGTTGAGGTTGAGCTTGAATTTAATAATTTTTGTATTGAATTATTAAGATTTATAGGAAGTGTTTCAGAATTCTGTTTTGGGGTGAATATATATTTAATCAATCAATCAATCAATCAATCAGTTTGTCAATTACTTATTAAATGTAACTAATGTTTTAAAATTTCAATGGGGAATTGTAAGTTTAGTACTATAATTTTGATATTTGAAATATACAACTGTCCCGTGATGACAAGAACAGTCTCCGTTAATTTCACTTTTCCAGGTGCCTTTCGAATGTCTCTCTTCTCCCTTTGTCCTTCCTTTGAACTCAAATATGTCAGCAAAGATAGGAGACAAGGGAGCAGGACCATGCGCTTGCCATTCCCAATAGCTTCAAGTAAAAGCAAACTGCTGCAGCTTTGCCTAGCTTGTGCATTTATTCTCATTAGCATTATTTCCTGATGTTGACCACACATATCTTGGTGTTCATCTATGAAATGTTGGAAGGTATGGAAATGTAAAGTTTGAGATCCATACAATATAAAATTCGACCCTAAGTGTACTGAAGAGGGTCACTGTGTATTAGAGTAACTATCAGGGTAACCCATCCACAGGGAGCCCTCTGTGGCACAATGGGTTAAACCCTGTGCTGGCAGGACTGCTGACCGAAAGGTTGGTGGTTTGAATCCAGGGAGGTGGGGTGAGCTCCTGTCTGTCAGCTCCAGCTTCTCATGCAGGAACATGAGAGAAGCGTCCCACAGGATGATAAGACATCCAGGCACCCCCTGGGCACTGTCCTTGCAGATGGCTAATTCTCTCACACCAGAAGTGACTTGCAGTTTCTCAAGTCACTCCTGACACGCACGCACGCGCGCGCGCACACACACACACAAACAAAACCCACCCACAAATGCAGATCACCGCTATTCCCACCCTCATGTTATGTAGCCCATTTGGTGATCAACCTTTCAGTGAAAAACATCTATTTAAGTCATCTCACAGCAGATAGTCAGATAGGCTGTATATGAATATTTACCAGCTTTGATACCTACCAAAACTTACACTCTGCTGCAATAACCTTTGAGAACTGAGGTTCACCTGTTAAATTGAGCTTTCTATGGAGGAACAGGCTACTTTGGCAGGTGGTGGACTTTCCTTCTTTGGAGGTTTTTAACAGAGGTTGAATGGCCAAACATGCTTGCATTATGTATTCCTGCAGGACTGGGGGTTGGAATAGATGACCCTTGTGTTCCTTTGCAACTCTTATGATTTTGTGATTCAAACCATAATGAAAGGCGGAGCAGGACTCTGGAGGATCTCAAGAGAGATTAGATCAAGAATTCTTTAATCTGGAATTGGGGAACCTACAATCGTTCGGATGTTGTTGAAGTCCACCAGGTCCAGTGATGGTAAAGGACAATGGAAAAGTAGTCTAGATGTTCTCTATCCATTTAGGTCCCATCTATGCTAATCATTTAATGCAGTCAGACAACAACCCCGCCCCCCCCCCAAAGCACCCAAAGAAACCCCTTAATGTTCACTAGTGTGGTTTGTATAATCACCACCCAGCCATCAAACTGGTTCCAGGATTTCCTATGTAATCTTCTGCACAGCAAACACACTTTCTCAAATACCAGTTTGAAACTGCATTGCATGATCAATGTAGATGGAGCTTTAGTTTAGAATGTGTCTTCCATTAGCTGGTTATAAAGGCTCCCAGCAAAAAGTTTTCAGAGCCATTCTGCCTCCACTCATGAAGAAATTGACAAGCATGGAAGTTTCTAATGTATCCTATTAATCAAAAACCCCTTTTCTCTATCTTATCCAAAAAGTATATCCGAAGAGATTTGTTTAGAACTAAGCACAGGGCTTGAAAACAGTAGAAAAAGATGATATGCTAAAAATATCTTGAGTACAGTTTGTGTTCAGGACATTGTGTGCCACAATACTTTGATGCCCTTTTCAAAACAGGAAGAGATTTGGGTACATACATCTGAGGACCCTGAGAATACGTTGACTACCTGTCTCTTTTTTTTTTCTAGAAAGACCTCCTGTTGTTGCTCAGCGAGGTGTAACCATGGCCACGCTCACTCACTTGTTGCTCTAAGTTTCGGTCTACAGTACTTGGCGCAACTCCCAGTTCAAAACCACACAGGGTTCGATATGAAGTAATCATATATTAAGGGCGTAATCTTTTCAACCGTTTTTTTGTGGTCAAAGGCAAAGAACATAGTAGAGACAAATTTGCTCAGATAAATATGATGCCATCAAAAGATTCTCCCCACAGCGAGATTAACTGTGACGTGCCTTAAAATCAAACTCAAGCTCAAGTAACCACATTTGCAGTATTGGGCCATTATGGAGAACTTAACAGTGCTGAATATAAATGTATATTTGAAAAAGTGCAATATATAGCAGCTTAGGGAGTTCTGAAGAACTTTCATCTCCTTTCTTCTCCAAACTGAACACCCTTGGCAATCTGGAGCTGTAACAAAATCTATTTCAGTTTTGCAGTGAACACCTGCGCATGGTAAAATGAACCTGCAAATGCTTGTAAAAGCTGTAAATAGCCAGTTGAGCCCAAAGATATAATGCCAGCTGGTCTTTTATTACGGTGATTAGGATTATGAATTTATTAAAGTAGCATTATTTTCTTGATCACATTTGTATGTTGCCTTTCTGGGCGATCACTGAAGATAGTCTAGAAGTCATGATTTGAGAGCATGAGACATGATATGAAAAAGCAGCAAGGAGTAGAGAAAGCATATCATCTCTCTGTATTCATAGATGTAACCAAACATGGTGGAGCCCCCGGTGGTGCAATGGGTTAAACCCTTATCCTGGCAGGATTGAAGACAAGACAGGTTGGAGGTTTGAAGCCAGGGAGAGTGCGGATGAGCTCCATCTGTCAGGATAGATGCTAAAACATCAAAAACATCCAGGTATCCCCTGGGCAACGTCCTTGCAGATGGCCAATTCTCTCACACCAGAAGCGACCTGCAGTTTCTCAAGTTACTCCTGACATGGGGAAAAAAACCAAACAAACCAACTATGGTTTGAAAAAACAAACAAACAAATACATAATCCAGAAAGCAAACCTTGATTTTGCAATTTTATATACCAGGCCATTGTATACAATGGGATTTGAGCATCCATGGTTTCGCCATCCATGAAAAGTCCTCGAACCAAACCACAGCAGATACAAAGCATTCCTGTGCAGGCAGTCCCCAAGTTATCAACAAAATAGGTTCTACAGATTTGTTCTTAAGTTGAATTTGTTTGTAAGTTGGAACAGGTACATTTTAAGGGTTACCCCCAGTAAAAATACATATCTTTTAGCTTTGGACAGCATAGGGAAGGGTTAACACCCCTGTGGGGTTTGCTTTGCTGTCTTTGCCCCTGTTTAGACTATTTCACCTCATTTTCCATCCCTGTCATGGTTGGATTTTGAAAAATGTGGCTTGTTGTGGAAACAAGGATTGCTGATAAAGCTTCAGTTGAGATACCTTTTCCCCATTATAACTCTTCCAGGAATGAATTTTCCTTCCAAGGGGTAGTTTATTTCACTTCCTGTTGTCTCAACCCCATTCTTAACTATGAGTCATTTGTAAGTCAGATGTTTGTAACTCAGGGACTGGCTAGATTCAGCCAATGGATAGTTCAAGGATTGATAAGAACAAAGGTGTCGATTAGCAGCTGGCTCCAACCAGCTCATGGAGAGGGCTTCTCTTTCTCCCCTTTTTCTCTGATACATTTGAGAGGAATGTCTTCTGATGGGGGCATCCCTGTGATGGAGAGGGCCAAATGGCAAATGAGTGAGGGGGGAGATCAAACTTCCATCTCTCTCTCAGTGGGAAAGTACCTGGCCTTTTTATTACACCCCTTGTGGAGTATGTTTTGCTGCCTGTATCCCTGTACAGAAGATTTCACCTCATGTTTTGTCCCTGTGAGAATTGGATTTTGAAAAACAAGAATTAGTGATAAAGCTTCCATTGAGACACCTTTTCCCCATGATGCCTCTTTCAGGAGTTAATTTCCCTTCCAAGGGGTAGATTTCTCTCACTTGCTGTTCTTAACTATCAGTTCTTTATAAGCTGGATGCTTGTAACTCTGGAACCGCCTGCAAAGCAAGTTAGGACCAATAAAGGCAAATGTAACTTAATGTAACATACTTTGAGTTGTTGTGAGTTTTCTGGGCTTGTCTGGCCATGTTCCAGAAGCATTCCCTGTTGGAAACTAGGAAAACTGACTTCACAACCTCCGAGGATGCCTGGCATAGATGCAGGCAAAACATCAGGAGAGAATGCTTCTGGAACATGGCTGTACAACAACCCAATGATTCCGACCATTGAAGTCTTCAACAATACAAGTAACATACTTTTACTGTATTATAAAAATTGATTTTATTTTAATTTTCTATTTACAGTATTTTTTTTTATTTTTTGCCGGTTGCTTGAGAGTTCTGGTTTTTTGATTTTCAGTTAACTGAGATTCTATTGTATTATTTTCCTTGAAAACTGCTAATATGTTAGCCAGCATATGGAGTTTCCTTGTACTGGAAACTTGGTTCCTAGAGCTAATTTCATATAGGGAGAAAACTGGAAGATGGGGAAGAGAAAAGAAAGACATGGAGGAGCACTGGCAGAGAAAAAGAGAAAGAGAGAAAAGGAATATTTGTGTGTGTGTGTGTGTAAGAGAGAGATTTATTGAGAGGAGGACAAAATGCAGTGGTTTAGTTATGTCTGCTTCCAGCTTGCAGAGCTTACGGATTAGCCTGAGGGAATGCAGCCCTTTTGGATGGTTCCCACTGGACTCTGCCTGGCACCAGTTCTCCAGTCTCAGAGTCTCTAGTCTGACCTTAACTGGGCTCCAGAGACTGAACTTAACTTCTTCAGGCAAAGTAGGAGCTTTTTTAGACACTGAGCTACAATGCCTCTGATAATAGTGAATCACAATATATTCACATCCACTGTGATCCCAAAACTTTAAAAGATCTTATTTGCTGCATGAATAAAAGCTCACCCTCATTTCTGTTGCTCCTTCTAGAAACGTCAATAAAACATCTCACAAAGCTCCTCTTTCCTGGGAGGCCTGATTATCCAGAGGAAAAAAAAGCGTTTAAAGAAATCTGAAAGAAGAAAGCACAAATAAAGACATTCCCGCTATTGCTCTGAATAGAGACATCACTTTGAAATAAAGGCAAATGCTGTGTGAGCCTTGAAGGGGCTCTACTGAGTTATTGGATCAAACAGGAAAGCAAGAGAAAATGAATAGTCAAGGTGAGCACTATGCTGGTAAGAAGCAAACACAACTTGGTTGAGAGGTGGGCAGCAAAGATGGGAAAAGGAAGGATTACATTGAGGAGTAGGAAGTGTGCTAGCCACAAGAAGAAGCAAACGGAAACATGAAGTCATAGCATATACATTCGATTCTAACTTTTATGAATTATCAGGCAGCTAGTTTGTATTTTTAACCAGAATATTTGTAAGTTGATTTATGCAACTCATAACACGACTTTTTCTTCTAAAAATCCTTCGAATGAAGAAAGGCCCAGAATATTGGACTCAATTGCATTTGATGCTGACAAACATTGTTAAGGCTCAACGTAAGAAGAGACGGGAAATTTATTTGTTGGGAATGTTGATGGTCACTTAGAAAGAAAATTTGGGTGAGTGTTGCAATATAGGATAATTTCCACAAGAATTGTCTGTACTCAAAGATCGAAGGAACCAGTTATCCCAACACAAGAAGATGTGTGAAATAACTGAGATGGACAGATTGAATATGCTGAATGAGGAGAAAACTCTGACTATAAAAAAACATTGGGATTTGTTCATTACCCTTTCATAACAACATTCCAGGCATTTATCAACACTGGGATTCATGAATTAGTAGAATCTGGTTTTAAGTAGAAATATTGGATTACTATGAGTTTTCCGAGCTGTATGGCCATGTTCCAGAGCCATTCTCTCCTGATGTTTTA
The DNA here is from genome assembly GCF_037176765.1 of Anolis sagrei. NCBI lineage: Eukaryota > Metazoa > Chordata > Lepidosauria > Squamata > Anolidae > Anolis > Anolis sagrei. Next base: position 213,611,604 of record NC_090021.1, on the reverse strand, counting down.
CCCACATCTATGGCAGGCATCCTCAGAGATTGTTAAGTCTATTGGAAACTAGGCAAGTGAGGTTTATATATCTGTGGAATAGTGTCCAGGGTGGGGAAAAGAACTCTTGTCTGCTTTAGGCAAGTGCAAATGTTGCATTTGGCCACCTTGATTAGCATGTAATGACCTTGCAGCTTCAAAGCCTGGCTGGTTGCTGCCTCAGAATCCTTTGTTGGGAAATGTTAGCTGGTCCTGGTTGATTCTTGTCGGGAATTCCCCCATTTTTTGAGTGTTGCTCTTTCTTTACTGTCCTGATTTTAAGACGTTAGGAGAGAATGCCTCTGGAACATGGCCATACAGCCTGGAACATGGCCATACAGTGATTCTGACCATGAAAGCCTTCAACAACACAGATATATTATTATTATTAGGGAGTAAATAAATAAGGAATAATAATAATAATCAGACAGAGAAAGGGAAGTTTGTAGTTTTTATAGTTATCTAATTGTAATGTGTAGTTCGTAGCTGCATAATCTTGATAGTTTTATATATTTAAAATGCCTGTTTGTGTCTTTTATTTTCTGTTTTTCTTACATTTCTTGAATAAAAATTATTTTTAAAAATCAAGTGATCTTTTCTTCTAAATTCTTCTAAAAGGAAGAATTTTCATAGAATGGGAAACCCTCACAAACAAGCAACAAAGCAAGAATCACACTCTGGAATGCAAGTAAAAAAGTAAAGAAAAAATAACTTTTTTTTCAGAAGACTGTATATTGTTGCCTAAGATTTGGGCACATGGAAGGCATTGGTGCCAAGAAACAAGGACCGTTTTTTTGCAAAGCTTTTGTTGTTTTCAACCACAAAACATGCTTCAAGTTGTCTCCGGTTGCTTCTGGGTTGAGAGAATCGGCCGTCTACGAAGACGTTGCCCAGGGGACGCCCGGATGTCTTGCAATCCTGCGAGGAGGCTTCTCTCATGTCCATCAGCTGGAGCTGATGAACAACTGCACTGCATCCTGTCAGATCCCCAAAATCTGGAGGAAAGCAAGAGTCATCGCCATCTTGAAGCCAGGCAAAGACCGTAATGACCCAAAAAGCTACAGACCAATCTCCCTGTTGTGCCACCTCTACAAAGTTCTGGAGAGACTTATTCTGCATAGAATTATGGAAAATATAGACCCCTGTCTGATCCCACAGCAAGCTGGCTTCAGAAAAGGCAAAAGCTGCACATCGCAAGTGCTGAACCTGACCCAGCACATAGAAGATGGCTTTGAAAGGCAGCAGATCACAGGAGCTGTCTTCATAGACTTGTCAGCAGCCTATGATACTGTGAACCACCGCCTCCTCCTGAGAAAAATGTATAATATCACAAAGGACTACCACCTCACCCGCCTCATAGGAAACCTGCTACAAAACAGGAGCTTTTTTGTTGAGTTCCAGGGCCAGAGAAGCAGATGGCGGAAACAGAAGAACGGCCTGCCTCAGGGGAGCGTGCTTGCTCCATCCATGTTCAACATCTACACAAATGACCAGCCACTGCCAGAAGGGACAGAAAGTTTCATCTATGCTGACGATCGTGCCATTACTGCTCAAGCAGGGAGCTTTGAGATGGTAGAACAGAAGCTCTCCGAAGCTCTAGGTGTTCTTACTGCCTATTACAGGGAAAACCATCTGATCCCTAATCCATCTAAAACACAGACATGCGCCTTTCACCTTAAGAACAGACAAGCATCCCGAGCTCTGAGGATTACCTGGGAAGGAATCCCACTGGAGCATTGCAGCGCACCCAAATACCTGGGAGTCACTTTGGACCGTGCTCTGACCTACAAGAAGCACTGCCTGAACATCAAGCAAAAAGTGGGCGCTAGAAACAACATCATACGAAAGCTGACTGGCACAAACTGGGGATCACAACCAGACACAGTGAAGACATCTGCCCTTGCGCTATGCTACTCTGCTGCTGAGTATGCATGCCCAGTGTGGAACACATCTCATCACACTAAAACAGTGGATGTGGCTCTTAATGAGACATGCCGCATTATCACGGGGTGTCTGCGACCCACACCACTGGAGAAATTACACTGCTTAGCCGGTATTGCACCACCTGACATCCGCCGGGAAGTAGCAGCCAATAGTGAAAGGACCAAGGCAGAGACATCTCCAGCTCATCCCCTGTTTGGGTATCAGCCAGCACGTCAACGACTTAAATCAAGACATAGTTTTCTTAGAACTACAGAGACACTCGCTGGAACACCCCAGCAAGCGAGAGTCCAAAAGTGGCAGGCCCAAACCCAGCACCTCAATTCATGGGTGATACCAGATGAGAGACTCCCCCCTGGGCACTCAGAAGACTGGGCGACTTGGAAGGCGCTGAACAGATTGCGCTCTGGCACCACGAGATGCAGAGCCAATCTTAAGAAATGGGGCTACAGGGTGGAATCCTCGGCATGCGAGTGCGGAGAAGAACAAACCACTGACCACCTGCTGCAATGCACCCTGAGCCCTGCCACATGCACGATGGAGGACCTTCTTGCGGCAACCCCAGAGGCACTCCAAGTGGCCAGATACTGGTCAAAGGACATTTAACCAAATACCAAATTTACAAAATCTGTGTGGTTTTTTTTTCTTTCTTTTTTTTTTCTTTTTCTTTTTAATCTCTGTGTTTGTTTTGCTCTGTTGGAATTGTAATACTACAATGGTTGCTGATGACACGATAAATAAATAAATAAATACCACAAAACATATACAATGGCTCACATCTTGGAGTGGAGCCAAGGCCTGATAGGGCCAGGGAATTGGACGTTCCCCTTTCTTTCGTAAAATTCAGCCCAAAGCTGCTTTTCTTGCTTTCGGTTATCTTCTTGTACTGTCTCAATCCCTTCAAATAAAACACTAAGCACATCTGAGTTCTGTTACATTTTAATATCAAATTAGAAAAAGTCAACTTACTCTTTTTTTTTAACATTATCCCAAATTTCCAGCAATGGATCTGTCCATGGTTACGAAAAAAATGTGTCCAAGATGCAACTTTTCATATTGATTAGATCTGTTAGTCCAGGGTTTCTTAAACCTTTTCACTCAGGACCCTTTTTGGCCTGATAAATATTTTCATGACTCAGGTAGAGATAGGTATATAAAACAGGTATTAAAAATCAAACATTTACTGATGACAAGTCAGCAGTTTCAAGTCTTGCTAAACAAGATGGATATTCCTTTTTATGAAGTACAACTGAAGCATATTCTGCAGAGTTCACTGTAAACACGACACAACAGATGTGTGTAAATGTCTAAAATGGCCACTAGGTGATGTTTAGAAAACTTTTACTATTCCAAAATTTGTGAGACCCCAACACTGAGCTAAGGGGACCACAGTTTAAAAAACAGGGTGTTAGTCAATATAACAGATCTAGTCAACATAAGCCAGTGAGAGAACCAGTGTGGTGTAGTGGTTTCAGCATTTGGACTGGGAATACTCTGAAACTGAGGGAGTATGCTAAGGTCACACAATGGGTTTCAGTGGCTGAGTGGGGACAGAAAAAGGTGAAGGCAAAACACTTCTGTCTAGCCATGAAAATCTCATGATAGGTTTGGGCTGCCATCAGTTGAAGGCACACAGCAACAACAATCTCAAATTTTCTAAAGATAGTGTTTTCAGTTTCAATGATCTGCAAAAAATAAAAAAATCAGAGAAGGAGAGAAAAGAAAAAGAAAATGCTACAGCCAATTGTTTCTGCAGGCCACACATGTCAACTTTGTCTCCCTCTTACTTTGTGGGAAAGCATTTAAAAGAGAGGTTTGCATTGCCTAACTTGGGGAAAGGGGCAAAAATAAAAACTGTCTTCCTCACTGATATAGTACGCTGCTGGATAGAACCAAAATATCATCTTTACTGTATCTCCCAAGGGAAACTGGGCTAGGTCTTGGTAGATCCTTTGGCCAAAGTTATTGTTTGTTGTCTGTTTGCTTTCTTGCTAAGTTTCATCTCTGTGTTTCACTTGGGAGATACATCAGTGCTGATATTTCGGTCCTACATAACAAAACTACTATGAAGGGTTTGTGGGAGGATTACACAACGTGTTGTTTATGTCTTAAATGAAAATAAATTTAGTTGGGCAAACCTGTCGAAAGTCCACGGGTAAGTCTTCCTTGTTTGAAATGTGAAATGTGAAAATGCAATGCTCTGAACCCTGTTTTGAAATTTAAAATGAACAACATCAGTACGAACGGCATCTTTGAAACTGCAGGAAGTGTTTTGCAGGACATGACAGTCAATGTGTCCCCCCCCCCCCCCCCACATACACACACACATACACACAAAAGCAGGGCTGTGATCAAGTCGTCGGTAGATTTGTCAGGCAAGGTTGCAGAAACCTGACTTTTGCTACCAGAAATATGAATGACTATAGGCAAGTCATTTAACTTTGCTCCGCATGAGTGTACCCTTCTATCAGACAAAGATTATGATACTGCCTCACAGAGGTGCTGCAGGACTTAATTGTGTAATAGTCACCAATCATTTTAAACCCTCAAATGAAAACAATGACAAAGATGTTCTCCATTATTTCCTCTAATTCCACTCTGCCCTTAACCTAGGCCACAAGGGCCTCTTGCAGTCCAAGGATGTTCTGCCTACAAACTACAAACAACACAGACAAAACATTAGTGGAAATAGGCAATAAAAGACTAGGAAACAAAAACATTAGGAAGAATTGGTAAATTACAGACAAGTAATCTTTTAGAGTGAACAATGTGGAGTGGCAGGGAAAATGCATTGGGTTCAACACTGGAAGACCTAAGTTTAAACATATATATTGAAAGCATCAAGACTTCAAACTGAAATGTCTGGTAAACATTGAAATTCAATTGATTGGATTTTCAGATGATACATGATCATGTTGGCACCAGATCTCTGGAGTATGGCCTTTATAGTTCTGATTGTGTGTGGTCCTTGGATAGGGGCAGCTTTTGAATTTCCATATTAGATGCTGGTAGGAGTGGAACAGAAGAGGCATACTGCTGTGGTCTAAGGCAGTTATCGTCTGGGCACTTGCATACGACACAATTGTAGAACCATTGATTCCAGTTTAACAGTCATGGCAACAGTCTGAACATGCAAACTTCTCAGCCAGAGAGCTCCTTTGGTGAATCTGACCAAACTCCAAACTCCAGGATTGCAGAGGAGGCAGCAATGGCAGTTACAGTGGAATCAGAGTACTATAATTTTGTAGTGTGAAAGGGCCTTCACTCTACTTCCTTTTATGTGGAAGAAGAACCTTTATCTATTGTTGGCTATTCAGGCAAGTGTCAAATGTCAGCATGCTGGAAGAAGCAAAGACCACCAGTATTGAAGCGATGCTCCTACACTATCAATTCCACTGGAGTGGCCATGTCCGAATGCCTGATCACCGTCTCCCAAAGCAGTTACTATACTCCAAACTTAAGAATGGGAAATGTAATGTTGGTTGACAGGAAAAGAGATTTAAAGATGGGCTTACAGCCAACCTTAAAAACTGTGGCATAGACACTGAGAACTGGCAAGCCCTGGCCCTTGAGCACTCTAACTGGAGTTCCGCTGCGACCAGCAGTGATGCAAAATTCGAAGAGGCACGAATGGAGGGTGAAAGGGAGAAACATGCCAAGAGGAAGGCATGTCAAGCCAACCCTGACCAGGACTGCCTTCCACCTGGAAACTGATGTTCTCACTGTGGGAGAATATGCGGGTCAAGAATAGGTCTCCACAGCCACCTATGGACCCACCGCCAAGACACTACACTTGGAGGACCATCATCCTCAGGCTACGAGGGATCACCTAACAACATTCAGCTAAGTGAGTTATTACAGCTCATGGGGTTAAAGAGAGCCTTCACTTGAAGAAACCATCCATTTTCAGGTTGGTCCACTTTCTTGTTCTTTCTAGCAAATGTCCTGCACAGAACAAACGCTGCAAAATATTTCCCAGGGTATCTCATTGTAGAGCTATTGGGAAAGTTACAGTAAGTCTTGTGGTTAGAGGCAACCTCCATTGCTTAACCTCCGAAACCTGTTTATGAACATAAGTTTCAGAAATATGGCTGCTGATACAATACAGAAGAAAGTAAAATGTTGTTAGCCCACACTGTGAGAGATCAGGTCATGTGACACATCTGATGTTATTATCTGCTGATATTACACACAGAGCCCTAGGACCCTCCCATTAATTCAAGACTTGCACAAAGAAACACACAGGCATTGCACAAAAGAAATATCATGACCCTGCATTGTTACAGAGATTTGGGCATTACATGCAACAGGAATAGGCAAACATCCAGTTTTTTTTTTTGCATTTAGGTTTTTTTTTTTATTACAACCCAGGAACTACCAGCCAGAAACAGGTGCAAAGTAGATGTTTACAGAATGAAAACACGGTGCTATTTAGCAAAACAAAACTCAACACACAATCACACAAATGTCCCTTCCTTGTTACCCTGGATTTCTCTTTACTTTGTATCTTAATTGGAAGTCAGAAAATCTTTACTGATCTACTGCAAATTACCTAGGGATACACCAATAGATCCTACTCTACCCTCCATCAATCCTTGCTCTAATACTATTTTCCCTCAGACAGACATTGGTTTGCATTTGTTCTGTAATATAATGCAAAAGCATCTTGGGTTGCTTCAGCAGAGGGAAACGTAGATGAGTTCATATCAGGATATGTTGTCAGATGTAAGGCGAGAAGGTGCTTCCCCATCCACCTCAAATCTATGTACTAAATTCATTATTAGATTCTGCTTCAACAGCAGTGTGCGTTAGGACACAGAAGAACAGACACAGATTTGCTGATCACTGCTGCTCAGTGTCTACTGCTTGAGGAGCTTTATTTTGTCCAATGGAACGACCACCTTGGTTCATTTGTGAATATTCATTTCTTCATGCTACTTTGGGAGGGTGAGAACAAGTGATGATGATTTCCACATGCCCTCCCCGCCCTGCAAAAACGATTGCCACTCAAATACCACAGACCAGAGATTGCATATATCCTGACATGCAATGGTCTAAATCCTGTTGGCAGTTCCAACTAGAAGAGTCTCATTGAGTCAGTGAGATTTTTCAACTTTCTGTTCAACAATTGATCCAATCGGTCTAGCCCAGTTAGGAATAACCAATGAGACTCTAACCTAAATTTGCTCAAGGTGGTTCTGGACATGATGCCAAGTAAAAGACATTGTGCAACTATGTGTGTGGATTCGCCTAACGACTTATGGCAACCTTATGAATTTCAGGTGTTCACACATGATTTTGCCAGCCCCTTCCTCTGAAATATAGTCTATACCACTTGGTTTCTTACATCCAAGTATTAACCAGGGCTGACCCTCCTTAGCTTGTGTGATCAGGCAGAATTTGGTGCCTTTCAGGAGTTTATATGCTACTGTGCAACAATTCCAGTCTATTTTAGCCTTTATTTATTTATTTATTTATTTGGGGTTCTTTTACCCCGCCTTTCTCACCCCGAAGGGGACTCAGGGCGGCTTACAAAAGCAAAGGCACAATTTGATGCCTGCATCATAAAGACAATCAAACACAGAATTACATCAATACACAGTTAACAACAAATATACATTATAACCATAAAATCAATAAAATCAATAAAACCAAATACAAACCCAATTTCTCCTCTTACATGGTCAGCGTTCGCTACTCATAGATCTAGTTTTACGTTCCACTTCATCAATCCTGCTGGTCTTACTCGCCTGGTTGTCTGATTTAGTTGCCGGAGTGCCCAAAGGCACATTTTGGTGGAAAGAAAAAGGAAGAAAAAACACCGAGACAACACAGGAGGACATTTACAATCAAAGGCATCATAAGGAATCTTTCTAAAATTCTGTGATTAGGGGAGGAAAAGAGCAAGATCAAACCATTGTCTGGAAATAACCTTAGCAGAGACTGTGGATAAGTTAATGTACAGGCTCTCAGGTGATGGGAGATCAAGTGGCAAATATCTCTGTGGACGTTAGTGCTAACTGATTCTTAAATGCTTGCAAATTTTGGAGCAATATATCCTGACTTGAAAGGGTCCAAACAAAACAAGATTGTGAACAGACAGATCATCAGCTAGGTATTTCTTGCATGTCAAAATTCATGAGTCCCCAAGGAATCTCCATCCCAAGAACATTTTCTGAAAGTATTTAGTAAAAGTACTAAGTGTGGGAATCTTTGTGACCTCCAGATAATGGACTGCAACTCCCAGTATTCCTCAACTCTGGCGATGTTAACTAGGATGGTAGGGGAATGCAATGCAGCAACATCTGAAGGATGGTAGATTCCCATCCTTGTTTCAATGGTTCCTTTTGTTGGAGTAACTGCATTGCTTAACAACAAGAGCTTCACACAAAGGATCCCCAGGGCAGGAAAGAGAGACAGGATGTAGGCTTTGAAATTTTGCTGGACCAGTGAAGACTTTTAAAAATTAGCCTCAGGCAATGAAGCGATCGTTAATTTGAAGGGCTGTATAAGTGTTTTTTTTTAAAGACACACAAAACACATTACAAAATCTATGCCTTTAATCTAAAGCTTTTATCCATCACCAGCTGGAATTATTTCAAATGCGTTTTTGAAACTTCTCAAGATCTGCAGCCCACTGCTGGGATACTTTAATAAGTATTATGTAATGAAATTGGAAAGTGAAGTAATGGCTTCGGAACAACTCTGTTCTGGTTCTTTAACTTTCATGTACCTTTAAAACATTGCAATAGAAACAGCGATCTCAATGGAATAAAACCAATACTCAACCTATCCTAAAGTAAGCTCCTAACCAAATTGCTTAGTTAGAAAGCAATCCAAGCCCTCTGTTTTTGCTATAATATCTGCAGAGGACAAAATTAAAGTGTGTTTTAGGACAGCCATGTTACAATGTTCTAATCTTATTCTCTGTGAGACAATGACTGGTCCATGGGATTCAGTAGTATCTGCAGACCAGCAGATTGCTGTGATATTGGAGAGCTCTCTCACATCTTCTGGTGCCATTTAGGAGTTTGTGCTCTTCGACTATCTTTCTGTGGTAACATTAGAGATTGTAGGAAACATCAATTTTTGATGTGCAGCAGAAGCAAATCATGAGATGGCGTGGTCTCCAGAGAATTTGGAGAGACTCCAACAGGGACCTTAATTTTGAGAAGCTGCCCAACTTTATTGTAAATGCTACAGTGTAGAAGGAGGCATTTATGAAAATTTTCAGGAGATGAGAATAGTTGGGGTGGCAGGGAGGAGGGAAGGAAGGAAGAGGAGAATCTCCCTTGGAAGGGAATTTTTACTGACTTCTGTGGCCTTGGCAATACACTCCAAAAATCAGAGGATTGCTTACTAAAGATATCCGATCTTGCTTTGGAAAGTTCTGGAGACTTATGAGTGAAACATTAAATAAAATGCTACCTAAAAATATTTTTCTTTATAAACAGCTTGTGAATATTTTTGCAACATAGTCCTTTTTCTGGACCAAAAAAGAAAGTATGTTGACTAATGTAACTAACTAATCAAAGGAATTCACCATGTACTATGTAAGTTGTCTCTCTGCTGAATTGCAGGCATGCATTTTCATAGAACTGTTTCAGAAAAACGTAATAAAAAGCTCATGTAGAAAGAATAAAGGGCTATTTTCCTTACTAAAAATTCATATGTTATCAGTTTGTTTAAATGCACAAAGTAAGTTTTGAATATTAAGAAATGTATATCATTCTACAAAAAGTTTTGCTGCACGTACAATGCACCCAACCAGATGTATTATGTAAATCCTGTTATTAAAAACATTGTGAAATATACTACAGTTAATTAAGCTCTGCTCCTCCAGATGTTTGGACGTCAGCTTCTAGAATTCCCAGCCAGCTTTCTAGCTGTTCGGAATTGTGGGAGCTGAAGTCCAAAACATTTGGAGGAGCAGAGTTTGAGAAACACTGATTCAGAGAAAGAAAAGTTTCAACATTTGACACTACAACAAGGATTCCAACTGCCTCAAACCACTGGGCTACACTGTAGCTTCAATACACTTCCTTTTCTTTTAACTAGTGGACCACTTACATTTCATCTCCAGCTTTCCTAACATAGAGATAGTCAAATTGATCTATGCCTTTCTTCCAAGCTGTCTCAGAAACCTGAGTTTCAAAACAGGCAATTAATATTTTTAGGACCTTAGCTTCTTCTCTGATCAGTGTGGATGGAGAGGAGCCATTAACTGTTCATCCGAGCAAGTTGAATAGGGAAACTCTAACATCTTTCATTTCCGTAGAGCCAGCTGTAGCAATCTTCCAGCTTCAGGAAAACCATGATGGCTAACCACCAGGAGATATTTTTAGATTCTTTAATTATTCTGTTCTCCATGTTTTTTTATGTCCCATCATATCTGATGAAAAGTTCTGGAGAATTCATGATCTTTCACCAGTTTTATAACCCTTCAGTGGTCTTATTCAAGTTAGACCACTGAAATCACACATGCATTCTCTGTATCCATGTTTCCCTGCTTGTTTACTAATTGTTGTTGTTGTTATGTGCCTTCAAGTCATTTCTGACTTTTGATGATCCTAAAGCAACTCCATTACTGGGGTTTCTGAGGCTAAGTGGATGAATTGGCCAAGGTCACGCCATAAATTTTCCTGGCTGAGCATTAATTTGAAGCTTGTTCTCCAGTCTTTGTCCAGTGCTCTAACTTCTCTGGTTTCCACACTCAGTTGTACCCACAGCCATTTATATACCTTGCACACAGCACCCACACAATACACAGCACTTGAGCTACTTTTCTCACACAGATTATATAATACTCACTTGCAAATTGTCCAAACTTTTGATCAAGTTTTGAGGGAAAAAAGACTTGGCTAAGACTACGTTACGAAAAAGTGAACCAACTTTTCTGCTTCAGAATTCATACTTCTCTACTATGGTATAATCTGATACACAATTATTAAGACATATGTCCAGTTGAGTGTAGTAGGGCTTACTACTGAATAAGAATGCATTGGATGGTAGTGTTAGACACAAAGAAAAAGCACCTTTCCCCACTGCACTGAGACAGAATTTAAGCTTCACATCATGGGCAAACTATCTTTTTTTTCAGGAGCAGGCAAACTAAGGGTTATGAACAATTCAAAAGATTTATTTATTTATTTATTTACTGCATTTGTATACTGCCTTTCTCAGCCCGCAGGCAACTCAAGGCAGTTTACAGGGCAACAATTCAATGCCCACAATACCATAAATACAATTAAAAACATTAACATATAAATAAAAACCATAACATAATCAATAAAACAATAAATCATTAGTGTTTCCTTGTTAAAAAACATTGTCTGGTCTCATTGTCTGGTCATTCTATTTTCCTATGTCAGTTACTCTGCATTTACACTGTTAACCTACTATATGATGAAAATCTAACAGGGAAAATGTTAAGATAGATTGCAAAGATATTCCAAAATGGTACTGCAACCTAAAGTTTAGTTGGTGACAATTGTGAGTGAGACATCATTTCCCTCCACAGGATTTCCCAGCCTCCACTTTGTAAATTCAGTAAGAAAGCTTCAGTGCTCCCTCAGGACTCTAAATCACTCTTCTGTCTTAATGCACTTCATATATTGCTAGTCATGTTATGAACTTTTCACAATGAATGTGACATGGAAAGGAAGAGGAAAACATACACCTTTGAGTCACAAATAAGAATTGGTGTTCCTTTTCTTATCTCACAGTGATATATTTGTTGGTTTCAGACTGACAAAAGTATTTTGTAGTTAAAAAGTGATATTTCATGTCAGTTGCTTTGTGATGAACATGAGCATTGTTACTAGCCCTAAAGGCACTGAACTGATATAAATGTGCAAATGAAGCTGGCCCAGATTGCTGGTTTTTCGAGTGTCTTTAACCTTTAGGTCAAATATTCTAAACCCTTATTTTGAGCACTTCTTTCAACTGAAAAAGCACAAGACCAAGAAAAACAATGGTGGTCCTGTCACTGCATCCCAATGCGTATTTGGCCTGTTGAGACAAGATGAATCAAAGTTCCTCTGCCTGTTGCTTTTGATGCCAAATGCCCAGAAGCCAGCAGGTACCCATTCCTTTCATACTGTTTTCTTGACCTATCATTCCAGTGTATAATGTAAACTGCTGAGAAATCCAATTATTAGGGGAATTCTAGAAAGTCAAGGTTCATGTTATATGGACAATATCACGTAGCAAAAATATATGACATTGTATTGTTCATATGTCCTTGGTTGGTATACTGGCATGACTTCATTTGCCTTGTGCCACCTATTCCTTCCCGTGATATCCTGGGCCAAGGCAATTTTGCTCCAGCTTTGTATGTATGAAATAAATTATACTAGTCTGGAATCCTGCAGGAGAGGAAAAGGCAAACTATTATTGCGTATTCCTTGCCCAGTAAAACCCTGTGCAGTTCATGAAGTTCTTATAAATTGACAAGGGATTTGAAGGCACATAAAAGAACATCATCAAGAAGGAAAGGTGCCAATAGGTGCCAATAGAAAACAGGCGTAAGGTCTGCTAATCATTCCTACGTTTTTGCTATTCGTCAAGCCTAGGCTAATCAACATTGTTATAATTTAATCAGTGCTTGGAAGCAGCACTTCACAAGGAATGTTGTTACCTGTAATTAGTTATTTTTAGAAATAAGGAGCTTTCAAAAAGTAATATTTTGAGAGTAAGGCAACAGGAACAAAATTTCTTTATTGGTTTAACAAGTAATAATTTCCAGTTATTTTCAAATGCTGCTTTTAAGAATATGTTAAGATTATGTCATTCCATTATAATTCCTTAAAAAAACAGATAGAACACTAACATTTAGGATACACGGTATGAACACCAAGCACAAAGTAGCTGCACACAATAACAGTCTGAGGAAACTTACTGAAAGCGCATGGGGTGCAGACCCAAAATTAATAAAAACATCAGCCCTGGCCTTGTCTTATTCAACTACTGAGTATGCCTGCCCCACCTGGCATAAATTTGCCCATGTGAAGCAGGTGAATATAGCACTGAATGAAACGTGTATAATAATCACAGCATATCTCAAATCTACACCTGTTGATAAACTCTACAGGTTAGCTGGCATTGTCTCCCCTGATATGCAATAGGAAGTTGTTCCCAATTGCGAGAGAAATAATGTTGAATACTGTGAAAGACATCCACTGCATGGCTATCAGCCTCTTCCCAGTAGACTCAAATCAAGGAAAAGTTTCATGAGAACCACCACTCCTCTTAATGTTTCCCCAGCAACAGAAAGAATATCCCTCTGGGCAGCTAAACCAGGAAATCCCAACTGGATGCCCCCCACAAGGGTCTGCCTCCAGGAGAAACCAAGAATGGGCAACTTGGAAGTCCCTGAACAGCCTCAGAAATGGAGTTGGCAGATCAAAAGACAATCTGGCACAATGGAACTACCAAGAAGAATCCTCCACCTTGTGCAACTGCGGAGCAGAACAAACAACTCAGCATCTGTATGTTTGCCCACAATGCCCTGCCTTATACACAGAGGAAGAACTGTTTAAAGCTACAGACAATGTGGTTGCTGTTGCCCGTTTTTGGTCTAAAATTATTTAGCTGCTTGCCCTCCCTTTATTTTATCAGTTTTATATTGATTGATTTATGCAATGCTTTTGACACAAAATAAATAAATGAATAATCATTCCTGAGGATATCTCCTCAAAATAGTAATGGGAAGTAGTGAGTGTGTAACAAATAATAAATAAGACCCTCCACCCACACCATCCATCTCTGCATGTTGAGTTACACATTAACTGAGCTACACAATTCTTGTATTGAATGGCAACGAAGCACAATTGAACCAAAAGGCTAAATATGCACATTCATGTACCATCCACAATAGTTCACATGTACAATCTTGAATTGAACGTGGCTGTTCTGCATCAAACAAATAGGTTCAACTGCTTGTATGCAGAACTTATTTAAGTGTAAGCCATGAAAAGTGTTGCTTCTGAAAATACAGAAATTATTATGAACAGATTGCTTTTTAAACACTGTAACAAGAAGTGGTGAGAATTACATTTGTAAAGTATCTTTTCAAGCTCTACATTCAATTATTCTAGCAAAAGAATTATTTTGAGTTTTCCAAAAATATTACACAGTGGTGGCAATTCTCTGGGTTTAAATCCAGAACTGTTTGAAGTCATACACAGAAAAGGGGGAATATTTGGCAAAACCCCAGATTTCTTTCTAGAAATGGGGGTAGGAAATTAAAAGGGAAGATGAAAACAGAGATCTGTAGAGCTATGGAATGGATCAGAGATCAAAGCCCTACAAACAGGCAAGTGATTGTGGGGCACAAAAGAAGGATAACCCCCTCCCAACTTCCTGAGCTGGACAGGGGACTTGATTAAACTTGCACACCAGCCACTGATCGCTCCTGCTCTATACAATATAGAGATATTGCATATTAACCCAGCATGCAGAAAGATAAAATACGATGCCCAAAATCTAGCTGATTAGCTCCAGCTAGAGTAGACCCATTGAATTATTTGATGAATACTGAGTCAACATGCAGGTAAATTGATTCAAAGGGATGGTTCTAGTCAAGCCCAATAAAAGAAATCAAGCCACACAAATGTTCTGTCACTCAATCCTGCAGTTAGTGAGAGATAAACTGAATCAAACTGATCACTTGTCAATATGGCAGAAGCTGTTCTATCTCCCTTTCCAGTTTGATCAACACAGAGAATGCAGGAGCAACCCTTCCTTAAAGATTACATGTATGGACACCCATTTTTTGTACTTTGGCAGAAGTGTTGGCATGTCAATGGGCTTTCCATAGAAATCCTAGGTAGGCAAGGAAGTGGCAGAAGTGGCACTGAAAATGAGGTGGGCCAACGGAGCTTTGTGGGGCCAGCCCAGCTCATTTGTGTGGACAATAACATGCCCCACACAGGATTCGACCTGGTACATTATGGTTGATCCAGGTCCAGTATGGAGAATAATGGCTTACATGGCCAGTGCAGACATGGCCATACTCTAACATTCAAATCACTACACCACTCTTATGAACCTCTTCACATTAGCTGCCAGAATTGTCTTGCATCATGGCGAATCTGGCAACTGCTGTTGGGGGGCGTGGGGATTCTGTTACTCCATGTCCTGCATTGCCTAGCTTACCGACAGGGCAATTCCACGGGGAGAAGTGTCAACCATCCGGCTTCCCCCCATTGATCCAAGGCAATACATGTTGTTGTGACAGCGGCATGCTCCACTTCACCACCCCCTTAAGCACAGAACCGTGCTGGAAGTAGCAGTGTTTTGTGTAATGGGAGACAGTAGGCTCCCTACTTAAAGGGGTGGTGAAATGGGCATGCTGCTGATTCTTCTCCCGTCTGATGAGGTTGTAACTTTCAACTGGCTTAAAACAATTAAATCTGTTATATTGACTAACAGATCTACTCAATAAAAATACGAAGAAGCTGCATTGCTGATACACTTCTTCCATAACGATAGACAGATTTACTGCTGGAAATGTGTGATAATATTAAAGGATTAAAGTTGACTTTTTCTAATTTTACATTAGAGTCTGACTGAATTCAGATGCGTTTCGTGTGTTATTTAGAGGGATTAAGACAGAACAAGAAGATAAGAACAGGCAGGAAGAAAAGCAGCTTGGAGAAGTCCTGGGCTTTCAGCCACAGGGATCCTTTTAGGCAATGAATGTTATTGAAGAAAGCCAATGATTGATGAAAATACCTCTCCAGCAAATCCTGTGGTCATAGTGAAAAAATCACCATGTGACTCTGGGAAAATTAACTTGGAGAAACATCAGCAAATCAAGGCCTCTTCAGTCAATCTAGTAACAAGACACACACACAAAAGCAAAGCACAGAATAGTAGAGGAACCGGGTCAGTTGCCAGGTGCAACATGACTTCCCTGTGCCGCTTGGAGAAAGGGTGGGATTTATAATAACACCTTAGTATTTCTATGGAGCATTTCCTGAGTGCTCTCAGCACTTCAAGACAATTATCAGCTCCACTCTCGGTGAATATCCCAGGACTGCTGCCAATCTCTGGGCTTCCAGCATAGGAAGTGCAGCAATGTGGCCTCAGAATTGTTACAACTAAACGCACTTCACAGAAAATCAAGCGAAGCTCTTGCTTAACAAGCATAATCATATGGTGGCATCTGGCTTGCTGGGTGCTTAGTGGCATGTCTTCACATAAAGCCTTGCTGATTATGAAGGTGGCAGTACAAAATGCCAGTTAATGGCTTCATGCTCCATTGTGTTAGATGATAGTTACTCAGTGAAATCTCAGATCAAGAGGGAAAGCACTAATATTACTCCAATTCCATGTCCACAAGTTTGCTTATGCATTCCTCATTTTTCAGTAGGTTTCCAGGTGTTCTAAGGATTGTATCTTATGGTGGTGAACTTTCTTGTCTACACAGAATGTAGTGGATACCATTTATGCCACACAATGGATGCCTCTTCTTTTAAGCCTGAAATCATCCCCTAAGGTTTGCTTTCTTCATCCAGCAATATTCTTCTTTCCCCTGGTCTACTGGTAGAGATATTCTGCTGCTGTTGTTGTCTACATTACAGCTAATTATGTTTACTCCTCCCATTGCATATCTTACCTTCTTCCTTTTCATCACCAAACACACCTCTGTGGTGGAATGAAAATCACGTGTAGTTCATGTTTTACCAGTCCACACACTGTCTTGCCAGAGAAAGAAAATATGCCACGCAAATGATCATAAAGAACAAGGAGTTTACTCTTTGTAATGCAGAGCAACATATATGTAGTCATGAGAACAGTTGCATTGACTCACACAATGTCCTTTGAGAAAGATTCAAATGGTCTTTAGGTGTCCATATGGAAGATCTTCTTCCAGCAGCTCATGAAGCAAGAACTATTTCTCTCTTTAAGCTCCTGCACAGATAAAGCCTAAATATGTAACTGCTGCCAAAACTCCCAGGCTCAGGGAGGAAGAAGTGGTAGCAGCGGCCATGCTGGTCTGCAGTGGCAAGATTTTGAGGCAGGTGTGTATGTCAAGCCAGAAGTGAGATACTTTAAGTAAGCGAGGAGGAGAGGAGAAGGAGATAAGCAAGCAGAAGGGTGATGGTGGTAGAAGAGGTGTTTCTCCTATCTCAGGCAGTAGGAGGGTTGTTGCTCAATTTTATCCATCTCTTGCCCTTAGGTTTTCCAAAGACTACTGTGATAGCATACTATTGCACTAAATGCTCTGATCCAAATTTTTATTCTCTGTAGTAAAAATAAATAAATAATGGAAGGCATAATTTATATGATCAACAATTTGCTGTCCTTCACCTCAAACTTGTTACTTCATGTAGCTTTCACCTTCTATAAAGGAAGTAACAACTCTGGATCCCATTAAATGAAGCCAAGAACCCAAAAACTGAAATAGTAGTGAAACAACTAGGAACTTCAACTGGAAATACGCGTATATAAATGAGGAGGTCCATCCTGTGTTAAAATGCCCAAGGCAGTCCTTTCCCCCCCACCACTAATAAACAAATTTCTCTCCGATCAGTTTTCTTCAGGATTTCTCTAAGACTTTTGTTGCTGGAGACAAAGCAGCCAATAGTCTATCTTGACTTTGATTTTTGACAATCAGAGACAAGGCATGTAGGCAGTAGAAATCAGTAGACCAGCACTCAAAACAGAAAATTGATCCATGAATAACCATAAACCTAAAACCATGCTAAGTGCAACAATTCATAATATGTGTGCTATTGTCACTCATACGTTAATAAAGAGAAAGAAGTGAGGTAATACCTAGCAGCCACAGATCTTATTCTAATGCACATGCCAGCTATACTACAGTTATCATCTCTGTCTAAAATTGCATACTAGTCTACACAATAAGGCAGTATGGCTCAGATGCTAATGATAGCTAGTACATTCTATCACAGTTGAATGGTAAATTGATTCTGGGTTTATTCTGGACTTTAAATAAGCTGATCAGGAATCCAGCTTTGCAGATAGGGATCAGTACATTGGATATTGCCTTAAAAGTTAGACTGGTGCCCACAAGAGATTCACTGCCACAATGACAGCAAATACCAACTAGGGCACAGACCAGTGTGTGACATTTCATGCATATGAAGCCAGTGGAGAAGGATCATTGCTACTTGGAGTGATCTTGGTCCCTCCATCAACTCATTGATGGGTTTTTCTTTGAATATGTGTCTCTGTGTCTTTCATGCCATGATACACTGAAAGGTGATAATAATTTACATGTATGCATTTGCATTTTATTTTATGGTACACTGCCATGGTTGTCTGTTTTGTATTGCGTATTGTTTTTACTGTGATTTTACATGTATCATTTATGTGACCAATGTGTGGTTCAAAGTGTGTATTGCCTAAAGAAAGTTATTTTAAGGGAGCAGATTTTAACCACTCATTCGGAATCTTCTTGCTATATGCCTTCAAGCTGACTCTGACTTATGCCCATTTTTATTATTTATTTACTCTATTTATATATTAGAACATAGCATTAAAACATTCTAGTATAAACATTAAAATCACTTGATCCAAAGTCATAAACCAAAGTCATTCCAAATTGTCAATTGCATATATTCCTTTTTATTTCTTGCACTGCATTACTCTACTGGCCAAAGGCTTGGTCCTACAACCCTGTCTTTGTTTTCTTTCTGAAGACCAAGAGAGAGGACGGTGATCTAATCTCACTGCGGAGGGATTTCCAGAGCCAAGGAGCCACCACTGAGAAGACCTGTCTCTCATCCCCACAAATTGCACTTGCAAAGGAGGTGGAAACGAGAGTAGGGCCTTTCCAGAAGATCTTAACCTCACAGGGTTTTCTTGGCAACATTTATTCAGGGAAAGTTTCATATTGTGTACCTGTAAGACTGAGAATATGTGACTTGCCCATAGTCAACTAATTATGACCGAGTTGAGATTCAAATTCTGGAACTCTGGGGTGACCACAGGGAGATAGTGGGCTTTGACACTGCAATGAGAGGAAGAGAGAACCTGATTTCAGCAGCAACATAAAATGTGTACACAAGAATAATTTGGACTTACGCTTGCATATGTAAGATTCCTGCAGGTGTGTTACTAGATGACTGCTTCCAACTGTATGATTCTAAGATGCGTATTGATATGCATAATATGAGAAGTTATTGATATTAGTTTCAAGGTACATGGGTCTCTTCTCACCATGTTTTTAAAACACCTGTTTGCAAATGGCATAATCATATTACCAAAGACATAAGGGTGAATTTGCATTCTATTTCTCTTTCTCAGTATCTCTCTTACACACACTAACCATCTTAATGATAAGAAGTCAATTAGTTATTTATTCTTTTCAGATACTTTGCCACACTGTTTTCAATTAACACCCCATTGTCATCATCATTATCCTGCGCTATCTTTAGCTGTCATCAAACATGCTCCTTGTGTAGATACAGCACTGTTTCTCATTGAAAGGCAAACAAAGCAAGAAGAGATTACTTTGATCTTTGGTGCAAACATTAAATAGCAATTGTTTGTCAGGAAAAATGTCTAAATAATAGCCATTTCTCATTGTCTTGTGCATGCATGTCTATATAGCATATGTTAGAGGGCTGAAGGTGGAGGAGATTTCATAAAAATTACTTGATGGGAGTACGCATAGGGAAAAAAGTATTTTCATAGACAGTGCACACTTGGGATCCCAATAATGTTGCTTGAAGTTTTGAAGAGACAATTGTTCTCCTAAAAAAGATTCTAATCATACTTTCAGTTTGCAATGGTTTCTTTGAGAGAGCAGTTTCTCTGAACACGTATCTTGAAGTTAACACTGACTGCATTGACCCTTCTTTTTATATAAGTGTGTAGTTACAAACTATATACAATATGACTCCTGTATCTGCGGCACCAGTATCTGCAGTTTTATTTATCCACATACAAAAGATTCTTATCATATTCTTGGGCTGGAATTGGGACTACAAAGTGGAGCCCATGACTGGTGAGTGTGGAGAAGAGCAATCCACAGACCACCCACTACAATGCAGTCTGAGTCCCACCACATGTACAATGGAGGACCTTCTTACAGCGACACCAGAGGCACTCCAAGTAACCAGCTTCTGGTCAAAGGAAATTTAGCGTAATGGCAAGTTTTTCACTTTGTGGTTTTTTATGCATTATAATTGTATTCTTAGTTTGCTTCTGACAAGATAAATAAATAAATAAATCGAGCTGGAAGTCCTATATTTCAATGGGGTTCACTATTATCCATGAAGTCTGAGAATGTATCCCCCATGAATATAAAGTGTCATTCTGTATACTACAAAGAAATCAGCAGAGCTCTATTATCATCTCCATCACTGACATCTGGGGATTCCATTATATTCACTGGACATCAATGAAGCTATTTGCTATCCATGGACACACTCTGTAAGTCTGGAACCATCCTATGCCCATTTCTGAAATCACATGACAGAGTTACTTAGAAAAGGAAAAAAAGTATATTGGGCACTTAATTTTTTAATTTTCATTTTGTAGTTGAGTTTTCTACTCAGAGGGATGAACACACTAATATTAGTCTATGTCCCCTTAAAATATTTGGAAATGACATTTTTTTCTTAGTACTTACCGCAAATATATTAAAGGAAGACATGCAAAATTTGACACATAATTCACATGTAAGAAGGGATGTATTTTAGTTCTAAGCTACTCATTTGTAACCTTTGTGCAGAGACTTACGCACATGTACGCACAAACTGACAACATTTACTTTGCAACATAAACATACCAATTCCTCCCCAGTTTCTCAGCACTCTCTTAGAGGAATTGTGAAGGATTAACCCTAAGATAATTGAGGTCTAAAGTACATGTTAATGATAAATAGAAACCTGCTTTGCTGCTGAAACTAATAGCCATTTCCTTGGATACTTTTCACAATGTCTAGTAAAACTTACCTCTGTGTTGATGTCATGCCATACCATGCCCTTTGCTCTGTGGTGTAAAAGTCAATGTTGTGGAATAACTTTGGGAAAACTCATTAAGCGATGACATCAAGTAGTAAGGAACCTCTTCTTATGCATGTGATGAATGTATTTTCCCAAATCCTGGGGTTTGTTCCTGGCATGCCAGCTCCAATGTTTCCCAATCAAGACATGCAGAAATGAGGGTTGAATAAGAGGTTTATTGCTTCATTGATTAAGGATGGAATCCAGGGGAGAATCACAGATGTGCTGTCCATGTACAGGCATCAATATTTTACAGACATCGGAGAATAATAGACACTGCTTTGATTGACATAAATTATGATCCATTGTCTTATTGGTTTGAAGTACATTGTTATTATGTTTTTCAGCTTGTGATTCACAGCAGAACTTTAATAAAGTTTTCATTGGAGGGACTTTAATGAAGTTTTCATTGGAGGAAAACTTGAGTCTGTCTGCTGTGTCTGTGTCTGTCCACTTTAAGCTGGAGAAGGCTAGTTTGGGGACAATGGAGGCACTGATTACTATTAGGGTGGAATGGCCTTTAGGTGATGGGATTCCCCTGATGAAAAATTTAAATATATAATGTTCCTACAGTCAGTTTCCAATAGAGTTGTTATTGGCATTCCTGATTTATTGTTCAGCCTGGTGGCTTGGGTGATGAGGAAGTTGTGGTGACTTGTTCCCATTGTGTGTTGGTGGGAAGGAGGATAACCAGGTGAGGCTTCTCAACAGGGGGTGGGGGGGGGTGGCTTCCTGTTTCTAAATTCAAGCGGCACATTGAGAAGTTTTTTTTGTCTACGGTTAACATTATTTTAATTTCTACTTTTTGGTGCTACTTTTAGTGTTTTCATTTCCCCTGAAATACGTAACTAGTGGCTGAGCAGTGGTAGCTAATCTTTTGACATATATTCATCCTGTTAAATCAGGAGTGGGGAAAATATGACCTCTCAAATGTTCTAAAACTACCACCAGCCTTACCCAGCATAGCCAATAGTGAGGGATCATGAGAATTAGAGTGAAACAGCATCCAGAGAAGAACAGATTCCCACTTCTCCCTGTGTTATTGTATTGTCTTCCACCACTTGTATAGTATTCTTTAACTACAGGTACTTTGAGACAGACAACTTTTGGCAACGCTAAGCCAAAGTCGCTATCCCTTGCAGCAATTCCACCATTCCTCTTCTGCTATTTGAGAACTCAGTCTGAAAGGCCACGGTGGTCCACGCTCTTGTCACATCCCGGCTGGATTACTGCAACGCACTCTACGTGGGGTTGCCTTTGAAGACTGCTCGGAAACTACAACTAGTCCAGTGAGAATCAGCCAGATTGCTCACCGGAGCGACGTACAGGGAGCATACAACCCCCCTGTTGCGTCAGCTCCACTGGCTGCCGATCCAATTCCGAGCACAATTCAAAGTGCTGGTTTTGACCTACAAAACCCTATACGGTTCCGGCCCAGTGTATTTGTCTGAACGGATCTCCCTCTACGTCCCACCTCGAAGCTTAAGATCTTCTGGGGAGGCCCTGCTCTCGACCCCGCCACTGTCACAAGTGAGGCTGGCAGGGACGAGGAGCAGGGCCTTCTCAGTGGTGGCCCCCCACCTGTGGAACTCACTCCCCGGGGAGATTAGATCGTCATCTTCCCTTTTGGCATTTAGGAAAAAACTGAAGACCTGGATCTGGGATCAAGCCTTTGGTCATTCTGACAGCTAACTGAAGGATCTGATGATAGACAAGGACAAATGGAATGGAATGGATATATGGACTATGAACCCTGAGCATGAGACTGTTTTTATTATTTTATTATGTACTGATGTTTTTAATTAATTGTTGAATTGTTTGTATTTGTATTGCTTGTGAATTGTTTTGGGCATCTAATTGTGCCCCCACTGTAAGCCGCCCTGAGTCCCCCCCGGGGTGAGAAGGGCGGGGTATAAGTAAATGAAATAAATAAATAAATAAATAAATAAATAAAGGCTATTCTCTCTGAAAGGCATCTATTGTACCGAGCTTGATTGAAAGAGCATCTCTCTCTGTGTATGAGAGAGTTACCCCTTCGCATCAATGTTATGATCACCATGACACTGATCTGACATTATTTTACTCTCCTTTCTTCAGTTTAAAGCTTTTTATTAATTAAATAAAACATGAAATAAAACAAAACAAAACATGAATGGGCTCATTGTGGCTTGACAGCATGCCGGTTTGTTCTTAAGTTGAATTGAAGTCAGAGCAGATACATTTTAAAGTGTAACTCCAGCCAAAACTACATATTTTTAGCTTTGGATTGCACAGGGAAGGGCTAACATCCTTTAGTGTTTCCTTTGCTATCTGTGCCCCTGTTCAAAAGATTTCACCTCACTTTGTGTCCCTGTGATGATTGGATTTTGAACAATGTGGAAACAAGAATTGGTGATAAAACTTCAGTGGAGACACCTTTTCCCCATGAAAACTCTTTCAGGAGTGAATTTCCTTTCTGAGGGATAGATTTCTCTCACTTCCTGTTGTCTTACTCCCGTCCTTAACTATCAGTCCTTCTTAAGTTGGATGTTTATAACTCAAGGACTGCCTGTATATGTCAATTTGCTTTATATTATATTGCATTTTATCTGGAGAAATTGTTTTACAATTGTATGGCATAGTTTTATTACACCTTCCTTTGTTCTATGTGTATACAAACATTTATTTTAGATTGTATGCTTTTGACAGGACCCTTTTTGTTATTGTTTTATTTGTAAATAGTCCTGAACATTAATGGCACTACAGAAATTAATAGATGTTGATGATGAAGGAAGAGGAGGAAGAAGAAGAAGATAAAAGAAGTACAAATCCTCTATTTGTTCTGATTTGGCAAAGACAGCTCTGATTAATTCAATGCTGTAGTTTGCACTCAATGGGAAAAGAGAGGAGAACCCCAGCAGAAGCAAACAGCTACAGCCTCTCTCCTTGCTTATGTATTCTTCCTCACCAATATATTTTGCCATCTTGACCAGTCTGTGATCTTGCTGGGGGACATATTTCCCAGTTTTCATGTGTGAAATTTTAAGAGAGAGGCATGGAAGTGGCAAGAAAACACAGATGTCAAATGCAAGGGAGTATTCCCCAGTGAATAGTTCTGAGTCCATTGAATAGAATAATAGAATCATAGAGACCACACAGGCCTTCCAATCCAACCCTTGCCATGCAGGAAAAACGCAATCAAGGCACCCCCGACAGATGACCATCCAGCCTCTGTTTAAAAGCCTCCAAGGAAGGAGTTTCCACCACACTCTGAGGCAAAGAGTTCCAGTGTTGAATAGCTTTCGGGGTCAGGAAGTTTTTCCTAATGTTCAGGTGGAATCACCTTTCCTGTAATTTTGAACCCATTGCTCTGAGCCCAATAAAAACATAACAAAAGTTTGTAAAGATTCTTCCAGCTCGAGGGCTTCTCATATAAGGAATGAGAAGGCACTCTGCAGGTATTTCATATTTTTCTCCCCGAACAGATAATAAAAGAAGTGGGAAACAAAAAGAAAGAGAAAATTGGAAAAAAGAGCAGGGGACACATAGGAAGATAATGGGTGGGATATGACATCTTGTAAAACCCCTGTAAACTGTATGATAAAATTCAGTGAACAGGGCAAGGTGATATTGTGATAAAAGCTTCATGTGGAATTGCTGTCATTGCTAAATTGGTTGCTATTTGTGTTAACTGAGCAAACCTATCAATGCTGTCATTGCATGGTTTGTTCAATGAATTTAGGAGGGACAACACCCATAACCACTTGGAACATGAAGTTCAGTTTCAGTTGGCAATATTTTCCTGTAAACTCTTCTTTTTTGCCCTCCTGTGCACATCAATTTCCTCCCCACATTTTGTCTCTGTTCTTAGACATACCAAGGTAAGATGTTTTTTAATCCAAAGTTGCAAAAGATAAACTAGCCACTGTAAATTATTGCAACATAGTGACATAGAGCTGATTTCATTTTATATTTCATACTTCTATTTGCATGGACAATTCAAGAATATATATCTATGTGTTTAAACTCTCCCTCATGCCTTCCACAGATACTTTGAAACCAGAGTACAATTGCTCTCTAGGGTTCTTTAGTCCAGCGGTTCTTAAAGTTTGCTCCATGGAGCTCTTGGGGCTCTGCGAAGCATACCGAGGGGCTCAGCGCTTCTTCCCCCTTCCAAGCTTTCCTGCTCCTTCCCATCTCCAAAAGTCTTTTTTTGCTTCCTTTGCTGCCAAAAGCCCTTTTCCCTCACCTTCCTTGCTGCCCAGATTCTTTTCCCCTTGCCTTCCTTGCTTCCAAAACCATTTTGCTCCCACCACTCAGGGAGTGCTTTGATTGTGTTTTTCCTGCATGGCAGGAAGGAATTGAATTGGATAGTCCCTGCGGTCTTTCACTGAAATATTGTTAAATTGAAGTTGGTTAAAATTGCTCTTCATTGTAAATATTGTATTTTTCTTTCCCTTTTTGCATTACAAATGAGATAAGTGTAGTGTGCATAGGAATTTGTTCATTTTTTCCAGTTAGTTCACACAAAATCTCTCTATCCATCTGCCACTGGCACGGTCCATCTGTCATATTTTAAAACCATGTGTCAAAACGTTTTCCCATTCATCTCATACACACACACACACATTATATATAATATAGTATAATATAGCATATAAACATTTCTTGGGGCTCCACAAGAAACTTCAAAAAGGGCTCCGTGGCTGAAAAGGTTTGAGAACCTCTGCTTTAGCCTATCGTAAAAAGAGACACACCCATCCTACTCCATATTTGTTCTCACTCAAAGCCAGATGTGTATATTTCACATTGTGGTATTTGGACCTGACTAATACATTAAATATAGAATGGCTATGTCTCATTTTGAAACCAAAGTTGCTACATAACTTCTCATTATTCATGGTTGTTGCCCCTTCCTTCACCAAAGTACTAAAATAACATAACAATATTGGATGGCATCCTATCAGTGACTTATGATTGTGTTAATTTATACCACAGGCATGGGCAAACTTTGACCCCCCAGGTGTTTTGGACTTCAACTTCTACAATTCCTAGCACTGAGTGGGATTTCTGGGAGTTGAAGTCCAAACACCTGGAGGGCCGAAATATGTCCATGGCTGTGTTATACCATCTTGAGTCTTTATTGATCATTGCAGAATTTTTACTGACCTTGTACAATGATCAAAATCTCCTCAGGACTCCATTTTCAGTGGACCCCCAGAAACCCTGCACTGGATGATGTCTGTGTTCTGTGCTTGGCTGTAGGACATAGCTAGATACTTTTCTAAATGGCTATGTAATGAGAGCTTTGGCCGCCAAAAGCACTGTCCTGGAAGGAGTAAGATGGGAGATATAGATTTGCATCTCACAATGCAGACTCACAATGCAGACTCTTCATTTGTGTGAATACTACAGGGGCTCCCTTCTGCAGTACTTCTTATCTAAGTCCTAAAAGTAAGGTTTGTATAAGGTTAATTCACTCTTAAATAACCTAAAGGCAGCAGATCTTGTCTGATCTTGGAAGCTAAGCAGGGTGTCCCTGCTAGTACTTGTATAGAGACACCAATAAACAACAAATTCTGTAGGCTACATTCAGAGAAAGGAACTTTTAAAACTGTACTTTTCTTGTCTAAGAAAACTCTATGAAATCCACAGTGTTGCCATACACCAACCTGAAGGTACATACATCACACACACAAGGTTGAGTCAGCAATTCATTATCAATGCCCACCCCCATCTCCAGTTGTTTGTTTTTGTTGCCTGCATTAAGAATGGGCAACTATAACACACCATTTGTTATTTGGGCTGGGGTTGGTGGGTGATACAGTTCAACAGCACCCGGGGTAGCATATTTTGCCCATTGCTGGCCTATATACCACACAGCCGTCCACCACACTTATAGCCTAAAAGCCATCCCCACTGAGCAATTCTGAATTATCCCACCAAATTATCTTCTCTATACAGAATGCTGATGCAGCTTTGCCAAATGGCTTATATGCCTGTCCCGAAGCACGGATGAGCCCATGATTTGGGAATTATTGCCCTAGAAAATTACCTGTCCTTGTGACAGGCACACTAATATTCTGCACTTTATATTATCCTGTGCTCCAAGCTGCTATTTTATTGGACATCTTGAATTTTGAATGCTTTCCACACAAGTAAGCAGAATGAAGAGCCTGCTAATGTTAATCTGTTTAAAGGCTCAGTTCCTGAAAATAATTACAAATGCTCTAGGGCTAACAACCTTATATAGGTTCCATTCATTCAAAAACCATTCTCCAGATCAATGTGAATCACTATCCCATTTTATTAGTCTCCCAGCAATCCCTGAGTTGGGTATTTCATCATTTCATACTCCTGCTATGCTTGCCTGCTTTTGCAATTATTTTTGCATAAAATTAGTTGCATATTTCATCCCATTCAATAAAACTGCCCAGGAAAAGGGTTTTCTGTGGGTAATCAATAGCAGGCTAGTGCTTGATGAGTTGGGGTGGGAGGGAAGTTGACTGAAACTGATAAATGAATAATCCTTTTGGTCTGAAGTGGCTTAATTAAATTATTGAAACTTTGCTACGAAGGCTTGTCTTTTTGCATTTCAAAACCTCCAAGTCTGAAATGTAAAATCTGTTGCTTAGGTTTCTTTGCTGTTGTTATTGCTGTCTTAAAATAGATCATAGGATATTACTTTTAATAATAAGGAATATAATGATATGCTGAAGGCTTCTACAGCTAAGCAATGGTAGAGATTGGGCAGGCCCACCCCTCCTTGCCCTTTTTGGTTCTGTAGTAAGAACTGCCAGACTGATTGATAACTGGCAAATAGAGGGAGAAAACGTGGAGGCAGTGACAGACTTTGTATTTCTAGGCTGAAGATTACTGCAGACACAGACTGCAGCCAGGAAATCAGAAGATGTTTACTTCTTGGGAGGAGAGCACTGACCAATCTCGATAAAATAGTGAAGAATAGAGACATCACACTGGCAATGAAGATCCACATAGTCAAAGCAATGGTATTCTCCATAGTAACCTATGGGTGCGAGAGCTGGACCATAAGGAAGGCTGAGCGAAGGAAGATATATGCTTTTGAACTGTGATGCTGGAGGAAAATTCTGAGAGTGCCTTGGACTGCCAGAAGATCAAACCAGTCCATACTCCATCACCGAGAAGGCCCTATCTCTCGTCCCCACCAACCGTGCTTGAGAGGCTGGCGGGATCGAGAGCAGGGCCTCCCCGGAAGATCTCAAAGTCCGGGTGGGTTCATAGGCCGAGATGCGGTCAGCTAGGTATCTTGGGCCGGAACCGTTTAGGGCTTTATAGGCCAGTACCTTGAATTGGGCCCGGTAGCAAATCGGCAGCCAGTGGAGCTGGTGCAACAGGGAGGTTGTGTGGTCCCTGCGCTCTGCTCCTGTTAGAATCATGGCTGCCGCGCGTTGGACTAGTTGCAGCTTCCGGGCCGTCTTCAGGGGCAGCCCCATGTAGAGAGCGTTGCAGTAGTCTAGGCGGGATGTGACAAGAGCGTGTACCACCGTGGCCAAGTCAGACTTCCTAAGATACGGGCGCAGCTGGCGCACGAGCCTGAGCTGTGCAAATGCTCCCCTGGTCACCGCCGAGACCTGGGGCTCCAGGCTCAGTGTAGACTATAGGACAGTGTAGACTAATATAATCCTGTTCAAAGCAGATAATCTGGATTTAGAGGATGGAGCCTCATAATCCATAACAAAGAAATGGGTTTTAAAAATGCTGTACCTGAAAGCAAATTCAGACATGGAGTCGTCAGTCCTGGCAAATAGCCCCCCCCCCCCCCAGCATCCTGAAAGGTTTGTTTGTTGTGGATTTTAGAAATCCATAAAATGGTCGCAGAAGTTTTCTTTCAATTTTTTTAACGAGTCTCTAAGATGTGCTGGACTTCATAAGCATTGATGCAGATGTATGGCAGATAAACATAAGAACAAAGAAATGGTTGCAGAAAGTTCTCATGAGAATTTCTTTCTGTTTGTGCTTCCATTTAGCCACTTGCATGTCTATGGCTCCAACTGTTTACAGCACTCATCAGCTGTTTTGGGATTTTAAAATGCACACATGTGTTGGAGCAGTCCACACCAGTTTATTGCAATGAAGTCCCATGTGTTTTTTAAGTGCAGGGATACACAGTGATGGGAATATGTGCATTTTCCAGCCGATCTTGGATTTTAAGTGCAACTTTTTACCCCTGTGTTTTCAGCCGCTAGTATGATTCAGTGCGCATTTTAGGCAAATGTCATCTAGTCCCATTTTAACCTGGTTTCTCTTGGATTTTAGGGCCTGGGTAGAAGGGCCTTAATGGCAATGTAGATCCAGTCTTAGAGATAACATTTTAAATAAAATCCGCCAATCAGCAAATGGGAAGGGATGCCTGTATACTTTCAATACCACTGTCTGCGGTCATCATTTTTATTGTCATTTTTCATTTTTATGCTTCTGGAGAGTGCATCTGAGAGATGGAAAATGCCACATTCACTAGATACCAAACTATCCCATGTATAAATATATCAAGGAATGCTTGTATCAATATAATAGAAAACAAATGGATAATCTAAAACTGTGAACTCTGCACATTCTTGGGCGTTATTGAACAGCAAGTCCCAGTATTTTTTCATCGTTGGCTATGCTAGCTGGAGCTGCTAGGAATTGTTGTCCAACAGCTTCTTGGAGGACCACCCAGTTTATACCCTTTTAAGCCCAGTGAGGACATGCCCTTTAATTTTGGATGTTGAAATCAGCTTTGTCTGACACAGAAAGCCACAGTTAACAAAGAACAAAAGTAAAACCTTCTGAACTCATCCTCATGGAAGATGGAGAAAAGCCAAAGTTGCTCTTATACAGTAAAATATGAAGTAAAGACCAGCCTGTTTATACAAGGAAGCTGAAGCAATTGCTGCATTCCTTGACTAAGGAGAAGGAGAACAGATGAAGGAACGGAAACTTTTATTTTGGTCATTTCTCATGTTCTAATGAGGGATGGCCTGTGGCCGAGATGGTATTTTCATCCCAGATTGATGGGCTGAGGCACATTTTGATTCATTCATTCATTGAGTTAAATGGTGTGCAAGTGAAATCACTGTAAATAAACCATTTGAAACAATAATAACAAACAGACTAAAATATCTTAACTACTATTAACAAGTTAAAAGCAGATTTAAAAATCAAAACCACTTTATAACTATGTGCTGTATCTAGCATTTTGAGATAGATCAGCGAGGCACAGAGGTTTTAGGGTTTTTACTTGGTAACTGGCTGCTAAGATTAGTTCATGCCTTGGTCATTGCAAATTTCTTTTGACTGGTCTTCAATTATCTCACCTCGTTCTTTCAGTTTCCATTCAAGATTCTGATCTTTTTGGCTGTCACTTTGGTTCACATTACCCCATTTTTGCTATCTCTTCACTGGTTATCCATTCCTTCTAGGGTTCTCTATGCAAAGAGGTCTTGTAGTACCTTAGAGATTAACCGAGAGATATGAGTTGATAGCATAAGCTTTACTCATTACTAATGCCTATGCTACCAATGTCTTTCTCTCAGTTAATCTCTATAAGATCCATTTCATACTAAGTTAACAGAGCTATGTGTATGACTTCTAAGCTTCAGTACGAGCTTGTAGTTCCCACCTATCTCACAATTCTTATTTCTTTTTAAAACCTGCTCAAGAGTTGCATTTTGGGCATTCCAGGCTTTTTATAGAAGCTTTTCTTCTTCCTTGGTTTGGCTTTGTCCTTTTTCACTTGGTGCTCTGTACTCTTGTAATTGTCTCCTTGAACATTTGCGGGCTGCTTCTTCCCTCCTTATTTTTAAAACCTCAATTCAAAACAATATTTGTTTTCCAAAATGTTTGGAATTTTAGATCAATATCGTTCTAGAATCTCAATTCAAAACCTACTTTGTTTTCCAAAACTTTTTTTAGTTTGATATTCTTTATTTGGATTATGTGTATTGGCTAGTTTGCTTTATATTGTATTTGGATAATTTGTTATACAAGTGTATAGTATAGCTTTATTATCCCTTCTTTCCCTCTCTGTGTGCCTATGTATGGATTTTAGTTTTGGCAGGAACCACTCTTTAGTTGTTTCACTTATAAAATGCTATGTACATTCATGGTGCTATATAAATAAATGCACTTTACTACTATTAATAATAGATAGCAGTGTTGGTGCCAGTTGGGCAGCTAAAGGGAGACATTCTACAGTTGAAAGAACTTTCTCTCACATTGTGTTGTTGAAGGCTTTCATGGTCGGAATCACTGAATTGCTGTGAGTTTTCCAGGTCATGTTCCAGAAGCATTCTCTTCTGACATTTCGCCCACATCTATGGCAGGCATTCTCAGAGGTTGGAAACTAGGCAAGTGGAGTTTATATATTTGTGTAATATTGCAATTGGCCACCTTGATTAGCCTTAAATGGTTGCAAGGTCACATTCACACTTGCCTCAAACAGACAAGATTTTTTTCTCCCACCCTGGACATTCCACAGATATATACACCCCACTTGCCTAGTTTCCAAAAGACCTCACAACTTCTGAGGATGCCTGCCATAGATGTGGGTGTTACATCAGGGGAGAATGCTTCTGGAACATGGCCATACAACCCAGAAAACTCACAGCAACCCATTCTCCTACATTCTCATACAGTGTATTGACCATACTGACAAGACATAGGGGAGCATCACTCTTACATGGATGGGATATAACCAACATTTACAATATTCTTCCATGAAAACATGCACAGTTTTGTACAGAAAAAATGTATGTGTGATAATGTCTCACATTCATGGATCACTGTATGAAAACAGATGGGAAGTGGCAGCATTTCCTGACTTCCTAGTTTTTGTATTCCAGGGCAATCCAATAGCAAGAGACATCAATGCAAGATAACCACACATTACTAGCTGCATGTGGATTTTGTATATTGTGCTACATATGTTTTAACAAAAAAAAATCAATGTCTGTCGAAATCAAATGACATCTAGTATACAGGAAGAAAGAAAATGAAGCCAGGAAAAAGTAATTATCTTTAACATTATTATTTAATGAGCATCCATATAACAAGATGCTGCCCAATATAAAACAAAATCAAAGACAGTTTTTTTTCATGATCTTAAAATGAAACACACACATACCACTCACAAATGAAAAAAAAAATCCTCCAAAACTGTGGGGTTTCCAATGTCACATAAGATTCTCAGTATAAGTTGAATGTGTCTTATCCAAAATGCTTGAGACCAGAAGTGTTCCATACTTTGGATTTTTTTTGGATTTTGGAATATTTTCATATGCATAAAGAAATATCTTGGAGATAAGATCCAAGTCTACCTTCAGTCTATGGTTCATAAATACTTCATACAAAATATTTTAAAATATTTTGTGAATGAAACAAGGTTTTGTGAAATTTGAATCAGCAGAAAGCAAAGGTGTCAATATCTCAGGCAGCCGTGTGGACAATTTTGGAATTCCTTATGAGGGGAAGTCCACCCATAATACACAAAGCATGTTTTCTCTCCATCCTTCACTATTTGTTTTCCTCAAAACATGAAGAAGAGAATGTGACATCAAAATGAATTGCATTTTATTGTGCAGTTTTGCTAGCTCAAAAGAAACATCTCACCTCTGTGACTATTATCTTTCAACTCTAAGCAACACCTCTTTGCTGTCACCTTCCCCTGGCTCTTTTGGTTTATCTGACACCTCAGGAAGATGTTTAGGATCTTGTTGCTCAATATAAAACATTTGTCCCTCATGAAGACAGTCCTCTTCCTGTGATGTGATGAGACTGTGGGAAGAAGAGAGACTTCTGAGACACACTTGAGAATCTTCCAATCTCATTTGGCGCCTGCACCTTCTCCCTCAGTGGCCCAAGTGGGGGGAAAATATACCTCCTCCCAATGTTTGTCTGGCAAAATAAATGAGTTCACACATA
This sequence comes from Anolis sagrei, assembly GCF_037176765.1. Classification (NCBI taxonomy): domain Eukaryota; kingdom Metazoa; phylum Chordata; class Lepidosauria; order Squamata; family Anolidae; genus Anolis; species Anolis sagrei. Next base: position 213,578,737 of record NC_090021.1, on the reverse strand, counting down.
CATGCTACTCTTCCTTGAGTCATCTTTAATTGAGTTTTAACCTACTCCAGTCAGTTTGTCTACTTTCTCAATGGCCATACGCAGAATTTTTTAAAAAAAGCAAGCTGTGAAGCGTGCTCTGGGCTGTAAAAGTGCACTTGAATGTTGTTGGAATCTGCCTGGGCCAATCAAGTGACTTCCAGATGTGTTACATTGCACTTCTGCCTCTAGCCAACATACCCAACTCTGGCCATGATAGAGAGTTGTAGTCCTGCGCAACTGGAGAGCACCAGATTTGTTAAGGATGCCACAAGTCCCCATCTGCACTTCATTGTATGAGTCTACACCAGGCATGGGAAAACTTTGGCCCTCAAGGTGTTTTGGACTACAACTCCCACAATTCCTAACAGCCTACCAGCATGACCTGTTCTATGTGTTTATCTTTTCCCCTCCTTTCAATTAGAGTACAAACCAAGTATCTTCAGGGAATACATTCCTGGACTTCGCATCGATACATGGAACTGCAGGTAACAGCAAACCTTATTGTAATATGGGACTTTCAACCTAAGAAGACTATAGAGTTACACTGGAAAAACCAAAAATGACCGGATAAGCCTTATTTTGCCAGAAGTGGATACAGAAAACCTATGTCGTTGCAATCCTGATCCATCTTATGCTATGCAGGTTTTGGTTTATGGACTAAATGCTCCCATGCTGTCCTGCATGCTGGAACAGTCCCAGAGCAAACTGTCCAATCCATATTTGAAGACACTATAAGCTATTTAATTCTTTCATCAATAGCTCTCAAAGTCATATTTTAGGAATTACTGAAATGGATGAAAGCTGATGAATAATCAACTGAAGTCCCCTCCCCTGCTTTTTAGCTACCTACCTATATAAGAGGTCCTGGCAGGTCAGTTCAAATATTTGTTGAAGTAACTTGCCTTTCACATCTGTTTCGCTACAGGGCTTCAAGATATCAGTGAATGAACTTTCATTCAACGGTACAAAATCTAATGCTTGTTTGTTTTCTACTGATTGTTTTCCAAGCACCACAAATATGATCATAAAAATCCTTGTAATTATATATTGATGTATTATTTCATTTTAGAAAGCTGTGTATGGGTATGTATGAGTTGGCTTTATAAACACTTAGGTTGACTTCTTAGTAGGCCAATGAAAGTACTGTACTGATCCTCTGAAGATGCCAGCCACAGATGCAGGCAAAATGTCAGGAGAAAATGCTGCTACAATACAGCCATACAGCTTGGAAACCACACAACACTATGAGCCATGAAAGCCTTCGACAATATACTGTACTGTTAACTGTTACGAACAAAAAGAACCACCCCCTCCTCTGAGTAGAGTGGTGAAAGGTGAGAGATTGGTCCATTCTGGGAGGACCTAAAAGAAGTACCAACATTCTTCTACTCTCTCCACTGTGGCATCACTTCTGGTCTTTTTGAAAGCCTAGGTGGGAAATGGGGGTGACGGTGCTCTTCTGCACCTTCCAGGTCCTCCTGGGACAGAATATGCTCTCATCTTTTGGTGTTGAAGGTGGCCAAGGGTGGTTAACCCCTGAGGCAGCACTTGTGCTTTCTCTTCTCTGAAGAATGGGTCATATAAAACTCTATAATTTAGACCCCCAAACGTGCCATTGTGAATTAGATCAATTTATACACAAGTATATAAAATAACCTTTGGATGTGCAGCTACCAGAATTGGGCACAGTGTTCTAAATGCAGTCACATTATAGATTTCTATGAAGATGTTATGACACTAACTATTTCATTTTCAGTCCCTTTATGATAATGGAATTTGCTTTTTTCAAAGCAGCTGCACATTGACCAGCCATTGTTGGAAGCCAAACAATTGGCCTAATAGACTCTTGGCTGATCCTGCAAAGCACTCCATATGCTCTTGCAAAGGTGATGCCAAGGATATGTATCCCAAGTGAAGATAACTTAAGAAGAAAGAAACTCTCCCATTCTTCCTTTTCTCTGTAGTGCCTCTTAGTGCCCCTGAATGTAGGAGAGGTCAAAGGCAGGATTTTTTTTAAAACACTGAGGTGTCCAGAACAGAAAGTTCACTTGAAGCCTCTTCCTTGAGGCCTGTGTAATTTGGTGGTTAGAGTACTGACCCAAGATTTCAGAAATTCTTGCTAAACTATAAGTTCACTGGGTTACTTTGGGCTACTTCCTGAGGCCATACTTAACCTTCTTCACAAGATTATTTATTTATTTACAACATTTCTACCCCACCCTTCTCAAAGCCCCCCCCCCCCCGGGGGGGGGGGCGGACGACTCAGGGCGGCTAACACAGGCAGCAATTCGATGCCACATTATCAATAAGATTCCTTCTGTGAACCTCTTTATTTATGTCACTGAAGCATGATGAAGACCTTTTGTTTGATAAAATAGTTAAAGCGCTAAGAAGTGTTGTTAAAATGCTGAAGGGTATTCCCAGAAGGCAATATTAGGGATTTTCTTGACAGCATTGCAAACAACTTTTCTGTTTCTTGGCCAAACTTTTCTATTCCATTTCTTTCAATCTATTTAAGGAAGACAGCTATGTATCAGTTTTCACTTACATTATCTCTAGAGTACTTTGACAAGCACATTTGGAAGATTTCGTAGCAGCCTCTTCAGTATTAAAAAAAAAAGAAGAAGAAAGGTTGCGAATGAGGAGAGCAAGAGAAGAATGAACCAATTAAAATCGTGCTGTTAGGAAATAGCATTTCGGCTCAAATATTGCGAGTGTGGAAGGAAACCGGTGCTGTGTCACCATCAAAGCTGCAAGATAAAATGAGAAGGTTTGGGAAGCAAACCAAGGAGCGAAAGAATCAGATTAGGGGCAAAACGTATCTGTTTTGTGAATCTCATTTACTTTCAAATTTAAATGTTGGCCTTATCGAGATGAAATGGAATCCTAGGGTCTAGGAAAATAAATGCTTTGGCAATTGATGCAGAAAAAGACGGAGCTGAAAGTGTCGCCATTCTATTGGTTCAGAGAAGAACTTCCTTTTTTGGTTGTTTTTAAAGGAAAGGTAATAGCTGAAGGAGGCTTCAGGGGAGAGAAGGTCTTGGATATTGACTAATTTGCACAGAAGATAAAAGCAAAAGATACCCTGATGCTTAATCTTGAGGTGGCTGATGAAAGATAGTATTTGAGATTGATGCTTACTGTAATGTAGCAGTAATCTGACAAGAAAATCCTTAAGCAGTCGGAATTCACCTATGAGAGCACCAGCATGGCAGCTAAGATCCAGTATAATATTATGAAAGAAAAGATATTGGATCAAGCAAGCCTGCACACACAAAGTTAAACTCCAAAGATCTGCCTTTAATCTAGGTTTTTGCAGGCCTTTCAATATATTTACTATGCAAAACGTTTCCTTTTTAGAGCCCGGAAAACTGGAATCCATATTGCACACTTGAAGTCTAAAAGGGTAACTTTCTCAGATTGAGACCTATCTAGATCAATAAAGATTGTAGTTCCACAAAACAGTCCCCTCCTGGTCCTTCCATTTTGAACTTTTTTTTTTTGCTGAGGATCCAGACAGCAAGTGGATAGCAGCAGTATATTTTTGTGTGTGTCAGAAGCGACTTGAGAAACTGCAAGTCACTTCTGGTGTGAGAGAATTGGCTGTCTGTACATTGCCCAGGGGACACCCTGATGTTTTACCATCCTTGTTGGAGGCTTCTCTCATGTCCCCCATGGGGAGCTGGAGTTGACCGAGGGAGCTCAACAAAGTCTCCCTAGATGCAAACTGCTGAGCTGTCAGTCAGCACTCCTGCTGGCACAAGGGTTTAACTCATTACACCACTGGGGGCTCCAGCAGCAGTAATTATGATGGATGACACTGGCTCAGGAGCTCTCAGAGACAGTGGTAGTTGCGCCACAGTTTACACATGCCAGTATTACACAGAACCACCTTTAAATTTCCTTTTCAATCTATGAGGGAATTAGACAAAATCCTGAAGTGTTAGAATATATCAATGGATATTAAACTTAGAATTGTCCATGCCATCATATTTTTCATTTCTATGTATGATTATGAAAGCTGGACAGTGAAGAAAGCTGGTAAAAAGAAATTAATAAATGAGATGGGTTGCCAGAGAAGAGTTCTGCAGATACCACAGACTTCCAAGAAGACAAATAAATGGGCCTATGAGCCAATAAAACTTGAACTCTTGCTATAAACCAAGATGACTAAGCTGAGACTCTCATACATTGGTTGTATCATGAGAAGAGAAAACTCACTAGAAAAAATAATGTTTGGCAAAGTGGAAGGCAGTAAGCACGGAGAAAGAACACATTACAATGGATATATTCAATTGTGGTAGGTATTGGGGAAAACTACCCTAAAATATAGCAGAGCACCCAAAAATAAACAGGGTACAAAAGTTGAGCAACAGCTCATTAGCGAGCAGAGCGTGTGACGTGGCTGTAAAGAATTAAGAGTTTAGGCAGGCAAAGCTGCAAAGTTCAATCTTAAAAATCACAAAAGATTTATTTAAAATAATAAGAAATAACTGCATTTCTTAATGATCAAGAACTGGGTCTGAGCTACTCTAACACCCATCTCTTCTAAGATTTCAAGGAGAGGGAAAAAACAACAAGCACTATATTTCTCCTGACGCACAAGCAGAGAGAGATCTCAAAGCACACAGCACATACTCCGAAGTAAGAAACAGAAGTCAGATTTAAAAAGGCTTGCAGTAGAAAAGTATCAATTCAAGACAACCAATCAGAATGAGAGCAGGAAGAGAGAAGCGGGAAGAAAAAGATACATTCCCAACTGTCATACAGGAGACATGGGGGAAAGGAAATGCTCAGGCTATTCTAACTTCTCCTCGTTGAGGACTTGAGACTTGGGCAGTGTAGGGTTGAATTCCAATAATGGACTCAGTTCTCAATTTTCAAGACCTGAGCAGGGCTGTTATGACAGTGTATCTTAAACATCTCTTGGAGTTGACTTGATGTTAGTTAGCAAAAACAAATATTTTTATTTTATAGAGCAACACATCTCAAGATACTATAGGATGTGCCACTATGAAACCCCAATGCTATAGCTGTAAAGTGTGAAAATGCTCTGGATTCAAAAGTGCTCAGGATTAGAATAGCTTCAGCCACCTACCCCTAGCCACCAAGTTGTGCCTTGGACAGCCCAGGATACCTGAATGCTACAGGAAAAGAAATGACTTCAAGCCCCAATACTACTCTGACCTCTCTGGCTTTTCCCCATGCTCACAAAGGCATACACTGGAGTTCATGTATGGAGGCAGAGTCACATGCTCACCATGCCAGCATTTGGTGACATTCAGTGCTGCTGAAGCCAAGTATTAACAAGGTGCTCCAGAAGAAGAAATTACTGTACAGCCTGGAAACGTTATTTGTTTGAATGATAATTTCTAGAATACCAGTTAGGTTGGGCAGTGCACTCTGTGAACTGCAATCCAAAATGTAAGTTCTGGGAAGAACATTATTTGAAACCTTTTTGACCCAGGGTTATCATCCTTCGAGAAATGGGAGTGACTTAGGCTTGTTCAATGGCTGTGGATGACTAAGACTTTACACAAAAGGTACACAAAGCTGAAAACCTGATTGGATTCAGAAAGCTTCCTCTCTCATGTAACGTGACACTAAACAGGCTGCACTTCAAGGAGGATGTAACAACTCCGTGGGAGGTCTGGCAAATTGGTAGCACTTTGAACCTGGTAATGCCTTGGAATAAACAGCAAGTGGCCTGGGGATGTGCCCAGGGTCTGTGCAGATTTCACACCTGATTCAGTGTGCCTGTCATGACCTCTTGGTGTGGAAGCCGAGAAAGACAGAAAGCGGATTGTACTTTTGTAGAGTTGAGCTGATGTCACCAGAAGACTAGCAAATGCCTTGGTGCTTGCCAGCATGCCTATTCAACCTGTAAATTTGGAAGTGAAAGGATTACTGAAAAGGCATCAACAAATCCACAATGTTTCCTTTCCCTAAACGAACACTGTAAAGTTGCCCATAATATAGCTGAGCTCAGGGAAGGGCAAAACAGAATGGTTTTTGTAGTTGCGTACCTCCAAGTTGACTCTACTTAGAGTCATTCACTCACAAGATTTTCTTGGAAAAAAAAATATTCAGTGGATGTTTGCCATTGCCTTTCTCTAAAACTGAGAAGATGGTATTTGCCCAAAGGCATCCAGTAAGTTGGAATGTTAGAACTGGGATTCAAACCTTGGTCTCTAAGAATCTCCATTTCTAAGCCGAAGAGCTGGCATTGCTTGTAGACACCTCCAAGTTAATGTGGCAGGTATAACTGCATGGAGCACCATTACCTTCCTGTTGGAGCGGTACCTATTGCCCTACTCACATTTGCATGTTTTCAAACTGCTAGGTTGCCAGATGCTGGGGCTAACAGTGGGAGCTCACATTGTTCCCTGGATTCGAACCTGTGATCTTTTGGTCAGCAAGTTCAGCAGCTCAGTGCTTTAACCCACTGTGCCACCAGGGGCTCCTTAAGTCCCATGGTATGCAATGTTATTATAAATTGATGGCCCCTATATATAATGGCAAAACCAAGGTTTGCTTTTGAGTTTTTTTTATTTTGAATATTTTCAACCCGTGCATGGTGGAACCTGTAGATGCAGGATCCATGGATCCAAAGTACTGGCTGCAGTTATAGTAACAAAGGTTTCTCCTACATTTTGTATTCTTTTCCCATACTATCATAGTGACCAAGATATTTTGCTACTGGAAGCAAATAATACCCATCATCGATTTCATGTTAAAAAGCCAATGAGTCTGTCCAGTAAATCTTTCTTCAGTATTAGTGGGTGAAATAGTGCCCCCATCCACAATTAACAGATTAGATTTAAGATGACACACAGCTCTGTCCAACTTCTTGCTTCTCGCTCCCTCCTCCTCAGTCACCATAATTTGAGGCAACCATAACACTATGACAAATAGTAGAGCCAGTCCTGGGAACCAAGAGTGCTAGCTGTTCTTTCTCTGTTTTGCAGAACACCACATTTATATGCCAGAGACAGGAATTAGAAGAGGGAGACCCAGTACTATCTATTTTTTGAGGGAGTTGTGCGGTTTCTAACCTCCACCAATATGTAATGTTACCTAAATTGGTTCTTTTTGTGCATCATCTGACCTTATTTTCCAGCTTTGCTAATGTATAAAAGATGACCTTGCATTTTGCTTCTGCTCTCTGCCTCACAAAGGACCCACTCATGTGTGTTCCACTAACTGCTGGAAGAGGTTCTGCATAATTACCTAATTTAATTTCTTCAAAACGATGTATTTACTTTGCTAGACTACAACTTTGCTAATATAAAAATTACCACCCTTCATTTTACTTTGCTTTCCGCCTCACAAGTGACTTACTCATGTATGTGTCCTTAGACCAAGCACTGGAAACAGTGCAGGAATGCCTGGAGCAGTCTGGAAATTGCTTTATATCAAGGGCCAAAGGTAGAGGTGGTAGATCTTTGGCTGTAATTGGCAATATAGTGGGTTCTCCTTATCTGTGGGATTTGGATCCATCAAATTGTGGATTGTCATGTCTGAAGTGTGTATGTACATGCCACTGCCATTTAAAAATATAGGTTATGATTGTCCTTGTATTTTTTTTGTAGCCATAGTGAGCTTAGAACTGAACACACACAGATACAATGGACCCATTATTTAGTGGCAAGGAGTTCTGACTAAAAGCAGCAACATGTCCCATATTCTATTGCTGAAGTGAAGAACCTTGGGATGATCAGGAATAGATTTATTTTTGTGTGTGAAAGAGATATGATCTCTATTCAGTTCTGTTACTTGGGTTTTTTTTAAAATGAGGTACCAGATTTTCAGAATGAATGAAGACTTTTTAACATCACGTCCCCCATCTCTCCCCTCACTATTGTTTTATTAAATACTCAGCCTGAACACGTGTTTTGGAAAATTTAGGGTGCATCTGCACTATAGAATTAATGCAGCTTGACACCACTTTAACTCCCATAGAATCATAAAATCATAGAGTTGGAAGAGACCTTATGGGCCATCCAGTTCACCCCCTGCCAAGAAGCAGGAAAATCACATTAAAAGCACCCTTCACAAATGGCCATCCAGTCTCTGTTTAAAAGCCTCTAATGGAGGACCTCTACCACAGAGAGTTCCACTGCTGAACAGCTCTCACAGTTAGGAAGTTCTTCCTAATGTTCAGGTGGAATCGCCTTTCCTGAAGTTTGAAGCCATTATTCCAAGTTCTAGTCTTCAAGGCAGCAGAAAACAAGCCTGCTCCCTCCTCCCTGTGACTTCCCCTCACATATTTATACATGGTCATCATGAGCCCCTGTTTGCACAGTTGGTTAAACTGCTGAGCTGCTGAACTTGTTTACTGAAATGTCGCAGGGTTGAATCTGGGGAGCGGGATGAGCTCCCGCTGTTTGCCCCAGCTTCTGCCAACCAAGCAATTCGAAAACATGAAAATGTGAGTAGATCAATAGGTACCGCTCTGGTGGGAAGGTAATGACACTCTATGCAGTCATGCCAGCCACATGACTTTGGAGGTGTCTGCAGACAATGCCAGTTCTTCGTCTTGGAAATGGAGATTAGCACCAACCCCCATAGTTGGACATGACTTGACTTAATGTCAGGGGGAAACCTTTATCTTTACCTTTTATCATGTCTCCTCTCAGCCTTCTCTTCTTCAGGCTAAACATGCCCAGCTTTTTAAGCCGCTCCTCATGGGGCTTGTTCTCTAGACCCTTGATCATTTTAGTCTCTCTCCCCTGAACACATTGCAGCTTGTCAACATCTCCCTTAAATTGCGGTGCCCAGAATTGAACACAGTATTCCAGGTGATGTCTGACCAAGGCAGAATAGAGGGGTAGCGTGACTTCCCTGGATCTAGACACTATACTCTTATTTATGCAGGCCAGAATCCCATTGGCTGTTTTAGCTGCCGCATCACATTGTTGGCTCATGTTTAACTTGTTGTGTATGAAGACGCCAAGATTTTTTTCACATGTACTGCTCTCGAGCCAGTCATCCCCCATCCTGTATCTGTATCATATGGCTCATTGGCATTTGACTCTGGGATTTGTAGCTTGATGAGCCACCAGCACTCTTTCTCAGAGAAGGCTGAAGACCTTGTAAAACTATAATTCCTATGATTCCATAGCATTGAGCCGTGGCAGTTGAAGTGATGTTAAACTGCATTAATTCTGTAGTGTAGAAGCAATTTTATTTTGTGGCACTTAATGTGATTCTACAATTTCATTAGATGAGCCACTGGAATCGATACGTTTCATGGCAATACAGGTGGTGCCCATTGGGGAGTGGGGGCATGGGGAACCCATTGTCCCATGAGTCGCATTGCCTGACTTACCTGTCCCCCCACCCCACAGCAGGAAGCGTCGGCTGCTTGGCTTCACCCTATTGATCCAATACAGCACAGGAAGCCTCCCGTTTTACCTTTGCAGTGGCATGCACCAGGTGTTTGTCTATACTTTTGCAATGGAGACCCAGCATATGTTGTTAAAAAAATACCCCATTAAAAAAATACCCCATGTGATGAGGTTGCTAATATTAGCAGTGCTGAGAAAAAAATAGCTACTGTTTTGGTCAAGCTGATGGGAGTCTGGAATTGGGGTCCAAACAGTAACTTTTCAAAGCTCCAACCATTTGTAACTCTATCTAATAGTTCAAAAAGTAACTTTTTGAAGCTCTGTCCTACTCTCACGTTGTTTTGCATCTTCCTCCCCCCATCCCCACAACAGTTTGTAGCTTTTGTACATGCCTGAGAAAATGTTAAGACCCACTGAAAAAGCAGTATGAATCCAAATGGAGATTTAATACATTAGAAAGCCAAGGAAATGAATGAGGTGAAAAGAAGACTTAGGGAGGAAACCCTTGAGACACATTCGGTGGCAAACAACAGCCTTCTATGCAGTACAGTGAAGCATTAGATCAGCCGCAATTCACTGCCAGCAGTTGATTGGGAAAGTCTGCCAAATGTCTTCCTGCCCAGGAGCTGAGCCTGATTGATTTTTTCTGATAGGCACTTGTGACTCCAGGCCTATCATCTGGCATTTGTGCTACAGGATGGGGGCTGTTATTAAGGAAGAAGCAAAGAAAACAAACTGGATCCGGCAGTTCCTGTGATCACTGTCTTTTCTATGCATGGAAAGGGTGAACCCTTCAGTAATTTGATAGTGGTCTGAAACATCGTTTTCAGTCTAGTTTAAGTTTGTGAAATTGCAGCTGGCACATTACTTTGGAAGCAGAAAGGACCCTGGGTGCATTTACACCATAGAATTACTGCAGTTTGACACCACTTTAATAGCCTTAGCTCAATACTGTACTATGGAATCTTGGAATTTGTAGTTTGCTAAGGCAATCAGCACTGGTAGATAAGGCTAAAGATCTTTAAAAACTACAGTGCTCAAGAGTCTACAGCATTAAGTCATGTTATTGATTAGTGTCAAACTGCAATAATTCTACCTCCTCCCCCCTCAATCATCTATGGTACCACCATCTATCTCTATCTATCTGTCTATCTATCTGATTACATTCACTTTCCTGCCTACTACAACTTTCAAAATGATCCATAACAAGATATATAAAAAGGAAAGACAAATTAAAAATAATATGCCAAAGCCAGTTTTAAACCAATTTTGAAAACCAAAGGCCAGATGGAATATTTTCATCATGTGCCAGAAACTACTGGTTTCTTTAGCCTGGTATATTTTCAACCTCTCCAGCTAATACAAAGCCTCTGACAGAACTAGACTGAAAGAGAGGGAGAGAGAGGTATTGCCTGGTAGTCATTATATCCGTGGCTTACTGTTGATTACTTTTTCTTTATTTGCTCCTCTGAAGAACTGAAAAGTGTGGCCTTTTATTCAATGAATCTGCCATTGAAGTGAAACCAGAAAGAAACCACATGCATTTCAGAATTAGACCATGAGAAATGAATGTGGTCTCCCTGCTCTTACTTCTTTTCAACAGTAGGAAAAGCTGAATTATTATAAATCTCCACTGGAGTCAAATTTAGTGGATACAATTTATCGATATACATGTTTATATTTTGTGTTTTAATGTGTGATATGCAGACCCCCTGGTGGTACAGTGGGTTAAACTGCTGAGCTGCAGAACTTACTGACCGAAAGCTTGGTGGTTCAGATCCAGGGAGCGGGGTGAGCTAACGCTGTTAGCCCCAGCTTCTGACAACCTAGCAGTTCAAAAACATGCAAATGTGAGTAGATCAATAGGTACCACTCCAGCGGGGATGGTGCTCCATGCAGTCATGCCAGTCACATAAACTTGGAGGCGTCTATGGACAACACTGTCACTTCAGCTTAGAAATGGGGATGAGCACCAACCCCCAGGGTCGGACAAGACTAGAATAATGTCAAGGGGAAACCTTGACCTTTACCTATGTAGATCCAAAATCTTTACAAAACTAAATGAATTTGTATTGCTCCAGTATTTCATCAAAAGGGGGATCACAAATGCACAATGGATCTAAATCTCTGAGCACTTTTGATATCCTTCGAGAGCAGAACATGGAAAACACAATTTTGACATGTCAGGAACAATTGTTTTCTCCAGAATCCTTTCAAACATTGCACTTTCTGCTGTCAAATATGTCATAACCAAGACCAAATCAACATTCGCAGAAGAGAAACATCACCCAGCAGCTGGTGAAGCTCACAGTTTGCAGGTTGGAAGTGAGCAGTGCCATGTTTGAAGATTCAAAAAGTCATTAAAATTAGAAATCCTCTTCCTGAAGATCGAAAGGTTCTAGCTTGGTCTGCTCCCTAATAAATTTATTACCAATGGCCCAAATTTTCATTGCGGAAAGCCACTGGGAAGCCCTCCAATAGCACCACCATTGTTTACCATTAGCTGTAGTAAGTGCATTTGATGGGTAGAGTTGTCAGGACAAGGCCCTGCACTTTTTGAATCAAAGGCTGAGACCTGGGGATAGAGTCATGAAGGCAGAGCCTTATGGTGTCATTAAGCATTATTCATGATCTTAGGCAAATCACCCATTTTCAATCCCAGAAACCCTTATGATAAATTCACCTTTTGGGATACAGTGTGATGTAGTGATTTGAGTGTTGGACTATGATTCTGGAAATTAAAGTTTAATTTGCCACTCAGCCATGGAAACCCACTGGATTACTATGGGCATATCATGCATTCTCAGCTCTAGAAAACCCAGTTATAGATTCGCCTTAAGGTTTCAGTAAGTTGGAAATGACTTGAAGACATACAACAACAATTAAACTCTTGCTGAAGTTGTTCAATGCTTGCCATACACAACACAGGCAACCTATTTGCTGTTTGGGAAGTATCTTTGGAAATTACAAAATTGATTTATATCTAGAAGTGCAGCAAGCTATAGAGCCACCTAGCAGATTTTTGCCTCATTGGAGGTTTGCATGCAAAATTCAAAATTCTGCTTATTACTCGGAGGTAATCCTCTAAAACCGGAGCTCTGAAATCTAGCAACTCCATTGATGGTAGCTGTAGTCCAAAATGCCTGTAAGGACCTTATACTTTGCAATTTTATTTTTTCTTTAGGCATGTACTAGATCTAAAGCTATTCCACTTCACAGTGTGTGCATATGAGATGGGGTAGGGTGGGTCACTTTTTAAATCAAAGGTCTCAAAATACCTTGCATATAAAAAACAAGCATAGCACAAGATAGACTTATCTCTTCCAGCAGGTCTACACAGCCAATTTTGAACTGTGAATTTTAAATTTGCATTGTATTGGGATCATGTTTTCATTTGTATTTTGTATATGTGTTTTGGGTGTGCTGTGCCCTGCCACAAGCTGTGTGAGGAGAGATAGGTAACAAATAAAATTTGTTGTTGTTGTTGTTAATAATAATAATAAAAAATTGTTGTAGATTTTTTGGCAATCCTCTCTAAAAATGAGTAAGAACATGTAAAAGGATAAGCTGCATCCTTCTTTTTAGAAATGAAGCTTGGAAAATTTACACCGGATTTATATTCCAGTATATACCTATATTGGAATATAACTCCCAAAATACGAGACGAAAATAATTATAGAAGGAAATATGAGTTATATCCAGGGATTAACCTATATAATTCTCCAATCAGAGGCCATGCAAGGTAGGGAATTCTGGAAATTTCATTCCAGAATACTCTAGAGACCCCATCATCATTTCCTCCTTATATTTGTCTGTATTTGGGGAGACAGCCCAATTGTGAGAAATGAAACGTAACCAGGCAGGTAATGTACATACATGCCTATTGTACTAAAGCAAAGAAATAATTTAGAATAGGCTTTATGTCAGTTAATGTGCAATATTTTTCAGTGGAAACAGCTCATAGTCAAGCCCACGCACATAGCCAGCCAGCACATCACACATTCGACAGGACTGGAAATGGGGTCGATTCAAGCCCTTGTTTGTAATGACCTCCGATGCCAACATGCATCTGGCAGCCTACAAACATTTTCTGTGAAGAATGCATGCAAGTATTGGGGCCATCCATCACACTACAGACCCTTTCAGACAAATCAGCTTCACTTGGCTCTAGCTGAATTGAATGAGGGTGACTGCAGAAACCAGTGGGAAAAGGGCCGTGATGGTAAAAAATACAGTTTTGCACGATGACTAGACATCACACAGCTATGCTATGTTATGTTATGCTTGCTGGTTGATATTGGGCGTTGTAGTTCAGATGTAATGATTGCAAGCTCTGGAAAACTGTGGCTGACGTATTTTACCTACAATGTTAAAAATACTAATATGAATTAGTATTTTTGAAAACTACTATATTCAAAACACCACATTCCAGTTTCTTGTGATGCAAAGCAGTTTTTGTAATGCAATCAATTAGAGGAGCAGTTTCGCTCCCCTTCGTTAATCTACCCTTTCATTTCCCTGACCAATTTCATCTTGCTTGTATTCACCTCCAATGCTCTATTTGTCTCCCCCTCTTCCTCTTTCCACAAGAACTTTTCATTGAGCATGCTTTGATGTGAAATATTCAACTCTTACACTGCTCTGAAAGGACACCAATTAATTAAGCTTCGTACGTAAGAGCAAGTAGTTGGCAGCTCTGAAAGAATCAGGCAGTTGTTTCCCCGAACCAATTGAACTAAACTTCATGACACAATCTGTAGTTAATTAAGCATAATTGTTAAGATCATTTTGTAATACATTTTGTGTGTGTGAAGTGAGGCAGTAGATTGGGGTGATTGTCCTTAGAGTCAAAGAGACAATGGAATGGAGAGGACTTTATGCTCCTTAGTTTCCGATACTTCTATTTCATTTCATATATTAGGAAGAAGGCAAATGGTTTTCATTTAAATAATGAAAAGCTCAAACTAAAGAATGTTTAGATGAACACGGATGCAACTGTGCTGTAGAAATTCCTGAGTTGTCGGCACTATAGTTGTAGTTTTTGTTCCTTTTCTAGAGACAAGCAATTCTGTATTGCATTGTGTTGCGCAGCATGTAAGTACTGACATCTTGTAGTCTGAATCCATGTGAGAATTCCTCCCTGCTATTTTAGGATAAGCATGCCTGCCAACACTCCACAGATGAAAATTAGGACACACAAGATCAGGATATGGTCAAGAAGGTAACACTATTAATGGAAAGCAATACTCAAACTTGAAGAGACCGAAGCAGTTTGCTTTTGCTTGCGCCTATAGGGAACAGAAGGATTCCACTCGCTCACCTCTTCTTTCACTTCCTCTGCTCAGTTAATTGAGCACATATAAATTTTGCACAGAGAACTCAATTTGCAGAAACTGAAATAAGTTGAGGATAGAGGGGAAAGAGGAGATAGAAACTGGGACCTTTTAAAATGGGTGAAAAAGGGAGGATTTACTGAGTTGTCCCTGACAAATCAGGACAGTTGAAGGATATAATAATATAACATATAATATAATAACTTTATTTTTGTATCCCGCCACCATCTCCCCGAAGAGACTCAGGGTGGCTTACATGGAGACAAGCCCGGTCAACATAGTTTAAAACATAACACAGTAAAATTTATAAAACAACATCATAAAACAATATAAAACAACCATCAAACAAACAACCAATAGCCTGACATATTAATCAAATGCTGAGTTTGGGTGGGCAGAGCTGGTGCAAATCAGTTGCAAGGACAGGACTGATGGATAAAGTGCAGGAGGCAGATGATAAGTTAGGACTAGAAGGGCAATATGAATTAGAATACTGTATCTATAGGGTAGGGAACAGTTATAAGTGCATGCCTATGGTGAGATATTCTTCCCACACTCAGACCACATGTTACCCCAGAATGTAACACTCTACCTGCAGGATTATCACAGGTGACCATGGGATCGGCACGTTGTCACACCCAGCTGCACTGAAGCAGGCAACATATCACCAAGATAGCGAATCAGTTTGGATATAACACTAAATCACAGTTTAGTGCTATAAGAACATTGCTGACTCCCTTGCCTTCCTCCTTATTCCTTGTTATGACCAAGAGAAAGAATCCAAAAACTTTTGTTACTGGTTAACTGCAGCTTTCTGTGTCAGTCAGCCTGAACAAACTGTGATTAAGTAATGGTTAGGGAATTAAAATGGAACCTTTTAAAGGTCTGAATGCAAAACAACTATGAAACCAAGTATCCTGTAGACAAGGGTTTCTTAAACTTTTTCCACTCATGATCCCTTTTCACCCAAGGCATTTTTACATGGCCCCAGATACCTAGTTTTATAATATAGCCATTGATAAATTCAGCATTTGCGAGGTTTATTAAACAAGGCAGGTCGATTTTCCATTTTTATGAAGTGTACCTGAAGCCTTTGTTGCATGTTGTTGCCAACAGATTCATGTAAATGTCTAAAACAGCCACTACGTGGAAAGCTATATATATTTTTTCATAATCCCCACATTTAGTTAGGAGTCCCCAAATGGGGCAATTTACTTTTTAAAAAACACATCTTCCATAATTCTCCATCTTTCTGGGTGTTTTTTGGGAATTGCAATCCAGAAAATGATCCAAGCTCTAAACCAGTGCCGCCATTGAGAAGTCCTTTGGCTGTGCCTTCAAAGACTGCATTTATCTGGTCAAATGTCTCTGATAAATATGAACTGTTTTCGTCTTTGCTACATTCTTGACAGATGTTGACTAGCCATTAGCCTATCTGAGCCTTTGTGCATGACCAGTTCAGTACTACTGCAGGCTGTCCTTCGGTGACTTTTTGACAAGCATGTCACATAGCTAAACCTTGTGTCCGTTGCATTGTGTGCGCATCTCTCAAACATGAACTTTGGTTTCCTGTCGTGCAGTTCACATGCCTGTAGCTGTCTGGGTCATTTGGTGTAACAGCTGGAGCTTCCTGTTTTGAAATATGATATCAGTCAAGCATGGAAACCGAGGGTCACAAAGGATGCCTATTTGTATCCACTTGCTGGCCTACAGAGGGGAGGAGAGCGCTAGTGTGTGACAACTTGTAGAAGAGATCATAATGCTTCAGACTAGAGGGTGCTTGAAGATTAATGGGATGGTCAGATGTCTCAGGCACTCTTTTTGTCAAGCATTTCCTTGTTTACAAACTCACTTGGAGTATGGAATTGCTCTTTGGTGCCTACAGAGCAGATGCACTATGGATGTTTCACAATAAGGCACGTTTCCCTGCATGTGGATATGTGTGTGTGCCTCATGTGTTAAGAGGAAGCAAAAGTACAAAAATAATTCAATATTTGTGTCTTGCTGCCTCCAGGGTGTAGCTGGTTGGGGGTTGGGGATGGAAAATGAAGGCATTGCAATTTTTTCTCCCCCAATATAAACCCCTCTCTCTGAGATGAATTTGTCTTTGATCCCTACATTCCTACCTTTGCAGAGAGTGAACACCTGGGAATTTTCATGTCCTCTTAGTAACTTCATTTGCCCCTTTTCTTTGGGTGCTTAGCTATATTTCTAAATGCTTAACATAAGTTATGGGCTATTGCAATGCTAGAAATGTGGGGCTGAAAAAAATCCATTGGGAAGGTCAGAATTTTTACTGGAGGGACAATGCTCTCATTTTAACCCCAGGCTGGATCTACATCCCCAAATAATGCAGTTTGAATTGCACTGTATGATCAGTGGAGACCAATATAATGCAGTTCAATGGAGTCCAAACAGCATTATATTGGCTTATACCAGTGACTCTTAGCCAGTGGGCTGCGAGGATGAAAATCTGATCCGCGAGCCTCCTCCTTCTTTATTTTATTTTATTTTATTTCTGCTCCTTTTGTGTCTCCTGCCACACCTTCCCTGTTGCTGACCATGGCATGTGTTCTGCAGCAGAAACTAGAGCTGATGTGGTCTCTCCAATGCAGTTTCTGAATTAACATCCCAAACCGAATCTAAAGTTGACCAAAAACTGATTCATAACCCTTTTGGTACTAATGTTGGAGAGTGGTCCCTGATCAATGGGGTCCCTGGTCAAAAAAAGGTTGGGAATCACTGGTTTATACCGACCCACCATATAATGCAGTTCAGACCATCTTACAGTATTTGATAGTGTAGATCCAGCCATATTTGACAGTCTCTGCTTTGTTGGCAGAATGCAAGGCATGCTGCCACTGACTTTAAAGATTCTCTAACAGTATATTTTGGCCTTATCCAGGTCTGCCAAGAAAAGGGTGTATTAGAAATAGGGCTAAACTGAGTACACCTTTTGTATCCTATAGTCAAACCATATCTTAGTTTCTTATTTTTAGCACATCTTCACCACAGTTTCTCTGCCCCTCACAATTTTCAGGTGAGTCTGCTTTTTGTTCGGTGTGGCCACTAAGAGCCCTCAGTGGCGCAATGGGTTAAACCCTCATGCCTGCAGGATGGCTGACTGAAAGATTGGTGGTTGAATCCAGGGAGCAGGGTGAGCTTCCATCTCTCAACTCCAGCTTCCCATGTGGGGACATGAGAGAAGCCTCCCACAGGATGGTAAAACATCCAGGCATCCCCTGGGCAATGTCCTTGCAGATGGCCAATTCTCTCACACCAGAAATGACTTGCAGTTTCTCAAGTCACTCCTGACATAAAAAAAAAAGGTGTGGTCACTGACAGCAGCCCCTGATCAAGAGCGTTTCCCCCTCTCACTGATGGCAACAGGAGCTGTGAATAGCCATCTCTATAAGGGTGAATCTTGCCCCCCTAAATAACTTGGGCTATGATACCCCAGGCTTCCTCGCAGGAGCAAACACTTCCCTGATATTCAGTGGATGGTTTTCAGGAGTTGCAAAGGAAGCAGCAGGGAGTGCTAGAATAGTTGACCATAACAGATCACTCTGAAAAAAGATAAACATAAGGACAATGTTGTCTGTGTATTTTTTTTATGGTGACATGGTTTATTTAAGATGCAGAGATACATAACAGCTTTGGATGAATCCATATCGCCTTAGGTACAAACCAGGGGCTGAAGGGAAAGGGGAAACGTTGCCTAGCAGCCATGAAGAGCAAATACATCTTCTTTCTTCAGCATGGGATTTCATGCGTATAAAAAGGCTCCCATGCTAGCTGTGGCATTTTCATTCTGTTAGAAGCCTTCTCTGAACTATTCTGTTGTTTCGTGTGCTTGGCTACAATAGTCTGTGAACTATTGTTCATATCTATGCTACTATTACAGTTTTGTTAAGTCTATTTATTTGATGGTTGGGTTTTTAAAAATCACACAATAGCCTAGTTAAGAGCAGATTTACGCCTTAGGGTGGTTGAAGCGCCAGCAACCCAGGAAACTGGGAACAAAAGCAAAATGTTGAGACAGCCAATTGAAAATGATCTTCAGAAATGATATATTAGTGTCTCAAAGCAATGAAGCAAGTACTGTTATATTTTTTATTTTATTCTGCATTCTTGGGGTGTCTGATTGTTGCTATAGCCTCCAACCACACATATAAATGTGCCATTATTGTAAAAATAATAGTATTGACTGCTGAGCTGCATTTGACTTATGATTGCACTCTTAAGCTTACCTTTAAAAAACAAAACAAATCAAATTGTTTGAAAATAAAATTGCTTTAACCCGTAAATAAATTCCTGTTTCCACATAAAATATTTCATCCACATTGGTTGAATTTGTCAAATAGGAGTTGTTTGCTCTTCTCAGAACATCCAAAAGAAATATTAGTAATCTACCCACAAATGGGGATTTGGGTGGGAAACTTTTTTTAAAGATAGCATTGGATAAATATCATAACCACAAGACTCTGATGACTACTATAATACTCAGCCTTACCAACTTCTTCTTCTTTATTTTTAACCTCAACCTCTTAAGTACATATTTTCTTTTAAGATAAAATGTTTAGCTACCAATTCTATGTGAATTTCTTCATTGGAGTTTTGTGACCTTCAATGTTGTTGTGTCCTAAATTGCATCAATATATCACATGCAATACTATTTGCTTTTAAACAGGTGTTTAAAGATCCATTCTTGTGCTTACCCATAGTGGGATGGAACATCCCTTTCCAAAGTCTTATAAGGCTCCAGTAAAACATGCAAGTACCTGGACAGTTTTGAAAGCATTATCCAGCTGATCACTATATAGCAGGGACACATAACTAACTATTTATCGTGTCAGAAGCCAATTGAGGATACAGTTGCAATGTATTGAAAAAAGCACAAGGTTTAAAAACTTGGCATTATATTAAATGTCATTTGACCATAGCTGACCACTTGGAGTGCATCTGGTGTCACTGTAAGAAGGTCCACTGTGCAAGTGTCAGGGCTCAGGTTGCATTGTAGTAGGTGGTCTGTAGTTTGCTCTTCTCTGCACTCGCATGTTGTGGACTCAACTTTGTGGCCCCATTTATTAAGGCTAGCTCTGCATCTTGTGGTGCCAGACCTCAGCCTGTTCAGCACCTTCCAAGTTGCCCAATCTTCTGTGCACTCAGGAGGAAGTTTCTCATCTGGTCTCAGCCACTGATTAAGGTTGGGTTTTTGCTTGCCACGTTTGAACTCTCACTTGCTGAGGCATTCCTGCAAGTATCTCTGTAGATCTTAGGAAGCTATTTCTTGATTTAAGATCATGCTGGCTGATATCCGAATAGAGGACTTGCATGCTGTCTGATATCTGAACACAACAGACTACAGCAATTAGATTATGAAGGATGTCAACATGTGCTCCATACACCAAGTACAGTAGGCTCTCCATATTTACTGGTTTTAAATGCAGACCCCCATGAAAGTGAAAAAATGTGAATACAAATGCCATATTTTTAATTTGAGAGTAGGCATTTGTAAGTCCTCCAGTGCAACTCTATATAGAAGTTGACCAATGACCATACACACCAGAGAACCTACAAATGCCTAGAGCAGTGGCTATCAACTTGTGGGTCCCCAGGTGTTTTGGTCTACAACTCCCAGAAATCCCAGCCAATTTATCAGCTGTTGGGATTTCTGGGAGTTAAAGGCCAAAACATCTGGAGACCCACAGGATGAGAACCACTGGCCTAGAGAAATATTCTCTCTGAGAATCTCTAGGTCCTTTGGAGTAGTGCTAACTATAGAGTTGTGCTGGAATGCCAAGAGATTCCAAGACAATAACACATTAATCAAATTCATGAATAATCAAATTTGCAAAAGCCAAACTCACAAATGTAGTATGAAGTGCTTAAAAGAACATGGTCATTTCATGCTGCAAATGAAGGTACTGCTTCTGAGTGATCTCAATTGTCATGAAAAGTTGGGAGGACACAAGTAAGGGATAGCAGAAGTTTATTATCTCTTTTGAAAAGCACAGGATGAGTATCCATTGTTTGGAATACAAAAATCTGAAATACTCCAAAATTGCCCACATGAGTGACAGCTTTGCATTTAGATAGTTCAAGGTATACAAACTTTGTTTCATGCACAAAGTGATTAAAAATATTGTGCACAAGATTATCTTCAGCTATGTGTATAACAGAAATGAGTTGTGTCTTTAGACTTAGGTCTTATCACCAAGGTATCTCCTTATGCACGTATGTGCAAATAAAGGTATTCCAATATCGGGGGAACAATCCAAAACAATTCTGGTCTGAAGCATTTCAGATAAGTTCCCTTTGCCAGCTCCAGCTCCAGCTCCAGCTCCAGCTCCAGCTCCAGCTCCAGCTCCAGCTCCAGCTCCAGCTCCAGCTCCAGCTCCAGCTCCAGCTCCAGCTCCAGCTCCAGCTCCAGCTCCAGCTCCAGCTCTCCTTGCGGGGACATGAGAGAAGCCTCCCACAAGGATAGTAAAACATCAAAATAGCTGGGCATTCCCTGGGCAACGTACTTGTAGACAGCCAATTCTCTCACACCAGAAGTGGCTTGTAGTTTCTCAAGTTGCTCCTTACATGAAAAAACCATCCTCAAACAGGAAGTTCTCTCTCTTACAGGTCCAGTGCCACCTACTGATGAACTATGTAATATCTTTTCACAGGGGAAATACTTCCTGGCATGGAGAAAACTAGCAGATAAGGCAGAGAATTTTCCTTTAGCCCTTTGCCAATTGTACATATTTTATACCTGCAGAAGCTTTTTATAGACTCCATGGAGATGTAAAAATGTGACATCCTAATCCCTGTAGACACTCCTTGCTGGAATGATGCATTCTGTTCAAACATCTCTCACTGTGTATAGATTAAGCCTTCATTTTTATCAGAGGAATAAACAAATAGGCAGAAAGAGAACAAAAGAACGAGAAGAGAGAAACAGAGAAAGAAAGGAAAGAAAAAAATAATAGGGAAGGAGACTGCAGAGATAAAACAGAAGTTGAAATGTACAATGAAAAAAGAGAAGTAGGAGAAAGCAGGAGAATGAGAGAAAGGGAAGAAGGAAAGAGATGAGGGATGATGAATTACTGTTGTTTTGAGGTGAAAGATGGATCATATGCTGCTTCTCAAAATGAAGATGACTGCCTTAACCTAGTCAGAAAATATTAACTGAATAACAAACTAGAAGAGAGTCACATTTTCATTCTCTTACAGTCCCTTTCTTGTCCAAACCAGATTGTGGCTTTGGTTGCAACACAGATTTTTTTTTTTTGACAAATTCAAGCTGTCAAAGGAAACTTTGCCCCTAGAATTTGTGTTCGCCTGTTGGAAATTGCTGGGCTATAGATGACCTTGCGGCAAATCAGTATAAAGTAGAGTTATCAAGCTTAGGAAAACAAACGAAAATAGTCTGGTGACTGCAGTAATGTGCAAGATGAATTGCTTATCTGCCTGCTTTGAAAAATGGAGGCATTCTTAGAATGCAAAAAAGTGCTATTATATGCATTGCTTATTCAAAGTTTGTTTGAGATACCATGAACTGCTAAGGCTTTGCTTGTGCAGTCAGCTAGGAGTTAGCCTTAACATGGTGGTGGAATGGCCATTCCACACACCAATTTGCTATATAATAAATCAAGATGGTTATATTAGTGGGAATAGGTTGCTAGGTTGGTTACAGCCTCCCATAACTTTAACCCTGAGCAGATTATGGATTAGTATTCTGTTGAGATTAACTTCACAATTCAGCAGCAGATCAGTTGCACAACTTCAGCGCTTTACAGTAGCTTCTTCCTGCACAGTTCTTTTCAGTCAACTGCTTCCACAGCCTGCAGTCACTCTGGAACCTTTTACAGACACTTGAGCACATGCCCGGCCATTGTCAGTTTTACCATTGTCTTTCCCCCAGTCTAGATGATATTACAAACTTACCACAGCATACAGTTATATCTTGTCTTAGCAGGCAGGTTCTTTTAATTACATATAGCCTTCGACAAACAACATCACAGCACAAGGAGAAATACACACTGTACATGACTTCCTTATATACAATTCTATACAATTACACATAGCAATCTCTGATTGGTTCCCAACTCATTAACTTAACTCAGACCCAGGATTACATCATTCACAATCACCTGGACTAGACCAGAACACATTCCCCAAATGATTCCCTATATACAGTTAATGCATGACTTGGCATTTCCAATAGAAGCCCATTAGCAGTGCATGACTCAGCTATATTACATTACAATACATTGTAAAACCTGACATATTCTGTGCTACAAAGTTCCTAGCAATGGTCCTCCATCTTCCCTCTTCCAAATTCAAAGTTTTAGCCACAGCCAACCAACACATCTATTTTTTCCTTACTGGAGAGTGGGGAAAGCTCTGATTTGTTGCTAAATAGCCAGTCAATGTCCCATCTCTGCTTTCTCTCTACTGGGGAAGAAATAGCTGTTTTGGGAGGGGAATGTCTATTATTTAAATTTTTGAGTTTGGAAGGTGAAGGAAGACAGGTATATTCATCCTGTTTGATGGAGCTTTACAGTATTTTGTCCTTCTGTACCATCTTGTTAAGGATTAATGTTACCGGACCCTCAGTCTCTATCCAACCTGGCAATTCTGCCAGAGAACAATAAAACATCTTCCCATAGGAAATTCCCCTAATCATTTTAACACAATTCATCAATACATCACTAATATGAGGATGCATTCAACACAAAATTGTAAGAAGAGCAGAAATAAATTGGCATATAAATGTCACAGTAGCTGCCCTGTCTAAGATTCTTCACTTGCATTTGATGGACAGACCATATCATTAGGATGAAGAAATGGAGGCAATGTAGACTGATGTTAAAGACCAAAACAAGCTATGCCTGTTACAAATTTGCCTGGAGCTGGAGTTGGTGTCTTTAAACACCCAACACAAGGCTGCAGTCAGTCACTGGTCTTTCTCTCTCACCCATCTTCTTCCACTGATAGAATCACTGGGTGTACATTCATTGCAAGTAGCCACAGCCATTCCTAGTTCTGTCTTTTTTACATGTTCATTGTATCTGTAGTAACAAACACGCATTTCTTACACACATGCCTGATATTTTTAGATAGTCTTCTCAATATTTTACATTTTAGAAATATAGGTCTTCTACATTTTCAAATTGCAATATTGGATGCATCCTCACCATTGACGTCCATGTGTTGTTCTTCGCATTAATTTTGAAAGTTTTCCCCTAATTTCCCCTTTCATTCTTTTTCTTTTCCATGATAGAACATGATGGATTCAGAGGAAACATAGATTTAAACATCAAGAACATACAAGCAGCATTATGCCTTGAGATGAGAGACTACATTGTTCCTAAGGTTTTATTGGAAATCAAGTGTTACAGTGGGGAGAAAAAAAACAACATTAAAAAAGGACCTTAGGGCTTAGTCCTGAAATATGCGAAATGGTTAATAAGCATAGTGCCTTGAAGTATACATGCAGATTGCTTTTTGACCTGTCGCTGAACAAATTCAACTTGTCCACACATACTGCACTTTGACTCAAGTCTGGGTTTCTCTGTTTAGAAGGCATGGTCCACAGATGGCAATTTTCTTATGAGAGAGGTTGTATGCACAGTTATAGCTGTTTGATACTACTTTAGTAGCCAGGACTCCATTCTCAGAATCCTTGGATTTGTAGTTTTGGGGAAGAAGTTAGAGCAGAGCTTTCCAAACTTCATGTTGGTGACATCCTTTTTAGACATACATCCTTTAGCGACACAGTACTTAAGTTTATACTGGCAAACTGGAGTTTAAACCAACCTCTTATAAGAGTTTCATAAAATATATTTATTATATATTGTGCATCATATATAATATATGGATAATATATGTTTTATTTAATCTTTACTGTATTAATGAGTTTTTAATTTTTTTCCTTTACGCTTCTTATGTACTACAGTTGAACCTTGTGTTGTTTTCTCTATAGCCATTCCATATGATTCATCACAAACATAATTGTCAACAGATTTTTTCCGAATTAGAAACTTATCCATTTTAATGATAATTACTGCAATTCAATCGACAAATTGTGCAAATGATAAAAGTTATAATGGTTCCACACATGAACAGCATCATCCCTCTACTTCTGTAGTGATTAAACCTCTCTGGAGGTTTTTAAACAGAGCCTGAATGGCCCTCCAGAGGTGCTTTGTCTGTGCCTTTCTGTCTGGCTTAAGGAGGTTGGACTAGATGCCCTTTGGGGGTCTCTTCCAACTATAGTGAAACATAGACTGTCTGAGAATCCAACTGGAGGTTTTTGAACAGATGGACAGATGACTGTCTGTTGGGAGTGCTTTGATTGTGTCTTTCTGCTGGGCTGAAGGGGGTTGGACTAGATACCCTTTGAGGGTATCTTCTTTTTCCTCCTCACTTTTCTAATCCTCCTCTCCCCCCCCCCCCGCCCCTTTGTGGCTGCCATTGGGGTGAGAGTATTGTGATGAGGAGCTCTAGTCTATTCCCCGAGCTACAGTTCTTGACATATCTTGAGTTACTATTCAGTCCTTCACCCAGTGTAACGCATGGGAGCTACAGAAATCTAAATACCTTTCCAAAGTACAATCTAAATACCTCTCCAAAGTAAAATGGTTCCATTGATTTGAGCAATGGCAACTAAAGGTTTCAAATTGACCTAATCATGTAGTGTAAATGAAGTTCCTTGCCTGCGTTGCAGTTCCAGGGTCACGTTTTCTGTCTATTAAGGCATTGCTAGCTATAAGTGTACAAATGTCATGTGCACCTAGAGGACAAATGGCATTTACACAAAGGCAAACAAGGAGAGAATATCAGTAAATATCCTACACAGAATAAAAAAATGCTACCTCAGACAGAGGTTTGTCTACCTCTGGCATTCACAATTATTTCCCTCTTTCTCCCCTGTGGCTCAGCTGGGTTTATATCTATTCCTTACCCTCCAGGTGCAACGGGTTATGTTAGGAAAGAAACCACAACATTCTGTCTGGAAAAAAAAAACTCCCAAATGAGAGAACAGCATGTTTCTTCAATATTGGAAGAAAAAACAGTTTTATGTTTCTGTCTCCTTCAAGACAAATGTATCACTCTTGTAAAGGAAGCTGGCATTTGATCAGTCATAGAGCTTGGCAAGTTTTCTGCCATTTAAAGTCAAGTTAATGGTATCTCACATAATTAGGAATTACACATTTCCTAATTTTGGAATTTCCACCCATTATTCTATTGGTTTACATTATTAGAGGTCAGCATTGCATATTTCTAGATATATTAGTTAGGCATTAATAAATCACTAAGAAATCAAGACTACTCTCTGGGTTGCAATAAACCAAAGCAGACCTTAAATTGCCTCTGTTGTCATCTCCAATTTGTCTTGGGTGCAAATTGCATGTCAGTAGTCCCACATGTCTGCTTCTGTCATGTCATATGAAACCTCCCTATGCCCTCAGCGATCTTACCGTAGGTTCTCCCCTGAGGTCAATTTTCCATCTCCATTTTCTGTGCTAATACACAATAGTAACCTTTCTTTTTTTTAATTTAAAATCTTTATATACAGACCAACCAGCAATGACCCAAGGGCATTTTGCAAATATAAAAACAAGAATAATAAATAAAACCATAAATATTGCAA
This sequence comes from Anolis sagrei, assembly GCF_037176765.1. NCBI lineage: Eukaryota > Metazoa > Chordata > Lepidosauria > Squamata > Anolidae > Anolis > Anolis sagrei. Next base: position 213,552,386 of record NC_090021.1, on the reverse strand, counting down.
TAAAAAGGAATAAAACAACTGAAACAGAACAAAGATGTTAAAATATAAGATTTTTTGGCAACAATAAAACCTAAACAGAGAAAACTACAATAAATGGCCTACCGAAAGATGAAAGTCTTGGTTTCTAAATGGTGCTAATGGACATGCCATATTGATCTCTCTTTGGGTGTCTGGATTGGGAGAGGAGTTCACAATGGTAAAGGCCTTTCCCCTGCAGCCACCCATCACATCCTTGGGAGTTGTGACACCCAGAGAAGACCCTCCAAGGGCTCATCTGCACAAACCACAAACCCTGAACCAGGCCAGAAGTCACTCCAGGACATCCACATGACATTAAAGAACTTTGGTCTCCTAATGTGGGATAAAACTAGTTAATCCAATTTTACCCCACATTAGTAGGAGTTGTGAGTGGCACAGTGGGTTAAACCGCTGAGGTGCTGAGCTTGTTGACCGAAAGGTCGCAGGTTCAAATCCGGAGAGGGGCATGAGCTTCCACTGTCAGCCCCAGCTTCTGCCAACCTAGCAGTTCAAAAACATGCAAATGTGAGTAGATCAATAGGTTCTGCTCCAGCAGGAAGGTAACGGTGCTCCATGCAGTCATGCCGGCCACATGACCTTGGAGGTGTCTACGGACAATGCTGTCTCTTTGGCTTAGAAATGGAGATGAGCACCACACCCCAGAGTTAGACACAACTGGACTTAATGTCAGGGAAAACCTTTACCTTTACCTTAGTAAGAGTCAGGATAAGCTTGGAAACTTTGGAGAAGTTAGTGATAGTGTGGACAGTTGGACTGTTTCTAATTTGGGCTGGTTGGCTATCCATAGGGGCTAGTGACCCCATCCCATTTTCCTTGTGCTCTGCAGCGGTAGCTCTGTAGTTGGCTGCTGTTGTGACAAAGCATAATCCAGGTAAGGATGACTGTCTAGCAGGGCTGAGCCAGATTTGGCCTGACTAGGGGCATTTCCAGACAGGACTTAAACCCTTGTTGAAGCGGGTTTAAGAAACCCGTTTCAGTACAGGTTTAAGTCCCTACAAACTATGGGCAAAATAGCCCATCAGATGAGGTTGTAAATCTAATTTGTAGGTAGCCCGCCAAAAGTCTTCTTGATCTCAATCCCATCAAAGCTACAGTCATTAAGAAGGCAGCTGATTTTAGCAGCATGCCTCCAAACCCATATTATGTAATCCACAAACTGTAAATGATATCGAGCTCTTTTTGGGGGTTCTCCCAGCGAGGAGAGTCCCTAGAAGGACCGCGAATGGGGTCCTGACCTTGGCGAGCGGCCAGCGGATGCCAATTCAATAAGACGCAAAAATATTAAGAATTAATCTCGCCAGAGGCTGAAGAGGTACCCAACGACCGAAGCGTTTATTTAGCGATTCAGCTGAAAAGGATGCATTACAGGGATATTTCCACAAGTAAGCATACAGTACAGTGATTTTCAGGCATATTTATACAGACAGAACAAAGGAATCCTGGCTTGAATCTCCCGCCCGCCTCCTGTCAGTCCCCTCTGTCCTGGTTGGCCGGCTCTGGAACAGCTGGGAGGAGGCTTGGCCGCTGGTCCCACCCTCCCTCCAATCGCCGGCCGCTGTTGCCTCCAGAGGGCCAATCAGAGCCCTCGGAGCACCTCCAGAGATTGTCCAATCAGCGGCCAGGAGGCGGGCTCTAGTTTGACAGCGCAGAGGGGCGGAATGCCTGGGAGGTGCCTGCTAGCTGATGGAACACCTTTTGTCTCTTCACAGCAGGGGAGGCGGATGGGGGGAACAAAGGATTTCCTGGGTCCGGCTGAAGATGTGTATAGGCAAAAAAGGGTGACTATGGGTGGTGTCTGGATCTTCAACCTTGGGGCAAAGGGGGCCTTTGTCACAAGGGAGCATGCACAAACACCATAATTGATGCAATCAGTCTGTTTTCCGGGCTTTGGCTGACAAAATCTCTGACTTTTGTTTGTCTGACTCTGAAAAACAAAAGCCATGGATTTGCCATTATTTATCCATGCAATGTCAATATGAATGGAGTTTCTTCCAAGGAAATTGGATTCCTTAAACTGTAATCCCCCGGTCACATACTCTTTTTGTAGGGCAAAGTTCAAGAGGGGAAAGACAAGGGAGGGGGAAGGCGAAGATGCATATTACACATACTTCATACATACATTCTTTTCAGCCCATCATAACTCATAGATTTCATAGGAAAGATCCCCATCCCAGCAAACTTTATTAGAAAACCCACAGCAGTTAATAAAGGCAATCATCGGAGTCTCTGAGGTATTATTCCTTGCAACGAAGGCATGCACCCACAGGCGGGGGCCATGCTTCTCAAGCGGCTGGTTTGGAGTTCATAGAGGAAGTCCGTGGCGCAGAGGGCACTAAGTCAATCAGAGAAGGCAGAAAAAGTCCGTAAAAGAATCTGTGAGTGGCGGCAGGCGGCCAATGTCCTTTGGAGAACTACATCTCCCTGATCTTTGGGCCAGGGTCCAGTGCACAAGCCAGAGAATTCACAGAGAGGAAACAGGAACCCAGTTATGTGTGCTGGGTCAGGAAGCAGCAGAATCCATTGTCTGGCCCTTGGCGAACTATAAATGCTTGGGGGGGAAGATGCTCTGCATCAAATCCTCCCTTCGAGGCTGGGAAATGGCTACACTCATTTCCTCAAGCCTCGACAATCCCCCCCAAGCACCCAGGGCCTCTTTCTAGACTGATTAGATTGTATTCTGTTGATTATTTCGGGGCCCAACTCAAGCAACAACAGCCGGACCCCGCCGGGTGGGAGAGACCAGTGGCAGAATGTCCTTTGGGTTGGAGGAAAAAAAAAGACTGAAGTAAGAAGGCGAAGACGGTGGAGGCAGGGGATGATGGAGTCTGTGATGGCAGCCAGCATGGAGCACTCAGGGGTCCCAAATGAGTTCCCAGTGAAGAAGGATAGCACACGGTGGAATTCTCCCATCTGGCAGTGGTCCTCAGGCCTCCTGGGGGCGCTGGCTCCTCCCTTGGCGCTTGGGGGAGGGTGAAGATGGGGCACAGTCTGGCTACTCCTTCTGGCGTGGCGCCTCCTGGTGACCGCAGACAGGTCCGGCTCTCCATCATCACAGAGACTCAGGGGTAGAGTCTAGGACAGTCAGAAAGAAGGTTTACAGCCCCCTCCCACCCCCACCCCTTCCCAGCCCAAGGGTAGTTAGTGGGGAAACAAAAGGGAAAGAAAACTTTCATACCTAGTGGGGGCGTCAGTGGTCTCCTTTTGGGTCACTCCTCTGCACAGCCTCTGGAACGGGCAGGGCCTCCTTCCTTTATGGCAGTTGCTGTGGGATCCTGGTTGCTCCTCCTGCGATGGCATTCCCCCGTGGGGGCTCAGATCAGCCTCTAGGAGGGGCTGTCTCTTCTGGGCGGCATGGGGTCTTGTCCTGTTCTCCTAGGGTCTTCCTGTGCCATCTGGGTTCCACACAGGAAAGTCCACAGACCTCCCATTGTTCACCTCACCCAGGTAGTTGTCCTCAGCGGCAGGAGTGGATTATGGGTCCCACAGTTCGACCTGGGCCTCTTCACTGTGCAGAGGGGACCCCTGGGCCTCGACGCCCCCTTTATATTTAAGGCAGTTAATGGGATAATTTAGACATACACATACATGCGCTCAGGGAAAGGGGAGGGAGGAAGGGCCAGGAAGGAAAAAAAAAAGCATCCGAGGGACTGCGTGTGTGTGAGAGAGAGACTTAACCATAGATGTGGGTGAAATGTCAGGAGGGAATGCTTCTGGAACATCCCTTCCTTAGGTTTTTGGAGAAGGAGGTAAGAGGGAGCAGCAGGATTTCTCTGGGATAGAGAAAAAAAAATTCACAGAATGCTGGCTTCTTAGAAGATGGGAGGGGAGGGAAGAGAGAGAGAGAGAGAGAGAGAGAGAGAGAGAGAGAGAGAGAGAGAAACCCAGCAAACTTTACTTGGCAAAAGGAAACAGGAGCAGGAAAAAGCCCCCCCCCCTTACACCTCCCTTTGTTTGCAAGAGGAGAGAGGGAGGAGGGGTTTGAAAGCAAAAAGAGGGGGAGTTGGGGAGTAAGGAGAAAACAAAGGAAAGGCAGGGACATTGGTGACTGCCCCTGAAAAATGGGTTTTGTAGTTGCGCAGAAAAGAAGGGGAAATTGAAGATGTGAGAGGGGTAGAATTCCCTCTGTTTGCAAGAGGGAATGAGAAACCCCCAAGGCCAAGGGAAAGGTGGTCAGAAAGAGAAGTTGAAAGCAAAAAGGGGGTGATCTAGCTTTTGAAAGTAAGTGGGGTGCTCTGGTGAGGTGGGGATTTGTAGTTTCTAGAGAAGAGATGGGAGGGAATGGGAAGGAGTGATGTGCCCTCCCCCCATCTACACAGAAGAAAGAAACATGCCAGAGAACACAAGTCTTGGCTGAAACTTCCTCCCCTTCCCCCCCCCCCCTTTGCTTGCATTTCCCAGAATAGGAGAGAGAGGGAAAATAACAAATCTGGACCAGCCCCTTTTTCTTCCAGGTTCCAAGGGAGAAATGGGAACAAAAGGGGTCAAACAAAGGAAGGGAGGAAAGGGAGGAAGGAGGAAATCTTTTTGGAAATCCTGGGAAGCATGGCCAACAGGAGACAAAGGAAAAAAGGTACAGGCAACCCCCCCCCCCCAAAATGGACATCTGGGGGTTCTCCCACAAAAAAAGGAGAGAGAAAAAAAACAAGCACGGGTCAGACCTCTCTCCCCCTAGATTTCAAAAGGGGGGGGGGACAAAGGGGTCACCTTTTGTACAAGCTATTCCCCTTCTCCCTCCCCCCTCCCTTCCAGTGAAAGAGAGAGAGAGACTTTTGCAGCTTTTGAAAGAAAGGGATGTAGTAGCTTGGTGAAGGAGGGAATGAGCGATGCCTCCCTTTTCCATCTGAAGGAAGGGAAAAGGTGGCACAGGAGGAAGCAGGAGAGGAGGAGAGCAAAGAATTTCCCTGATCATTTCCTCAAGGAGCAATGGAAAAAAAACAAACAGACAGAGGGGCATATGAATGAAATAGGGAATAGGGAAATGGAGGGGTTGGGAAGGGAAGGAAGGAGTCAGGGAGATTGGGTAAAGGGAAATGGGAATGGGATGGTAGGGGAACAAGCAATTTCTTCCAAAGGGAGAGGGTGAAGGGGTCTGGAGGGGGTTTCCTGGGGGTTGGGGCTCTGTAACCTTCCCCTTGCATGGTCGGAGTTGGTCGCAGCTACCCCCCTTCCGCCTCCCACCGGCACATGGTAAAAAAAGCATGAGGCAAAGGCGGTTTCGGCCCTCTTGGCCCCCTCACAGCGATCCGACTGCCATGAGGGGCCACGAAACTCCACCTGCTGAGGGCCCGGAGGGCCACCTCTCCATGCGATTTTTTACCCTACTGGCCTGCGTCGGCGACGCAACCCTGCCCCATTCCGCCAGTATCTTCCCAAAAGATGTTTCTGATGAAGCAGGACGTTTGATCCCAGTATAACATGCGCCCATCTCTCTTGATAGCCCCACACTGAAGTGGCTAATCAGGGTAGCCCCCCCAACCGCTGGCAGGCTAGAGCCTGAACGGTCCCCTAGCAAGAGAGCCCGAGGCGATCAGCCCTTGGCAGCTAGGCAGTCCGAAAGGGAAGGGCTCCCTCTCCAGCGTAGCTCCAGCCAAGGCCGCAAAAGCGAGCTGAGTTGCTATTCTGGACCTCAAACGTGGATGTTCGCTACCTCCCGCCAGGAATTTGTTACCGAGACCTAGAGAATCCCTCCCCAGTGGGCCGACTCCGAAGCTGGTTCAGAAAGCCTAGAATCCCCTCCCACCTGGCAGCCAAAAGCAGCCCGCGGTTGGCTTCTTACCCGTCCGGACGTTTTCTTCCCCCCTTTCCGCGTCGGTCGCTCCTCTTCCTGGAAGTCCTTAGATCAAGGCTTCCCTGGCGCTCCTTTGTGCTGAAACCCTAGGTCAGAGCTTGGGAGGAAGTGGCTGCGGGAGAATTTGTAGTTTTGGTTAGCTGGTCAAATGAAAGTCCGAATTGGGAGAGGCGCCTCTTTTCCCAAGCCATTCCTCCTTTGCTGCTGGCCCAAAGAATCAGACCAAGGCGCCTGCTTGAGAATTTAGGCTATAATTTAGTCTGGAACCTCAAGCAGCAGTCCCTTCGTGGTAAAGCCAAATGATATCGAGCTCTTTTTGGGGGTTCTCCCAGCGAGGAGAGTCCCTAGAAGGACCGCGAATGGGGTCCTGACCTTGGCGAGCGGCCAGCGGATGCCAATTCAATAAGACGCAAAAATATTAAGAATTAATCTCGCCAGAGGCTGAAGAGGTACCCAACGACCGAAGCGTTTATTTAGCGATTCAGCTGAAAAGGATGCATTACAGGGATATTTCCACAAGTAAGCATACAGTACAGTGATTTTCAGGCATATTTATACAGACAGAACAAAGGAATCCTGGCTTGAATCTCCCGCCCGCCTCCTGTCAGTCCCCTCTGTCCTGGTTGGCCGGCTCCGGAACAGCTGGGAGGAGGCTTGGCCGCTGGTCCCACCCTCCCTCCAATCGCCGGCCGCTGTTGCCTCCAGAGGGCCAATCAGAGCCCTCGGAGCACCTCCAGAGATTGTCCAATCAGCGGCCAGGAGGCGGGCTCTAGTTTGACAGCGCAGAGGGGCGGAATGCCTGGGAGGTGCCTGCTAGCTGATGGAACACCTTTTGTCTCTTCACAGCAGGGGAGGCGGATGGGGGGAACAAAGGATTTCCTGGGTCCGGCTGAAGATGTGTATAGGCAAAAAAGGGTGACTATGGGTGGTGTCTGGATCTTCAACCTTGGGGCAAAGGGGGCCTTTGTCACAAGGGAGCATGCACAAACACCATAATTGATGCAATCAGTCTGTTTTCCGGGCTTTGGCTGACAAAATCTCTGACTTTTGTTTGTCTGACTCTGAAAAACAAAAGCCATGGATTTGCCATTATTTATCCATGCAATGTCAATATGAATGGAGTTTCTTCCAAGGAAATTGGATTCCTTAAACTGTAATCCCCCGGTCACATACTCTTTTTGTAGGGCAAAGTTCAAGAGGGGAAAGACAAGGGAGGGGGAAGGCGAAGATGCATATTACACATACTTCATACATACATTCTTTTCAGCCCATCATAACTCATAGATTTCATAGGAAAGATCCCCATCCCAGCAAACTTTATTAGAAAACCCACAGCAGTTAATAAAGGCAATCATCGGAGTCTCTGAGGTATTATTCCTTGCAACGAAGGCATGCACCCACAGGCGGGGGCCATGCTTCTCAAGCGGCTGGTTTGGAGTTCATAGAGGAAGTCCGTGGCGCAGAGGGCACTAAGTCAATCAGAGAAGGCAGAAAAAGTCCGTAAAAGAATCTGTGAGTGGCGGCAGGCGGCCAATGTCCTTTGGAGAACTACATCTCCCTGATCTTTGGGCCAGGGTCCAGTGCACAAGCCAGAGAATTCACAGAGAGGAAACAGGAACCCAGTTATGTGTGCTGGGTCAGGAAGCAGCAGAATCCATTGTCTGGCCCTTGGCGAACTATAAATGCTTGGGGGGGAAGATGCTCTGCATCATAAACACCATTCTTTTAAAGCAAGGATGGGGAATTTGTTGCCCTCCAGATATGTTAGATGGAAATTTCTAACATCTTCCATAAATGACCATGCTGATGAGAATTGAAAGCCCAGAACATCTAGAAGGCCACAGAATGTCCACATTATGGGAATTTATACCACACCTTACCACATCACACCTCATATTTGTGGTGGAAATTTGGTATAATGGGTGGGTTGAAAGATTCTGAAACATTATATGCCTGAAATTGAGTTAACTACCTAAAGGTGCAGCAAACAATTACTGCACCCCCCCCCCAAAAAAAACCCCATAACATCAAACTGATTGAAATGCAAGGTTGAAAAAGATTGAGGAAATTACAAGAAAAAGCTGTGATTTCCTTTTTCAGATCATGTCCAGATAGTCAGTGCAATGGAAACATATTGACAGGGTAGCTAAATTCACAATGAGATTGTCAAACGCTAACTGAATCATCCATTCAAGACATCCAATCTGTATCTTGTTTTATGTTAAGTCATTTACGTGTCTCACAATTCCTCACTGTGAGGTGGCCTTGGTTCATCCAATCTGAGTCTAATTTTGTGGTGTCGATGGTGTCTCTCAAATACGATTAGATTGTCAGAAAAATCAGTTGATCTATTGAAGGCTGGTAAAACCGGGTAATCTCCTTTTCCTCAAAATTCTGTCAATGAAGGAATGAGAACCCTAAAAACTGTTTCAGGAAACGATATAAAATATTAATTATGAACTTATTTCTCCTCCAATTACAAATGAATCTTTTGTTGTGATAACAAATGTCCCAAGTGTTTATGGGCACTCATACTACCTAAACATGACAGGCAGAGAGAGCACCCTATTCATTTACACTTTACTTTATATTCATGAAAACAGGACTTTCCCATCTGTGGCCTAGAATTCAGTCCTTGGCAATCTATGAGTTTTTGAGATTACATCCCCTCCAATGTTTAAGGGACATGTGTGGCCAAGCAATATCAGAGTTTGGTCAAGATGGCAGAATAGATTAATGAGGAAGGAAAGAAAAGTTAGAAGATGCAGCATTTGGCTTTTTCCTAAGCTTACAAGAAAAGGCAAAATTCCACCCTCTCTACTTTTCTTTTTCAGTTAATTGAGAGCAAACCGTTTTTGCAGTTTGAATGTACTTTGCTGCAGTTGAAGTAAGCCGAGGAAAAGTGGGGAGAGATGTAAGGAGGAGAAAGAAACTGAGACATGTTCAAAGCAGCAGAAATAATGGGATGATAGACAGAACTGGGGCTGTCCTGCCAATTTAGAACAGCTGAAGGTTATGGAGCTGTCAATAAAACCTCTTCTGGAAATGTGCAAGATTAAAGTTTACATCTTTAAAATGTAATTCAAAAGCTGACCTCAAGAAACCTGATGCCAAATTTATTTCCAACCTTCCTCAGAATCAAAACACATGACATAGCCTATCAGAAAACTGGTGGCACTGAACTGTCTGGATATGAGACCATGACTCATCCCGTGACTCCATACAGATTACTTTATCTCTTTGGCCTGAGTCATTTCTCCATCCAGAAAAAGTAGGGGAAAGTACTTTTCAAAAACCCATCAAACTCTCCCCCCTCCCTTAATAACAGTATGGTCTCAGCTAAGTTGATATTGCTAATTTCTGTTAACATCATGGGAAGACATGACCATCGAGCAAATATACACATTCTGATTTAGATATTGAGATTATGGGATAAGGCGATCTATTTAAAGGAAACTGATAAATAATATTGAAGCATTTAGTGCTTTACCATTGCTGCAGTTAGGTATGGAACAGATTAACTCTGTTGATGATGGCAACTGATCCATGAACCGGAGATCACAGGGAATCCAAGTCAGACCAAGACAGATGGTTTTTTGATCAAAGTCTGCAAAAGAACAATAGGAATAAGTTTATTCAGAAAATATTAAGAAAATAATGTAAACTTTTGCATGAATAAAGCATGTACTTACAAGTCAGTTTTAAAGTATCTTTTAATGTAAATTCTGTTATAATTTTGAATCACTTTGGAAAACATCAACATTATGATGCACATCGGTTTGCATCACCCCGTTTCTTATAAGTGGAGAATTGAACCCAGAGTAGCCCAACTCAAAAAACAGTGGAAGACAACACAGTGGTGGCAGAATTCAGGAACTCCAATGAGCAATTTCAATGTGGAGAGAATTTGCCCCCTCCCTCCAATCTGTCAAGAATCCAGATCTGGACTGGAAGTAAATATTTTCTCTTCACTTGTATCTTCCTTTCATTGCATTAATGAATAGCAGTGGTACCAAACATGTGTTCCTTTGCATGTTTTGAGAATACAGCCCTCATGACTTCTCAATATTGGACAATCAGGTTAGTTCTAATGGAAGCTGTGGTTCAACAACGTCTTTCAGGCCACATAGTTTCTCCACCATTATGGAGCACACAAAAAAGAAAGAAAAGGATATCATTGGAGTGCGAAAATGTTAAGAAAAGAGCTCATTAACTTAGATCCAAATCCATTTCCCCCTTGCACTATAGAATGCCACACCACAGCACAATAGCTTGACCCAGCTCTGTTGAAGCCAAATGCTGCTGGGGTTCAGAACTTCACCGCAGCCTTCCTTTTCAATGGCTCAGAAGACCACCTGTTGCTTGCTGTCATTCTCCGCCACCCATTATTTCTTTTGTTTCCTTTTCTAAGGCTCTGGAAATCTTTGGAAAATGAGCTCAAAGATGCTATTTGAAACAGGAGAGTTACAACTGTGAGCCAAATAAAGTTGGGGTTGTTTGTTGACTGCTGTGTTCCTGGAAGGAAAGACCAGACAGATAAGAAACAACTAAATGGACAGAAATTCAACAGAACAGCAGTAAAACTCATTTGAATAGTAGTGGTTAAGAAGAGACAAGATGATCTATTGATGAGTAGAAAGAAAGAGTGTGTGGAGTCATGCATGTGGGATGCTGGATAAATATGTTATTTCTTTCTCTATTTCCTACATTTTTGGTATCATCCAAACTGGTGAATGGCTCTTAAGAACTCAAAAAGGTTTGCATGATTTGGCGTGATTTTATTGGTCCTAATGGATATATTGTCTAAAAGTGAGGTTTGTTAATGAATATATTGTCCAAAGGTAACTTTTCTGCAAAGAGACTCCTCTACAAACCACAAACCACAGGGTTCCATAGCATAGAATTATGGCAGATAGAGTGGAATAATGGTGCCATAATTGTGTGGTATGAAAGGGCCCATTTATTGCAATGCCAAGTTGTTACTCGAGTAAAAGTTGACCTGAATGTAAGCTGAAGTGCCTAATTTTGCCACAAAATACCTGGGAAAATGTATTGACTCGAGTATAAGCTGAGGATGGGGACTACAGCAGCTACTGGTAACTTTCAAAATAAAAATAGATACCAATAAAATTACATTAATTGAGGTTTCATTAGGTTAAATGTTTTTGAATATTTACATAAAACTGTAATTAAGATGATTTATTTATTATTATTTATTTATTTATTTATTTATTTATTTATTTCATACACTTCTATCCTGCAGGGTGGCCTCACATAGGCATCAGCGATGCTTACAACATATACAACATATACATCATAAGAATGACAGTTAAAACAGTAAAAACATTTTAAAACATTGTACAAATCAACCAATAAATTCATTTAACAATAATATTAGCATGCCAGCAAAACCAAAAAGATAAGACTGTCCAAATCGGATTAAATCATTAGTCTAATCTTCTTCAATGTAAATGAGCTTACATATCCTTCTAATAATTACCATAGTTTAGTTTAGCTATATATTTTGTGGGAAATGCAGTGTGTTCAGAGGCGGCCCTAGGTAATTTTCAACGGTAAGCAAACAGTATTTTGGCGCCTGCCCCGCCCCCCAACCAATCACTGATATATATTTTCTGTTCATCATGGGAGTTCTGTGTGCCATATTTGGTTCAATTCCATCATTGGTGGAGTTCAGAATGCCCTTTGATTGTAGATGAACTATACATCCCAGTAACTACAACTCGCGTATGTCAAGGTCTATTTTCCCCCAAGAGCGCCTCAAGAGCGCCCCTGGGCAAAATCAACTATACTGCAAATGCTTACTTTGCGTAATGGGTTGAGCCGCCCCTGAGTGTGTTTAAGAATAAGTGGGAAAGGGGAAGGAGAGCTGGGCGGAGAGGTGAGGCTGTGTGGAGAGGTGAGGGTCTGAAAGAAGTCCTTTTAGCCCCATGCCTTCACGCCAGGATCCTCACCCAAGTATAAGCCGTGGGGGGCTTTTCAGCCTAAAAAAAGGGCAGAAAAACTAGTATTATGCTTGAGTATATACAGTAATCTGTGTACAAATGAGCATAAATTAAGCTATAGATATATTTGTCCAAACATGGGTTAAATTACAGGAGAATTTCTGCAGAAACTTTATCAGACACAGGATCAAGCAAGCTTTTTTACTATGTTCATTATTTAAGTACCACATTAGCCCCAGTAAACATTGTTTTGTGGGATGTTTTGTGGTGTGTTTCAGGGTGAGTAACTCCCCCTTTTGGTTTTATTATGCATTGCTTTCATTTTATTACAATGCTATAAAAGAGGCTGTTTCTGTTACTGAAATCCATCTGAAAGGAGTCTTTTTACCTGCAAAAAAATGCTTTTGATCTTTACACTTCTCTTCTACTCTGAAAATGCCATGGCCTGCAATATAAATACTTCCCTTCAACACAGTTCTCAGGAATGTCTATCAAACAAAACCAAGAATTAATTCATTTGTAGCTTAAAAGGTGTAAGCATAGTCAAAGGTTAAGGTTTTGAAATTTAAAACATACATTTTAGGTGAGGGGTGTCAATCATGTGATCACCCAGATATTGTTGGGCAGCAACCCCCGCAGGGTGTATCGAGGTTGTAGAATGAATGTAGTTTGGTGAAGCCTCAGCCCTCTTTGGTAGGGAATGCTGAAGACCTTGCAAAACAAGTCCATCATACCATAACATTGAGGTGTGTCAGTTGAAGTGGTGTCGAACTGAATTATTTCTACAGTCTAGATGCACCCTCAGTGGCCCTACCTGCCATAACCAGCAGTGAGGAATGCTGGGAGTTGTAGTGAATGAGAAGATTGGTTTATTTGAGTTGATTTTCACCCCACTTTTCTCTCGCACCTAAGCGAGACTGAAAGCCACTAACAATACAATAAGAACATGCAAAGTAAAAATTAAAACAGATTAAAATCCGATACATTCCTTATAACAACCTTACTATCTAAAACCGTCAGCGATAAAACTCTATTTACAAATATAACATACATAGTTAAAAACCATTAATTAACCCCACTGGGAGCCAAAAGGTTTTCTCCTTCCCCTTACAATGCCAGAGCCTGGCACAAGATCATAATGTTTCAGCCCTCTTAACTATATTAATTGTTTTTGGTTTTGTTTTTTTTAAAATCAGTTTACATGCTGGAAAATGAAATGCTTAAGCCAAGTGATGGGAGATAGAAGATAGGAAAAGGATATCATAGTTAAATAAAAGTATACAATTAAATAATAGCAACCAAAAGTAGCTGATGGGCCCTTAGATGGCTGTAAAAAATGACTGTACAAATTCATATGTTTAACTCTGAATAACAGCCAGGTTTACATACACCCAAAGGTAGTATGGCTGTAAATGCAAGTTGAATATCCTTTAGCTGAAATGCTTTGAACTAGAAATAGTTAGGTAAAGGTAAAGGTTTTCCCCTGACATTAAGTCCAGTCGTGTCCGACTCTGGGGTGTGGTGATCATTTCCATTTCTAAGTCAAAGAGCCAGCGTTGTTCATAGACACCTCCAAGGTCATGTGGTCGGCATGACTGCATGGAGCGCCATTACCTTCCCGTCAGAGCGGTACCTATTGATCTACTCACATTTGCATGTTTTTGAGCTGCTAGGTTGGCAGAGGCTGGGGCTGACAGCGGGAGCTCATGCCACTCTCCAGATTCGAATCTGTGACCTTTTGGTCAACAAGTTTGGCAACTCAGTGCTTTAACCCACTGTGCCATTGGGTTAAAGCAACCAAAATTGAATTTAGGATTTCAATTTTTACAGGATTTCAGAATGTCTGCATTTGTGCACCCCCCCCCCCCAGATATATACATATATACATATATATTGAGATACCTTTTTGTTGGGAACAAGTCTAAACACAACATTCATGGTTGTTTTATACGGATTATTGTTCAATAATTTTGTGCATGAAACAAAGTTTGCCTACACTGAAATATTAGAAAGTAAAGATGTCAATATTTCAGCCACCCGTGCGGACAATTTTAGATTTTGATTTTTTTTTAATTTCTGGTTTCTGAATAAGGAATGCTCAACCTGTGCCAGTTGGGGAGGCAAAAGTTGGAAGATGTATAACTTCTATCTTGATCTACCTAGTTCTGAAACTGTAGTCTTGTTTATGTCAGAATCAATGCACCCAGCCTTTTCCATCATAGTTTCTTCTCGTTTCTCTTTCCTTTAAGCCCTTATTGTGCCCCACCATGGGATTTGTTTCTATGTAGAGCACAAAATCAATATTGCAAAAAATCTCTATCTTTACTCTTCCTTATTTTTCTCTTATATATTTTTAAATAGAGACCAACAGCTGAGTATGGCTCATGAGATTAACACCTGAATAAGACTCATTTGAAGATCAACACCTAAATAAGGCTTGGGTGGTTCTATATTTTATCAATTCATGCACATATTAGTGGTCTGTAAGCTCTAGAGCCCTCAAAGTATAATAGGATTGCAACTCCCAGAAACCCTCATCAGGATGAGGAATGTGGGAAACTATAGTTCAACAATATCTGAAGGGCTATGCAATTCCTGCCCATGATCTTTTAGAACAGGCATGGGCAAACTTTGGCCCTCCAGGTTCTTTGGACTTCAACTCCCAAGTGGTAGGTTGTTAGGAATTGTGGTAGTTGAAGTTCAAAACACTTGAAGGGCTGAAGTTTGCCCATGCCTGTTGTAGAAGATGATTGCCCAGATGGGGAAGATCCATTTGAGAAGCATGGCAATTTGAAATAAGCCACCCGTCTGGCTGTCCAGAAATCTTTTTCCTATTGGCAAAAAGGGAGAGAGACCACCTAAGAAAATCCAGTCACAGCATTTTCAAAAATTAATGAGATGCCTCAAGAAGGTTGCTTTTAAAGATATAGCTGTATAAAGTGTACTGGGGTAAGACTTTGAAGAGCTCAATTTCAAACTGGCTTTTGAACCATTTTCACTGATAAGGTAGGGTTTTAATATTTGTTTAGTGAAGGCAATCATTTTAATTGGTTTAACACCTAATTGATTTTCAATTTGTTATTAATTTTTAATAATTCATTTTAATTTGCTTCTTGATTAATTGTTAGCTGTCTTGAGGTAGCATAGAAATGTAACAAGCCAGTATATTGGATGAAGCAGACACACGACTTGATAGCTGATCATTAGTTTAAAAGTAATGTAGCTTTTCTGGGAGGGTATTCGAGATGCAAGCTATAGCAGATGTGATGGAACATACAAGCCATTTAGTTTCTTATAATATTTCAGTCTGAAATATGATTTAACTCAGTATGTGTGGCTTTGGAATGAATGGATAGAGACAAAGAATAATAGACCCTTTAAAAAGTTGTTTTTATTGGAAAGACAAAAAGATAAATTACAGGTCTGTACTAGATATCCAGGATGTCCTTATTAATATATGCCAAACAACAGTCTCCTATTTTAGATGAGAATTGATCAGTTTTTTTAAAAAAAGAATCCAAACTGTACAACAGAACTGATCTTTAACTTGCTTGTATTGTTGACTGACAGCTTTTTAGACTTTTGTCTCAATTAAATACCAGACCTTCTTCCAGAGTTCATTTTTGCTTTCCTGCTCTCTCCACAGATAGATTTAAAAATAATACATATGAGGTATATTCCAAAATGAAGTCTATATGAACTGAAAAATGTCTGAAAGTGTTACTTACTGCCCTCATCTGTACTTCTCCATGTGCTCTGCAAAGTCAATAATAAATAAAATTATTTCTATCCCACCCCATCTCTCCAATGGGGACTCAAGGCAGTTCATAACATACAGTGGCAAACATTCAATGCCATAAAGTGCAACCAAAAAAGCAAATAAACAAACCATAAATCAAATAATAACACATTAGACATCAGGGAAGAATGTGGCCCCAATCCAACTATGTTTTGCATGTGAATAGTGATTTGAGGCAATAGGTGCATACCAAAAGGTAATTGGAGGCCAAATAATTTACAAGTCTTGATGTGTTTTTAATTGCTATATTCATTGGGATATGTCCTGCAATTAATATCAGAATACAAACTAATAATTCATAATCAAGAACTCAGTGTTGAAAGCAAAGCATTCAAAGGTGAGGTCTGGCATTAAATTAAGCGGCGATGAGCTCATAAACTGAATTTACAAGCTCATAACTGCTGGGGATTCATGTTTATGTGACCTTAAAAGCCCACCTTCCAAACTCACAGCACCCCAAACAAAGATGCAGTGATATGAAATCTGCAGTGCCCTCCCAGCCAAAGGGCAGACTGAGACAGCTAGTTGCAAGATGACACCAGGGATTGCTTGTTCTCAATGTGCTCTATGACCTTCTTACAGCACTTCACTCTGCAGCACCTTAGTAGTCCTTCAGTTGGGTGACTGCCAGGCCGAAAAGGTTGGATTTGGGGATCACATTAAGTCGTTAATGACTGTAAACATGAATCCCCAGCAGGTATGAATTTGTAAGTCCAATTTATGATCTTAAAACTGCCAAACAGTTATTAGCCAGATCTCTGTCATCATCGTTATCTCTGATGATACTGGATCTTGACAAGGCTTTTTGCTTTTGAGAACACCTAGTAGAGTTGCATCCTCTGCAACCCATTTCTTAGATGGCAAGTCACATTGAGCATGTAATGATCTCTAAGTGGAAAGATTCTTTCTGGAGCAAAATGGGTACTATCAAAGTAACTAATACTAGGGCCATAGTGTAAGTTTAAGAAATCTTAGTCAAGGGGCTTCCAGGTGTCAGTGGATGGGAACATCAGATGAGTCAGAAGGCAGGAAGAATATCAAAAACACAGGAGATTTTCACTGTTTTTATCTGAGAGCAGAAGCAAGGTTAAAACCCTGAATGACAGAAATCTCTGTAGTTGATTTAAAAGGCGAAAAGTGGGTTGTGAACCAGCCTGGGAGACAGGAAAGCAGAGAGACTGACAATCTAGTGCTTTTGTTGTTAACATGAGGTGGAGATCAAAGCTGACCCTTACAAACCACACACTTCGGTATCAAAGTGAATTACAATAATTTATAGATGTTGGCTGGCTGCTCTTCCAAAACAAATGGCCAGCCTCCCCTTCTCAAGTTTCTGCAGACTGACTTTTTCAAAGCTGGACTTTTAATACCATTTTTGGGCATAGGGCTTTGTTGTCAGATTTGTGTTAAAGTACAATCACTGGTAAATAAAAAAGTTGACATCTTTTAGTGGGCAAGTGACGCTTGATATAAAAAGCCAATGCAGCCACATTTTCCTTCGGTGAACAGAAGACCTGTTACAGAACAGACACTTACTATTCCCATTTGCTTGTTCTTCTCCAAAAACTAGATTAGAAAGGTGTGGGATTTACTTAAGACACTGTAGCATGTTAAATGGTAGAGGGGTGTGTGTGTGGTGCTCCAAATATGGTGTGCGATTTCAGTCCATTCTCTCTCTTAGATCAAGTGTCCTTAACCTTTTTGGACTAGTGGGCACAGCTGGAGTTTTGAGAAGTCACAATGCATGTCATCACATAATGCCTGACATGGGATTGCTCACCCAGAAAATGGCTGCTGTGGTGTGTGCAACCAGGTGCAAAATACTTATTTCTTCTAAATAGATAAAAATAAAAGACCAAGACACTAAATATGAGGCAAAGGAAGATCTGAACTCCAGGATATAAAACCACTTCTTTGAATCCACATGGCTTCACTTCTTCTTCCTCTTGGCTTCCCTCCCCAAGAGAGTCTTACACCGCAAATACATATCTCATAAAATCATAAGAAGAGTGATACTGGATCAGACTAAATGGGCAAAGTTCTTCGAGATGCTCAGAACTACTACATTTGTTCCACTCATTTCCCTCCTTTCATCAAAAAGGAGGGAAATGGGTGGAACAATGGATTAAACCCTTGTGCTGGCAGGACTGAAGACTGACAGGTTAGAGGTTTGAATCCGGGGAGAGTGTGTTTGAGCTCCCTCTGTCAGCTCTGGCTCCCCATGCGAGGACATGAGAGAAGCCTCCCACAAAGATGGTAAAACATCAAAATATCCGGGCATCCCCTGGGCAACATCTGCAGATGGCCGATTCTCTCATACCAGAAGCAACTTGCAGTTTCTCAACTTGCTCCTGACACACACACACACACACACACACACACAAAATCAAAAATCAAAATGGCAGCCAATTACTTTGCTTTGCTTTGGAAACACTGAAGCTTAAAATAAACAAACTTTAAAGTAATTAAAAGCAGAGTAATCTTAATGGGAACAATTTTGGGGAGTCCATCTTAGATTAATAGAAAAGTAGTTTAAGATAGAAACCATTGTGCTTTAGTTAATAAATGAATGTTAGATTCTTAGTATGATTACTTAAATGCCTTCTGGTTTCATCGTAATTGTAGCATGATTCTTTTTGTTAGTTTACATGCAGTACCTCTTTTTGTTCTTGGCAGCACAAAAAGATCAGGGAGAGCTCTATATAAATTACAGGATATTGCCTGGATGAGGAGGGGGACTTTTTGGTGGAATCTGAGGTTTTTACTTCTGACCCTGTTACTTCTGTGGGGAAAAACAAATGTGCTCCTCCTGATGATGGGAATATTTTGGTTAGATCTGTTGTTAGGGAAATAGAAAATGGTTCTCATGAGGATCTGCCAGAGATTGTCTCTGAAAGGAATGTGGAGAAGACAGGAGCTCTGCCTATAACTCAGTAATTACAGTTACGAAGAGATAGTATGAAGCAGAGACAAATTTGTTGTTCCCAGAGACTGAAAGGGAACCCAGGTGTGAGAAAGAGCGATGTCAAGGATAAGAATTAGAATTCTCAAGCATTTTGAGATAATGCTCATTAGGAGATCAATGTTGGATTTTCATGGGTCAAATTGCCTGTCTCGGGAGCTCCGAGTTTGGTTCTGTATCTTGCTTTCTTGTTTAAGATCAAGCCTCTTGATTGGAATACAATTCTTGGTTCAAGTTTTTAAGACTTTGGATTATAGGTTTTTTTTTACAATTTTTCAAGCCCTTGGATATAGTTTTGGTTTAAGTGTTGAAACCCCTGGATTATAGTTTCTTATTGTTACCTTTCGGGATTTTGATTTCATATTCAGAGTTGGTCAATGCTATTTGTTACGCTCAAGAATAAAATGTTTATGGATATAACTTTGAAACTGCTTTTACAGTCCGGTTTTTTATTGTAATTTAGTGGTTACTTAGTCTGCTGATTTTGGAAAGACTCATTTTTGAAACTGCCTTTTCTATTATAGAGATTTCTTAATAAACTTATTACTTATTGTTGAACTGTGTGGTGTTTGGGTGAAAAGGAATCATACAGGTGGCTGGGCTGCAACATATACAGAGATTTGTATTGAAGCTCTCTTTTTTAGCTGTACAATCTATTCATATTATAATTTAGGCATTGAAATTGTAGGTTTCTGTTATTCCTTTTTTTGCATGTATTTGCCATGGTCTTGAAGAATGAACATATATTAAGACAATGCCTACCTCTGTATTGTTGCCATTTTCCATGTTCTCTAATTGTCATGTAAGCAGATAACTTCTTAGTTCTGCAAAATCATGACTTTTTTGGAGGGGGAGAGGGCAGAATCCACACCTAGACCACTTGTTGTGTACTTTCATGTGGTTTCCTATTTAGAGTAATTCGAAGATTATCCCATTACAGGGCTTTCTTGGCAAGATTTATTCAATGAGGTTTTCCATGGCTGAATGGGGATTTATATCCTTGTTTCCAGAGTATTTGAGCTTTGGACTTTGACTCTGTAGACCAGGGATAGAATCCCTTCTAGGGCATGAAACACATTGGGTGACCCTGGATAAACCACACTCTTAGCTTCAGAGAATGATAAAAGCAAACCCTCACTGAACTAATCCCATCAACAACCTTGTCACGTGGCTGCTGGAGGTGCTCCGTTTCGTCGAGGGGTGTGGGAACCTGGCGGGCAATCAGATGGGGGAAACATGCAGCGCTTGTAGAGCGTGCGGCTTCTCCCCATGGATTCTGTGTTGCTGTGGTGGTGGCATGTGCTGGTTCCGCCCTCCTTCACTTACAGAGCCATGCCAATGATAATAATAATAATAATAATAATAATAGTAGTAGTAATAATAATAATAATAATAATAACAACTTTAATTTAGATATTGTAAAGTCAATGCCATTTTTGATGAACTACGAGATTGTGACTCAAAAATGATCTTCTACCTCATTTGGAAAGGTAGGCTAATAATTAGATGGGGGGGGGGAGCCGAATTTCCTTCCAAGAAATGAGTGCATTGGAATTGATTTTGCTCAGGAAATACTCCACAGTGCAACTGTTGTCAAGTCCTTTCTGATCTATCTTGGCAAGATTTCTTCAGGGGAGCTTTGCCACAACCTTCCTTTGAGGTTGAGAAAGTGTGATTTCCCCAACAGATTGGGAAATGAGGGGGATCCATAGCTAACTAGGCATTCAAATCCTGGCCTCTCAAAGTCTTAGGACTCATCCCATGAGGAGGATGGTGGAAAGTGTCATATTCCCATGGAATTATTTCCTGTTGTGTTAGAAAGCTAATTGTATTGTTTCTCAGATCCCATCACATGTCGTTCTTTCTTGCCTTATCCCTCAAAATCATCCATTTTCAAATTTATCACTCTAGAACAGGGGTCCACAAACTTTTTAAACAGAGGGCCAGGTCACAGTCCCTCAAACTGTTGGAGGGCCGGATTATAATTTGGAAAAAAAACCCCATGAACTCCTATGCATGCTGCACATATCTTATTTTGTAGTGTAAAAAACACTTAAAAACAATACAATAATTAAAATGAAGAACAATGTTAACAAATATAAACTTATTAGTATTTCAATGGGAAATGTGGACCTGCTTTTGGCTGATGAGATAGGATTGTTTGTTGTTATGTGCTTTCAAGTCGTTTCAGACTTCGGTTGACCCTGAGTGAGGGCCGGGTAAATGACCTTGGAGGGCCGCATCCAGCCCCCGGGCCTTAGTTTGAGGACCCCTGCTCTAGAAAGTGCAGTTCCTGCCCACTCAATTAAAAAAACCCTTGGAAATTTGTTTTGGGGATGCTTGACTTTCCCCTTCAATCCTGATACTCTCAAGTAGACCCTATGCACTGTTCTTAAAGTAGACACCACCTTGAGGATGCTTGCCTCCCTCCCCCCCCAATCCCACTACTTCTAAGTAAACCTGAGGCAGATTTCTTAAAATAGATACCACTTTGGGGATACTAGACTTTCTCCTCTAATCCTGCTACTCCTGAGGAGACAGGAGGCATTGATCTGCATCTCCCCCTTCTCTGGGTTCTTATCCTTTCCTCCCAATCTCATTATTCTCAATCACAAAAGTGCAAAACAAAGGTTAAAAAGCTAGCCATAGCTCAATTTTGAAAGCTAAGATTACTTTGAAAGAAAAATGACAAGAAAAACAAAGTAGTAATATCTTGAAATTTTGGTATTTCTATTTCACAAAGCAGGATTGTGGGAAATAAATGTCAATGTTTGGTAGGAGACTGCCCATAGGAATGCCCATTACTTGCGATTCAACCCAAGCAAATTTTACATATCCCAGCTCATATGTCTTCCCCTGCTTTCTCCCATTCCCATTTGAATCATGAGCTCAGAAGACGATTTCTGCCCATCTTCTCTCCCCGCCATTTCTTCACAATTTTATACACTTTACTAATGAAACATAAGATGCAAGGGGAAAGTCTCCCTGTGTCATGTGATGGGCTCTGTTGTATTTCGTTTTCTTACTGTTTCTGACGTGTTTAGAAACCGGGGTGGGGAGTGGGGGATGGGTACATGGGATAACATCCCTACTCCAACATTCAAACTAATACAACCCACTGTTTCTTGCACGAAGTCGTAGAATCATAAAGTTGGTGATCAAAACTGGAAAAATAATTGTTTCCGTACAGAAGAAGAATATATTTTAATCAAGTGGACAGATGATATATGTTGATTAGAGAGAAGTTATTGGATAACTTCTTAAAAGACTTCATAAAGAAGAAAGACCATTTTTGTGGGCTTTAACATGCTGCAATCATATTGCCTTTAGTTCAGAGAAATAGTGTCTTGCCCTTGTGTTCTATTTAAAAACCCTCTCGTGGGCAGTGGGAGAATGTAGAACTGCATATATGAAGCTACTTGCACATCTAAGACCTCAATTGAAATGTTCCAAATTAGTGAGACAGAATCCTATGGTTTGAGAAGAAAACCTCATCCAGCACATGCACTAGGGAGTTCCTACAGCTTCACAGCAAAACCAGCAGATTCTGATTATTCCATTAAAAACACCATGCCAGTAGAACCTAAACCCTGGAGCAAAAGAAGGCTATGTGTCTAACCAACCCTTACTATATTATCTACATACTTGTTATGCCATAGAATCACACACCCTGCTCTTTGCAAATCATGACCTGAAGACATGTTGCTAACCAAATTAAAAAATGGTGCTGGAATAGCAGGATATGAAGCCACATGATGCTACATTTAGAGCAGCAGTGCTATGGACTGTTGAGCAATATCTTGGTTTAAATGTCCAAGAGCTGAGTACTGCTTCAAGCGAAATCATTATTTGTTAGACTATTTAGAGGTAAGAACCTAAAGCTAAAGGAAGATCCATGTTTAGTAGAATTGGAGTACATACTATAATTTGTGGATGTTAAAATCTAGTTACTCTACTTCATGGCTGGTAGTCTTCCTTGCTCAAGATCTTTAAAAATTGTTGCCTGAAACAGTGCTGGAGGCTATATAGAACATATTCATAAGCATTTTTTTCTTATAAAAATGGTATATAGTGCCTCCAAAATGTAAGGCATTAAATAGTAGGCTTGTGCATTTTGAGTGAATCGCTATCCATTTCTGTTTACCAGATACCAAGCTGCCCTCCCCATATTAGTTTTTGTGTGCCTCCCAAAAATGGGTGTGCTACTGAATGGGATTTTTTTGTCTGTAGCCAATAACTGCAGCTAGATCCAGTTCATTGGCGGCAATGGGGAACTTACGAGGCTCCCCTTTCCCCTGGGAGCCTTTCTTTTCTTACCTTCAAGGGAGCCTAGGTGTCAGCAACAGGGTTAAGAAAGCACCCTACCCAGCCCATTATGGGGGGACTTCCCACAGGCTCTCCTTCCATATTCTTCATTAAGACCTGGATTTTTAAAAAAGCATCAGAGTTAAGACACCACTCTTTCTGGATCTTTTCTCTTCTGTTTGTAGAGCAGACCAGATTTAATGCTTCTTAAAGCTGTTTCTACTCTAAAGGAGAGGCAGGCACACACACTTTATCTCCCAGCACCAGCTTCCTACCATACAGCTTTTCAAGGCATTTTAAGGAGGGAAGGAAGAGCAATGACCTGGAGCTCAGTGGAGCTATCCTCCATGGACTACCTTAAAAATCCCCTCTTTTCTCTACTACCTGCAATCTCCTTTCTGCTTGTGGTTTTGCTTCCTTAAAGGTGTTTCTACGTTATATTCTAGAGGTAGGCTTCTCTTTTTGTTTGCTGTGATTACTATTAATAATAATCTTTTAGAAGTATTTCATGAAGGAGTATAAGGGAAGGAGAAAAAGAAACGGAAAGAGTAAAAGCCCCCAAATGCACACTCACATGCCCACCCACTGTCCCTCACATCCTCAACTCCCAATCAGTCCCACTGAATAAAAAGAATCAGGAAAATCAAGGAAAATAAAAAAGATTAAACTGTGCTGCTGAGTAGGGGAGGAGGAACTGTGATTGACTGCCACATGGTCCCTTTTCGGATGGGAAGCTCTGATGGCTGGGCCTTTGCTGTTACAAGCACCCCAAAAAAACAGAGAATCCGGATTTGCTGAAGGGAATAGCTAAAAATGGATCTGGGCTGAAGCCTGTTAAATAGTAATTCATTCATCCAGTCTCATACCTCCCTCCATCTCTTTTTCTGTCTCATCTACCAGCACTTTTCCTTTTTCTTTTCTCATCTTCACTTTTACTTAGGCTGTATCTATTTCTTCAAATATGGATATATGTGGATGAAGACAGACATCTAGCAGATGTCCAACCTGCACTGGGTTCTACTTCCCGGTCCATTTTTCACAAGTTTCTTTGAATGAGTCAGAAGGCACAGGTTTTCAATCACAGACCTGGAGAGAATTTGAGCCTCTGACCAGCCATAAATTTCTCTGTAATGAGCTCTGATTTGTGCTTGACATATTTGCACTTGAGGCAGACAAATGGAACTGTAGATCTTTCAGACTTTCCCCATAGAGATGAACAAGCCTGGAGGGAACACTATCAACATTTAAAATGATTAAAGGAGCTGATCTTTCCAAATTAATTTGATGTGAAATAAATGACATCAACTAAAATAATTATAGACCAAGAAGGGCCAGACTGAGAATACTCCCTGTTGCTTTTGATACAAATTTCATGGGGATAAAACAATTTTTAAAAACGTCCAACGTTTTCCTTACATGAACCCATAGACATAACAGTGTAGCTCTGCTGACACAGAATGGCGTACAGTGCTTTCCACTGTTTAACTAAGGCCTTGAAGACTGCTTATGTAAATACTTTAAAATGAATGATCAAACATAAATTGATTTCTTTTTTAAAAAGAAAGATGGGTCATTCCTCAAAAATGATGAAAGGTTTAGTCGTCTAGAATATCCCAATCCTTTTGACCTTATTTACAGATTTGTGTGAAAAATGAGCTGTCATAATTTTTGATATACAGGCATAGGGAATATTTCTTTTCTGTAAAAGAAGCTACTATATGAAATGACCAAGAGAATCTGTGCATTTCCCAGCAATATGAATAAATCTAAACATTGTGAAAGGTTATTCTGCAGTGACCTATGTGTTTGTGTGTATGTTTCAGTAAAGCAATGCACTTTGGAAACAAAGCAATTTGGTGGCCTACCATGGTTACCAATACAATAATGTGTACCGAGGGAGGGAAATGAGTAATAAAAAAGACAGCTGTGAAGTGTTATGGACAGTTCTTCTTTTAAATTGAAAGCCTGGTCTGCATTTGTCCTGATTATCATGGAGCTGTTTTCTTTACAAGGGAAGGACCAAAGAAAGTCATTACGTTTAGTCTGTTTCATCAAAACAAGTCTCCAAACAAGCTTTTGCTGAAAGGTGGGGTGGGATCTTCTGTTGTTCACATCCCATACGGTGTGTATTGAGGCAAAGAGCCTTTTTCTTGTTGTTATTGTTGTTGCTGCTGTAAGCCCCAAGGCATTTTATAAATATTAAAACCAATACAGATTAAAATAATACAAAAACATCAATAATATATAAGAGTCATATTAAAACTCAATTCAAAATCTGTAGAACTAAAAGTGTTTTTTAAAAATTCAAAAACTGTAGTACAGCACACTACTAAAAATCCATTGCAGACAATTCCTAAATGCCCATCAGAATAGAAAGTTTTCACTTGCTAGCAGAAGGACAACAAGGAAGGAGTTGTCTTGGCCTTGAGGAAGGAAATAAAAATCCTCAAAGCAGCCATTAAAAACACCCTGAAGGCAGTATCAACATGGGCCAAATAAATGGACTCCCCATGCACCAGCTGAAAGTAATCTACATGATGTAAATCTCCAGCAATGTTCTGCTGAGGAATTGCTTTTGGCCAGTGAAACACCTATAGGAGCAGTGGCCCCAATATGCTGTTGGCCTATCCATCCATCCAATATGCTGTTGGCCTGTCCATCTGGGCTCCAAAAGCACTTCAGGCCATTCCTGTGCTGTATCCAGGGCAGTGTAGATGGGTAAATTTTGGAACTGAAAGAATGACATCTTAGGATTTGGGCATGTTCATATAGGCTGATATGGTCCTTTAGAAATCCTGGATCCCAACTGTTTGACTTTTTGTTTTCAAGAGAGAGGCCTCATTGCCCATGTAGAATGCATTTAACAAATATATTGTTAGCCAATATTCATTCCTAACAAGAACCTGTAAAGGTTTAGGCACTGGACTACAGCTCTGGATGGTGCTGAGCTATGACACCCTCCTCTCCAAATTGATCTGGACCTTCATAGAGACTCCAGGCAAGGGATAGGATTTTCTTTTTGTTTTAAAAACATTCTTTGCTCTTTTAAAGTTTTGCAGTATTGAAGCTCTGGAAGGACCCAGCAGCAACTATATCTCAAACTATATTGTGTCTAAACTCTTTAATAAATGCATAAAATGATATTTCTTGTGTAACTTGCATTGATACCATTTATACAATTCCTAAATGTATAAAACTGTATCAAATATATTATCAAGGCATCTGCTCCTCCTAATGCCTGTATTTACATAAGTTCCTGGGAATGGAGATGGCTGAGAGATTAAGGAGGTTCCTCCACCAGTCTCCCAGATCACATAATATCAGTTCCTTTGTGTGTATATGAGACAGATCATCCTTTTATCACAATGGTTGGGTCCACACTGTTTACCTATCTAACTATGACTGGGGACTTATGGTCTCACAGAAGAAAAGGCTAAAACAAAATATGAATACATTAGCCTTCTAAAAGTACAGCCAAGCCTCTGGTCACCCAGGACTATCACTTTTTATTCTCTGGGTCTTGCATCTTTGTCTTCATGAAATTGGTCACTTAAATCAATCAAAGAATCATTTGCATTCCCATTTCATCATCTCCTTTGGTTTCATGCCCTCCATGGTGGTGTCTCTGCAATGGAATGGACCTTTAAACCTTCAAATAATCAGCCGTTCTGCTTCCCACCATGGGGATCCCCTCCTCCTGTTTGTGATGTCAGAGTGATCTCTGGCCAAGCCCTGCATGGATCCTAGCTGGCCTATTTCTCAGCCAATTAAGAGGAGGCACGGGAAATCTGAATAACTTTCAGAAGTGTATAAAATGTCTTGTGATTTTCTATGGAGTTTTGCTTGTACATTTTGAATGGTTTCAGGGTATTTGCATCCCTTTTGGCCAAACTATAATAAACCTCTGTAGTCTGCCTTCAACACAGAGTGCTTGTTCTCTCTTCTGGCTGATCTGGTTTAGCAGAAGCTCACTGAGCATGGACCTTCTTATCCATGGTCCTAGCTGAAATAATTTCATAGAGACCAGGGACTTCTTCACACAGGGCATTTTTGCCCTGTTTTGCTGCATTTAATCATGGCAAGGATGGGTCCTGCCGTACGAGATCACACTATGCATGGCAGGGCCCACCCACATTCCTCATTAAGTGGAGAAGAAGCACTAAAAGGTGCTTTCTCCTTTACTAAGGGGAGGAAAATGTATTATGGGCAGGAAAGTGTAGTTTGTGATGGCAGAAAGGGGCAGTGGGGCTACATGCATTGCCATGCATTATCACCCTTTCTGCTATCTGATGAGGGGAGGGAAAAGGTACCAAAGCACCCTCTCCCATTCCCTCCATGAGATGAGGGGAGGAGGGAGAGTACACGGCCCACCCACACATCTTCCCTTTCACCAGTGATTGCCGGTGCAATGGCACAGCCCAAAAGGGCCATATGAAGAGGTCACAGGACTCCAATCTTTGCTGAGCAATGGAAATCCACAGTGTGACCTCAGCCTCAGTGGAAGACAGATACAACCCCGACTGAACAAACATTGTCAAGATGGTTTTTCCTTAGGCACCATAATTTGGAAATGACACAGAATAAGAACAAATTTGCTGAACAGAACCAAATAGCACAGTTTCAAAGAGTTCCTAACTATTATGCAAATAGTATACATGGTTATTACAACTGAAGTGAATTCTGGAGGAAAATTTGTTATATATTTTCATTTCAGAGGTGAAAACTTGGACATGTGCAGCCAAGCGTCATCACAGTGTGGTCTAGATGGGAAAATGAACATTCAAGCTGACAGAATCTCAGGCAGTTTGTTTTTGCCTGGGCCTATTGGGAAGGCATGGCTCCCCTTCCTTCCCTCTCTTCTTCCTCCATCTCTCCTTGTCTCCTCTCTGCCCCTGAATTAATTGAATGTAAACTACTTGTATATTTTAAACTTGCTTTGCAGTGACCATGGATCATGAAAAATGAAGAATGAGATTGGACTATCAAAGCAGATTCTGTTATGAAGGCTGGAAGAAAAAAGTGGGTCCATTGCAGCTCATATGTTTTCTGGCTGGATTTATACTATTTTCCTACCAGAGTTCTAGGAGACATAATCAAATGTTCATTTATTCAAATAGATTCCAAGGTGCTTTCTCATGGCACACATCAATGACAATGTGTCAGGAGATCACTTGAGTATATATGTTTTTAAGAGCAACTTCTATACGTGCAAACATTTTAATCTGCAATCAGTAAGTTGTTTTGGGACCCACCGAGGTACTGATTTTTTGAAAAAGAATCAATGATTAGTTAAGTAGCAGATAAAATTATGCTTTGTCCTATGCGTCTTTCAAATAATTGGAAATCACTTGGGTGTTTGACAAGCAGCAGACTTTCATCAACATTACAGCGATACAGAGGGTCACACAGAGGCAAGTTCAGTTTCATGGGCATCAATGACAATCCAATGTCGGACCACATTTTTCTTTCTCTAAATCCATATGGATCAGCTTGTATTGGAATATCTCTTCCTTGGAGCTACAAGTAATACAGTTACTAGTAGTGACGAGATGGGTTGGTATTTGTAACAACATAACATTTAAAGAATAATATCTCAAATGAGAATGAAGTTGCTTAATTGTAGTTTGCTACTTTTTCAGTTTTTTTTTAAAGTTACCCTTCAAGGGCATTTTTCTAGGAATCTTTCAATCAAGAAAAAGAAAAAGATCAAGCATCTTAAGGCTCACTACAGAAAACATTGTTAAGTGTAATGAGAGCCAGCATGGTTTGATGGTTTGAGTGATGGACTGAAGGTGCATCTATACCAGGCATGAGCAAACTTCATCCCTCCAGGTGTTTTGAACTTCAACTCCCACAATTCCTAACAGCCTACCAACTGTGGGAGTTGAAGTCCAAAACACCTGGAGGGCTGAAGTTTGTCCATGCTCGATCTACATTGTAGAATTAACGCAGTTTGATACCGCTAACAGGCATGGTTCAACGCTTTGGAAGTCTAGGACTTGTAATTTGATGAAGTGCCAGCACTCTTTGGCAGAGAAGGCTAAATAAAAATCTTGTAAAACTGGGATCCACAGTATTCCCTAGCATTGAGCCACAGCAGTTGAAGTGGTGACAAACTGCATTAATTGTACAGTCCAAATGCACCCAAGGACTCTGGGAGACCAGGGTTCAAGGTGCCACTCAGACATGGAAACTAAGTGGCTGACCCTGGGAAAATTGCACCCTCTCAGCCTAAGAAAAAGGTAATGGATACATCTTGCCAAGTGCTCTCTGTGGTGTGCTTGCCTTAGGTTCACCATATGTTGGAAATGATAATGAACTAATTTTAAAACACTATAACATGTAACAGGAATCAAAAATTAATTTTCTAAAGACTTATAACATGAGTGTTGGCATGGAATTTGTCTTTTTGGAGTTTCTATATTTATGTATTTATTTTTTGAACTTACATGTCACCTTTCCCCCAGAATCCAAGGCTTTGGGGTCAGTGAGCTGGGCCATTGCCTCCAGCTTTAGAAGTTGATTTGTTGAGCCCAGTGACTGAGGCCCCATCTACACTGTTATATAATGCAGTTTCAGAATGTTTAACTGCATTGAATTGGATTATATGGCAGTGTAGACACCAAAGAGTAGTTGGGATCGCAAGAACAAGGCAGATGCTCTGAACTAGCTGGAATGTCACTCACAGAATTGATGATAGTTGTTGTTTCCAGCTGTTGGCAGTAGAAACCATATCAATGGAGGCTGATTGTTCAGTGTAAATAGCTGGGGCTACAGGTGTGCCCTGCATCCCTCCAAACACTCCAGTCCTGATAGCATCTCCAAGGGAGACACAATGCTGTATTGTTTGAGTGTACTGCCTGCATTGATTAAAGTTGAAAGGAAGCAACACGTGCCTTTAATTGCTATTTACACTCATATAGGTTGCTCGGGTACAAAAATAACCCCAATGAACTTTTCATTAGCTGTAAGGCATAGGTCTTTTTTAATTCCCAGTTTTTAATCATTGTAAAAATTAGAATTATTAAGCATTTTCAGCATTTTTATTCAGGTGAGACAATAACTTAATAAAACAATGCACCCATAAACAACATCTAACAGGCAATTGGCTATAATAGAGGTGGCATGTTAGAAGACTGCTTCTTAAACAGAGGATCCCAAACCCAAATGGGGTTGCCTTAGCTCAATGTTGGAATCACAAAAAAATTCGCAGCAGCAAAAGGTTTTTGAATGCCATCCATTTCCACAAATCTGTTAGCAACAAAGCACAGTATTTACAGTGGACTCAGAAAATGTTTCAGCTGCACTACACCAAAAAAGAAAAACAGTCTGTTTAGCAAGCTTTGCAAATTCTGGTTTCTTATCAGCAAACAATTGATTTTTATACCTATTTTATATATGCACATATCTGGGGTCACATAAACATTTATCAGGTAAAAAGGGATCATAAAGTTTAAGAAGCCCTGCTTTAGAAGACTAGGGACCCCATCACATTGATGAGCCCCAGTGTTGCGATTCACAGCTTCCGTGGCAAATCAGCAGGGCAGAGGAGCATTCCCGGAGCCCTGCACCGTGCCTCATCCTCAGAGATGCTTTCCTATCACATTTGGGGAAGTGTTGCCACGGAGCTTCTCCCAGAGCTGGTCCCATTGTTCCTAACAAAACACAGGAAGCCTCACATGTTCTGGGTGAATATAGTAGGATGTTGTTCTACAGAGCCTCACAGGAAGTGACTGTCCTTCATGTGATGGGCGGCGTGGGGCTCTGTAGAGCAACTGTGCTACTAGCATCCTATGATGCTTGCAACAACCCATGTGATGAAATCATAAAGAGGATTAAAGCCATTCCTATGAAGTCTTCAATAAAAAGAACTAATTGTAATGTCTTGTCTAAAAATATGTACGATTTCCTCCATAAAAATTATCTAACTTGTATTAATGGGACAATGTTATTTTTGTGGTCTGCAAGGCCTTTCCCATTTTGGGGTATTCTTTACTAATGATTTACTAACATCATTTTGAGAGGAGATGTATAAATGCATTGCTTTCATTTTCTTTCTGCATGAACTGGAGATCTCCTGGATTATGTGTGTATTTAAATTTCAGGGCTTCAACTCATCAGGAAAAGGCCTTAGCTTTTACGATATCCCTATCAGGCAATGAGAGTGAGTGAGTGAGAGGGCTGTGTACAATAAGGGAGAGGGGACTATCTGTTTACACCATAATTACTTAACCATGTAATTTCCATTCCGGTCTCTGCAGCCCACTTGGCACCTCAGTGATCAATAGCTATCTTGCGAATGAATCAAGCACACCAGCCAATGAAATTTGTGGTCTGTGAAATAACCTTTACCAAATGGGATGTGCTAAATTGACTAGAAATTATTAGAGCTATCCAACGCACCCAGATACGTAAGTTGCACAGGCACTGGCCAGTGTGAATTAGTTTTATTTGTAGCCAGAAATCAAGATGAGATATATGTTGCTATATAACAGCTAAGTTGTATTGAGTAGCCCCAGGGCGAAAGCCCATACTTCCCTAACTGTTTTGCTAGTCTGTGCTGGGTTTTTTGACATAACATTTCAGACTGTTTACACATTTATCCATCAGCATTGTTTTTCAAGGGCATACCTGGCTCAGTAGGAAAGAATAATCATCAGAGATGGCTGGAGAACTCAGAGGCAAATTGTGTGTTGTACTACTATTTTAATGTAGGAACACTTTTTTGTGTTTTTACTTGAAAGGCAGCCTTAGAGGTGTGTGTGTGATTTGGATATGAGTCCCAGCCCAAACTGCTATTGCTTATGCTTATATGAGAAAAGCAAAACAAAATATTTTCTAAAAACTCTTGCATGTCTTCAACAAACAGAAACTCCAGTTGATTTCTCATGGGGAATTAAGACAGTGACCAAAGCCATTCTTTGCCCTGTGTTATGACACTCCTGTTGTATTTTTGAAAAAGAAAACACGAGGAGGGTTTTTCTAGTATAAGATTAATTCAATGAAGATCTAAATGCTCTGAGGCCACCAGATCCCATCTGATCTCCCAGGTGCTGCAGGCTATATTTCAGAAGAAGGAATTGGCAAAATCATCTCTGAGTATTACTTGCCTAAGAATGCTCTATAAAGTCCATGTGGCCTCCTTAAGTCAACGGGCAACTTGAAGACATGCACACACAGTTTCACATAGAGGGAAAGGCCTTGGTCACCCTAAGAATGAGTCATTTGCTCTTTAAAAAAAAGGTAAAAGATAAAACATATATATAATTATGTGTGTCATCACCCATCTGACTACCTGCTACATTACTATGGAGTCACATAGCTAAGGTGGACCTAGATTCTTTTTTCTGAAGTGAAATCATTTTCATAGGACTGTCCCACATTCCTAATCATAGTTAAAGAAAAGAATTATATTTAACTGTGGTTAGGAGTCAGCTATGATTTTCTTTTTCTGGCATTAGTTTTTTTCCTTCTGTCTTCAAAGCCTACCAAAAAAAGTATTTTTGCCAACTATGGTTAGTGCAAGCCAAAGCAAGTGAACCCATTTATAATAAAGACTAAAAACTTTTGAACTTGAAAACACGGAATAGTAATGGTTGGTTAGCATGTGTAGCTAAAAATGAAAACAGCAAAGAGAGGTAGGGAAGAAGGAAGGAAGGAATGAAGGAAGGAAGGAAGGAAGGAAGGAAGGAAGGAAGGAAGGAAGGAAAGAAAGAAAAGCAAGAGTTTCACATTTGTGGCTGGATAGCAGCTGAGCAATGAAGGATGAAAATGGAAACTTGCAAGGCTGTTCTGACTCATGCAGCTGGTTTTGTCTACACTTGACTGGCAATATGTCTAGGATTTCAGCCAGAACACTTCCAAATCTTTATCTGGAGATCCTAGAGATATGGCTAAACAAGGTTAAGAGAGCAGGCAGTTGTTAATGTCTGCACCAGGCATTCACTCCCCCTCACCACTGAGATTACATCTGTAGTCCTTGCAGTACAGAAAGATAGCCCTTTATAAATGGCTTGCAATTCATAGGATGAGGGAAAGTTACTGCCGTTCAAACATCAGTGTAATCTTCTGCCAGTTGTGAGAGAGGGATTTCTCTGATTCATGGTTATATGTTGGGCTTCATGCAAGCTCTGCTGATGGATTGCTTTAATACACTTTAATACAAGTTTAAACATCTGTGGATTTGTTCAACTCCAGGATATGTGTAGCAAAGAAAAAGATTAAAAGGAGAATTCCACATATTTTTTGCAGTGCATGGATGTCCAGAGATGTTCCTATTGCTACTGTGTTTGAGTGACTGATCTTTGTGAATGACATCTATCAGAAATAATGGAACATCTTGGTGAATGGCACCACCCTGGATAACAACAATGGCAATAAGAACACAGTAAAAGGAAGCTCCTTCCTCCCTCCTCTTTCCTTCCTCAATCACCATGGACAGCTGGCCGCCAGGCTCAAGCATGCCATTATTGTTCAATGCATTTGCAAGCCAGACAGCTCCACAATGGCTTTTACTTATTGACTTGTGAATGAATTACTAGGGTGATGGGCAGAAGCACTGAATGCTGCAGCCAGAACTTCTGGGTGTTAAGAGAGAAGGATGGAAGCAAGCAGATTAGACCCTCAGCAAAAATATGTTGCTTCTCTCATGAATTTGGCATTTTACCGAGGAAACCCATGAAGTCTGTTTTAGTAAACTGGCAGACCCTGCACTTGTCTCATCCACCCACTTTCTCTTTGTGGTGTAAAGTCATAAAACAGTGCTTTGAGCAGAATAATTTTCCCAACATGGGAAAATGTATGGGGATTGCACATGTGATTTTCTCACTGTTTGGCTGCAGATGTCAAACTGAATAGAACATGAGAGCATATAAAAAGGGCACGTTAAGGGGTAGCCTTGCATAACAAATAGATGCATTTACATTAAACAGTATGCAAGAGTTCCAGAGAACTCTGTCTTAACCATTCATGAGTGGCATGTTGAGGCTCCCAGCTCAGAAGCAGCAACTGAGAACATACCCACCAAGATTTTGCAGATGTAAACCTGGAGATATGTAGCTGGGCAACGTCAGAATGTGATCTAAAGACTTTGGATGCAGAGCAAAAATTATTAATGAGTAAGAATACACAAAACTACTGTGGTAAGGAGAGAAACTTTGGAATTAATTTACTGAGTTTAGGAATGCAGGCAGGCAGGCAGGCAGGAAGGAAGGAAGGAAAGAAGCACAAACTAATAAA
This sequence comes from Anolis sagrei, assembly GCF_037176765.1. Lineage (NCBI taxonomy): Eukaryota > Metazoa > Chordata > Lepidosauria > Squamata > Anolidae > Anolis > Anolis sagrei. Next base: position 213,518,292 of record NC_090021.1, on the reverse strand, counting down.
TACAATCCTCATTCCCTGGGCACAGTCCACTTTACTGTGGAAAGAAATTCTGTTTATGCTCCAGGAACTAAGAAAGTTAGTATTTTTTTAAAAGTTCGGAATTTGTGATGGTAGGAAAGGTGATAGGAGTTTTGGTTCTGTCTAACAAGAGGGAAGATGCAGGGAGCCACGCTTACCCCTTGCCTTTCAAGAACAAGCTCAAGCTGTCTTTTCTCCAAGGACAGAGGTTGAGAGAGGAAAGGAGAAGGAGGAGATGACATCAGCAACCTTAACTATTATCAGTCCAGGATTGGAAGCAGTGTCAGCAGAGATCACTCAGAGCAGATAGAAGACAATCCAGGAAACTTGCAAAAGTCTGCCTTTGCTTCTCTATTTCCTTCTCTTCATTTGAATACATAGATTTTCAATGAAATTCAAATTGTGCCCTGTCATTCCTGGCACTAATGACACACCGGGTTTTTAATTTAGAGTTGGTTTAGGTTGTCCTGATGGTGGAAGGATTCCATTGGGACCAAACTGGCAACATACAGGCTACAAAAGGAAGCCAGGCCTTTCCAGAAATCTGACCCCTCACTGTGTATGTATTGGGCTAGATAGCTTTTCTACATGTGATGTCATTCCATAAAGGGGAGGGAAAGGGGGGGGGAATCATTTCCATCAGCATAGTGTTTTGTTCTAATCTGTTTGTAAGGAAAACAAATAATATATTTATCCGCATCACACGTGATATACTTTTGTCTGTTTCTGCAGTAATCCTCCACATCTGAGCTATTACACAAGTGACTGTAGTGCCTATCCATACCACTTTCTTTTTTCTTTTTTTTTAATGAAAAAAGGGGAAATCTGAAATCTAGGTATAAAATAGGGGAAAATATAGCGACAGTAAACTGGTAATATATCAAAATTGTGAAATCCCTGAATAATAAATTATTTGAAAAAAATCTTTAAAGTTTCGTGCAATAGGATTAATGATGAGAACAGGAGCATTGCAGCACATTTCCAGACCACATACAGGAACATCCACACTTTAACATCACTACAATGATCTAACACAGGAAAATCTGACAGTTCATATCCCACATTAAAATGAGCTCCTTTAACCATTTCTGAACAAATTGGGAGCACTGAAAACAATTGCTCTCCAACTCCAAAATCTCAATTTCTATACAATTTAAAAACAGTTTAAAGACGTAGTCGCATGAGGAACCACCAGAAGTAGTCTTGCTTTGTATAATGGGCTCCTTAAATCGTTTTTAAAGTGTGTAGAAATGGGAGGGGGGCTACATCTGATGAGGTTCATGGAAGCAGCCCTAAGAGCTCATCCAGACTTTTTATTCGAGCTGATATTTATTGCACTGTTTAATGTTACCTCTTGACAGTAACTCTCTCTAGACACTAATAATGATGATAATAATAATAATCACCATGTTATTAAATACAAAACCCAGCACAGTGATCTTGTCTGCTGTGTATTAATCTTATTATGTATCAAACAACACTTACTTACGTAGGCGATCCCTCGCTTTCCGAGGATGATTGTCTTCCAATATTCTGTGGAGCCCTATTCTTGCTCTGCATCTTCTTCCGCAGTGAGGGCATTGGTTTCCAGGTGGAAGGCGGTCTCAGTCGGGGTTGGCTTCCTCTTGGCGCGCTTCTCCCTTTCGCCCTCCATTCGTGCCTCCTCAAATTCTGCAGCACTGATGGTCACAGCTGACCTCCAGCTGGAGCGGTCAAGGGCCAGGGCTTCCCAGTTCTCAGTGTCTATGCCAGAGTTTTTAAGGTTGGCTTTGAGCACAACAACAACAGCAACAACAATAGTATGCTTCTTCTTTTTTTCTTTTTCTTTTTGCTTTTGTCAGGGCTGAGGTTAGATGCAAGGATGGCCAACCTACAAGCATCCTAGGATGCTGAAAAGAGAACACAGGAGGCTTCCCATGTTCTCATTGAGAAGAAAGGGGCAAGCGTGGAGGGAAGCCGGGTGACAACGCTTCCCCACATGGGAAGGGTAAGTGGCGATGCTAGCAATGCGTGGTGTGGGGCAACAGTTTCCACCCTTGCCTGCCAGATTCACCACACTGCATGGTGAATCACCTCCACCATTGCCTGCCATGTGAACCTCAATGTGATGAAGTCCTTAGTCGTATTAGTTGTTATTCATTTTGTAAGTTTCTTTGAGCAATTCATGAACAAATGGGATAACTAAACACACACTACTCCTAACAAAATAGATAAATGTAACTGTAAACTTGAATAATTGCAGGCAAAACACAATCAGTCTCAGGTGTGGAGTTTATCCAATGTAAAAATTATTTATTTACTATATTTATACCCCATCCTTCTCACTCCAAAGGGGACTCAGAGCGGCCTTACAAGTAGGCAACAATTCAATACCACATAAACAGACATAACAATAAAATAAAGATTACATTAAAACATAGAATTAAAAGCATCTAAACATTAAACCAATTATTAAAACCACACAATCCAAAATCTTAGTCCAGAAGCAATTCCAGTTATAACTGCACATTAAATACACATGGGTTGGAAATGTGTGTATGTTAGTATATAATACCAGTCATGCTTCAACTCTGCAATTCCTTTTATTGTGGGAAGTAATACAAGGATCGTGCAAACATTCAAAGCATTGCATCTTTTTTGCATCTGTTTCCTTGAAAACAACACCACTGATCCAACACTTCTTGAAATTGGGTGGGCATTTGAATATTTCTGAGAAAACATGTATCTCTATCCACGTGTCATTTGTCTGAAAATATTAACATGGTGGCAATTAATTATTTCATACATGTTAGCGAGAAATGTGTTATAGCTCTCAAATCAGATTTCAGTCAATGCTATGCTCCATGCCCTGCTTATAAAAACAGGATAAACACTTTTGGCTTCTTGATGGAAGCGGTTGCTTGAAATCATACTCTGAACAAAATCTTATTGATCCCTTTAATTAGGAAGATGCTGAATCTCCCAACTGGTACCATAAGTCACATTTATCACAGTCCTTTGTACAATAGGAAATTGAGGTCAGTGTGGTGGGACTCTTGCACATTATACTATACATAATATGCAGTAGGTGGAAGAAGGAGAAAAATAGCAAAGGCCTACTCCCTATTATCTTTATATTTATTCCCTAGCATGCTGTGATTATATCACATAGTAATTCCTATACAGCTCTATCGTCTATCATCTTTATATGACCCTTCCTCTAAGGCAGAGCTATTTATTACTTAGCCATCAGTTACACATCGCCTTCAATACACCTCACATATCACAAGCCATCGTATAAGAAGCAATCGTTTGACACTAGTCTCACTGGCTCCTAGGGGATGAGGAAGTCCATTCACCCATATCAATCTCATTTCTCCAACTCATTTAAAAACAAAACCAAGAAACACATCTCATATGCTTAAAAAAAGGAAAAATAAAGCCTATTGTGAATCCATCTTGATGAGACTTTTTCTGATTTCATGCCCCTTAAAGCATCAATTATCTCTGACAATTCTATCAGGCTTCTATTACGCTTCCACCGATTAAGTTTCCAGAAACCACAAGTAAATTAATCTGCTTAAATCCAATCCAGTCATTAATCAGATGGCTAAGGGAATAACTCTGAAGGGGGAGGGGGTGCTGGTGGGGGACACCATGTGTAATTTATGGTAATAGGATTCCACAGAATGTGTTCCTTTCTGTTAATGATTTCTTCTTTCTTTATATAGGCTTGATATTAGATTGCCAGGAGTTGTTTTCCAGGCTAGATCAATTTTGTAATATTTGCACAGTCTTTTGAAGATGCAAAGCACTATGGAAATGCAGAGTATTAGCAATAATAGTAGTTTAGACAATAATCTACTGGGTGTGTAGTCATATTTGTAAAGGTGTCAGACTATCTTGGCAAATGGGCTTGGATAGATGATGTATTTTATGAGGCAAGGAAGCATTCATGTTTGCCCTCTTGTTGCAGCATTAAGAATGCACACTTATGTTCTCGTTACATCTCTTTCACAAACAAACAGTTTCTTTCCACAGGGCACCTTAACATATGGAGAAGAGAGGAGGAATTTACTAAAAAACTGGAGTGCTCCCTCTTGGACTAAGTGGAGTCAGTAGTATAATGGGAGAGGAACAGACATTTGAGTAGTCCTTGTGGATGCAGCCAGTGTAAAGACACAGAGCTCGTTCTGAAAAACCAGGAATAGAAGGGGAAAAAAATCACCAGTGATTTGCTCTTACTCTAGAGCAGTGCCATGATTCCTTAACATAGTTCCTCATGTTGTGGTGACCCCCAACCATTAAATTATTTTTGTTGCTACTTCATAACTGTAATTTTGCTATAGTTATGAATCGTAATGCAAATATCTGATATGCAGGATGTATTTTCATTCACTGGACCAAATTTGGCACAAATAAATGATTTGCCCAAATTTGAATACTGGTGGAGTTGGGGGATTTTGTCATTTTGAAGTTATAGTTGCTGGGGTTTATGGTTCACCTACAATCAAAGAGCATTCTGAACTGCACCAACAATGAAATTGGACCAAACTTGGCACACAGAACTCCCATGACCAACAGAAAATACTGGAGAGATTTGGGAGGAATTGACAGTGATTTAGGAGAGAGCACGCCTGCTCTCCCCTTCCCACTTGGAATCTCAGAAACAGCCCTTCCTTTGGCTGAAAGGCTGGCCAATCACAGTAGGAGGAGGGCTTTTGGTGGGAGGATTTGCTGTCTGTTTCCAAAAAAGAAGAGAAGAATAGGCAGAGATATCCTCAGCCTTCTCTGCCAAATGGTTTCCTAAGACCAATAGAAATATGTGTTATCTGATGGTCTTTGGCAACCTCTCTGGAATCTCTCTCACGACCCCCCCGCTCAGGGGTCCTAACCTCCAGATTGAGAAATGCTGCTCTAGAGGTAGTGTAAGATTTCATGCAGTGCAATGTTCTGAGACTGCATTAGGCTATAAGAAACAGAATAAACAAAACACAAAATTTAGTGTGTCATCTCAATTGGGTCATATTTTTGATACAAATAAAATTTTTGAATTACAAAAATAAGTGTAGCCATATGACAAATGAACATGCAAATAAAAAAGAACATTGTAGTAGTCAATAACAAAAAATCAATATATTTTCAGGATCTGCTTATCCAAACACAGAATACTACTGATAGCAGACGTGAATTATCTGTGTTCTAGATTTGAATTTATCACTGTGCTTGAAAGGTATATGTGACATTTTCCCTTCTTTCCTCATTTCATGTTTTGCTTTTATATTCACTGTTAATTGTTACAGTGAAAAGAAAAAGTAGAAAGGAAGAATTTTGCTCTAACAAAATAGTAAAATTGCAATATTTGATCCAGTCCATCATCTAGTTTACATAGCAGGACACTGTATGTTATCACTACCAGGTGCTTTTACTGTTGATACATGCCTTCAGGTCAACTCTCATCTGTCAAAGGGTTTTGTTGGCAACATTTGTTCAGATGAGATTTGCCATTTCCTTCTTGTGAGACTGAGAGAGCATGAGTACACAACATCACGTAGAGGTTTCTATAACAGAGTTGGGAATTTCATACTGATTTCTTGGATTCATAATTCAACATTTCAACCACTATAGTCACACAGTCTCTGCATAGGTAAAAGTAAACGTTTTCCCCTGACATTAAGTGCAGTTGTGTCTAACTATGGGGGTTGGTGCTCATCTTCATTTCTAAGCCGAAGAGCCGGCATTGTCCATAGACACCTCCAAGGTCATGTGGCTGGCATGACTGCTTGAAGCGTTGTTACCTTCCCGCCAGAGTGGTACCTATTGATCTACTCACATTTGCATGTTTTCGAACTGCTAGGTTGGCAAAAGCTGGGGCTAACAGTGGGAGCTCACCCCACTCCCTGGATTTGAACCTGTGACCTTTCGGTCAGAAAATTCAGCAGCTCAGCACTTTAACCCACTATGCCACCAGGGGCTCCCATGCATGTTTTATAATTTATTGCCCAGTGATATAAAACTGTTTTTTCTTCTTGTCCTAACTTGAGTAATAGGATGCATATGGCATCTGCTCTTCTGCTACAGCAACTTGGATATGGATTTTGAGAGACCCCCATGAGGCACTCCTTATTTAATCAGTTAATGTTTTCAGCACATCATGACAATAGTCTACAAGGACATAAATTAATACTAAAGGAAAGCACTGCAATCTCAAAGCCGTTCTAATATTTTACAAGGCCATCTGGCTTATGTTTCTGTTCACATTGCTCCATGCTAGGCGGTGAGTAAATTTTCAATATGCATCCCAATATGCAGGCAAAACAATTTATTCACGTCTACACAAATTAGTAGGGAGAGGTTAATGGTGGAGTTGTAGAGCATTTCAGATTAATTACGAGTGAATGTCATAAAGTTAATTCTTGACATTTCATGTACTCAAGGTAGTAGGTAACTTTGTTTTGAGTCACCAAGTTAAATACAAGGCACACGACTTGTGCTTTAGTGGGTTCATTCTTGAAACTTGTCAGACCTAGAGACCCGGTGGGAGTTTCTCTCGAATAAGGAGTCTATCAAGTGCTAAGCCAAGTGTTTTGTTATCAGCTAACCTGTGAGCACTTTGCTTGATTAGGAAAAGAAAAAGCTTCAACCCTTCTCACATTTTCTTATAAATTCTTGTAGAGTAAATTGTCGTTGCTGGTTTTTCCCCCCACAAGAGATTAATGTTCCCACGTTGGTGGGGGGAAATAGAGATGATGAAAGAACACTGTTTGAATGAGAATGAGTTCACCACAGCCACCACGGGAGACCACATACAAGGAAATACTCCAAAATAGCTTCTTCATATTTTCCTGTAGCCTTTTATAAATGAAGCACATAATTAGAGCAATCTTGTCCAAAGACAATACTTTTTTTGCCAACATAAAGAAGGCAGAAGGAGGCAAAAGCCATGGTGGAAGTGGTTCTCATAGATGGGACATCTACGAAAAGTATTGGAGTGGAAGGACAGATGTAGTGCAGCAGTGCCACCACCTGAGAGAAAACAAGATGAGAATGAGTAACGGAGCAGGGAATGGAAATAATTGGAGTGTAAAGAAAGGTGTTGTTGGAGTCCTAATTTCATAGCTGCATGGCATCTCACGCCCCACTGGCAAAAACTTTCTGGGAGAAAGGCCAGCTTCTGGCTCTGAGCCCAGATAGCAGTTATATTTCTCAATTTTACAAAGCTTTTCCAGGTCATAATATGCATTAAGCAGTCCCCTTCTGTGGGGGCTGTTCTAGCTGCTATGACATGAACAGTGGTAGCTGACAAGCACGTAGGTGGGCCGAGAGACATCCAGTCCTGGCTGCTCCTGTCTTTCCTTTAACTGCTGAAAATTGTCAGGACAACGGTTCCGATGCTGGGAGCAACAGCTGCTTTAGCTGAGTCTTTGCTCAAGGTGATTTTAGCAGATGTACATTTTTCTCCGACTATCCCCTCTTGTTCTTTTTCTGCTACCACAATTGAGATCTGACTTATACAGTCTAAATCAGTGTGTGCCTTTGGCATGTACAAGAGCTTATACCCATTTTAGTGTACGATTTGTATGCCAGAGATATAAGAAGGCATTGGCACTGAAACATCAATGTTACATGTAGCTGGGCCAACAAACACTTATCATAGCACATTTGGACAGGGCATGGCCTTGCATGGATACCTACATGGGTGGAAGCTAGTGACTTGCATCTTCCTATATATACATTGAACATTAACTCTACACAGATGTCACAGAAAAAGTGTGGGAAATGATGCCAATTGAACTGACTCTTGTGATGCCAGTTAAACACCCCTTATCTAGAAATTTGAAATCTGAAATATTTCAAAATTGTACACAAGGGTGGCTGAGATGATACCTTTGCTTTCTAATGATTCAATGTAGACAAAGTTTGTCTCATGCAGAAAATTATTAAAATATTATATATAAAACTATCTCCAGACTGTGTGTATAAGCTGCCTTGAGTCACCCCTGGGGTAGAAAAAGATGGGGTATAAATTAGGTAGATAAATAAATAGTATATACATTGCATGTATATATGATATTTTACTTGAACATATGTGCAAATACAGATATTACAAAATCAGAAAAAAATCCACAATCCCACACTTCTAGTCCCAATCTTTACTCAGCCTGTAGTAGTTCTGGAGCACTGGCACAAGGGGTAACTCCTTAGGGTGGCTAAAGTGGATTGATCTCTGTTTCAAAGTCTGTCAAAGAACACCTCTTGAGAGGTACCAAGACTTTGAAGGGTTGTGTTCACCATGAAGAAAAAGAGCTATTAGAAAGAGCATTGAACTTGAATTTGACCATCCAAAGGTAGCACTTGAACAGCAGAGTGAAGATGAACACAGGTCAACTGAGCATGGTCTTCTCCACTATGGTGCAATAAACTCTTCTTATTTTAAAATTGGCATATATTACATATTGCTTATTATAGATCCTGTTTTCTCTAAATTTGGGATCTAAGGCAGACTACAGGATAATTTCCATGTTGTCACTTTCAGCTTGAACCATGCTATATAGCTTTTATACTTACACTTGTTATTCATGATTACAAACCAATTCTTCATAGGACAATGTATGTGCTGGCATACGAGATGTTTTATATTGTTGAAATGTTTTTATGAATTTTGTTGTTATATTTTATTTTAACTATGGGGAACCTTGGGCTTGCCCCATATAAGCTCCCCCCCTTGAGTCCCTTTGAGGAGATGGAGGCGGGGTACAAAAATAAAGTTATTATTATTATTATTATTATTATTATTATTATTATTATTAAGTTATTATCATTTAGCCAAAAAAGGTGAGCACTAGATTTGAGTAAATTTGGTAACATCATGTCTGCTTATGTTCATTGGGGGATATTTATTATTTTACTATTTACAGTATTTATACTCTGCCCTTTTCATCCCAAAGGGGACTCAGAGTGGCTTTACAGAACACACATATGGCAAACATTCAATGCCGATTATACAGTAACAAGGACAAACAACCTAACAGAAGTAAAGGCAGTTTTCCCCATCTTATTTCTGACATTTTGGAGGAGTGCTCGATTCTGGCCATGGGGGTGGGTTGCTGTCGCTTCATCTTTCATGCCAAGGAGCTTTCTGATCGATGTCCTTAAGGACGTTGTTATTACTTCCCCACTAAAAGCTGTACCTATTTTATCTACTCACATTTCTGCTTTTGACCTGCTAGGTGGGCAGGTAAGATGAGGCTAATGGCGGGTGCTCAAACCCAACCTGGGCTTGAACTGTTGACCTTCTGATCAGCAGGATTTTTCTGCAGCACAGCGATTTAGCCTGCTGCGCTAAGCCCGGCCCCTTACAACAGGTAATGTTTATTAGTTACTTACCAAATATTGCTGCAATACTGTGTACTATTGGTAATGTTTTGGATCAATTTTCTTATTTTTAAGGATTGAAAAAACACTTTAAAGAGTAATGAGCTTTTAAAAAAATAGGAAAGCTGAACTTATTGTTATGTTATAAAAATAAGTATTTCAATTTCTGTCATTAAGGTTTCCCTGTGTCACCAACATAGTGTTGCTCTGGGGCAACAAAAATGTAAAATGGTGGTTAGATGTTGCTGCACAAGCTGTTTCAAAGTTGTATCCGTTCCTGAATAAATGTGCCAAGATCTGCAGAAAAGGAAGTTTCCTTATGACTTTCTCAAAGTATACCTGGCTTTGCACTCAGGGGAAGTCTCCCCATTGTTGTGTTCCCTTGTCCGACAACAAATAAACAAACTGCTCCCTTTGAATTTTTCAGTCTTTTTTTAAAATGAGAGACTTTGTTGCTTTAGTAAACAATAAATAAAAATCTGTTACACGCTCCCTTCTTTACATACTTCATTTAAATTTCTCTTAGGTAAAAATATAAATAAGCAATAAGAAAGCATAGTAGAAACTTTGAATATGGGGATCATGGTCTCAAAAGCAATTTGTAATTTTACATATGCCACTGGCCTTTGGTTTCTGGTTTTGTCAACAAACACCTATGACTGCCATGAAACATCTGAAAGTGATGCACAGGATGTATGAAGACTGATCTGAGATACTGGGATGTTGGGATTGATGTGAGTCTCAAATAAATTGCCAAAAAAGAAAAGAAGCAACTATTTGTGTTAGCTGGATATTTGAGAATACAGCAGTGTCTGAGGTTATCTGTCTCATCTGTGTCAAATTCTTGATCACAAGACAGAGAAATGACTGCAGAGCATTCTTTGTAAACAGACAGAATCATTTTTCTGCTGATCTGACTGTTTTTCCGACATGTCTTCTATACCTTAGTTTGCAGCTGGCATTTCTAACTAGCATCATGAAATGTTATAAATTTTACTCATTCTTGAACACTTCGTTAAATAGGAAATTTACCCTTGCCCACCTGAGATTTTCCTTGACCCACAAAATATTGTCTCAGGGCTGTTTTAAACAGGTACATAATGCAGGTCCAAACCAGTATGAAACGCATTGGTGTGAGGCTGCCATACAGGGGTGCTGACAACCACTTCTGAGGTGGGACCGTGCCCTCACAGTACAGCCATGCTGAAAGTCGTTCAGCATGGCTGGGAATGGGGGCAGGATTCTACCCGTCCAATGTAGCCTCCCAGATGCAGAAAATTGGCAGGTACCTTGATCTGTGAGCTCTTTACTTCCCGGTTGATGCATTGTGCCTGAGCAAAACAGCTAAAGAGCCTGCAGATCAAGGTAAATGCCAATTTTCTGCATTTGGGGGCTAAATTGGGGAGCTGGGAGGCTAAAAGGACAGCCTCTCTGCCTCCCAGACTGCTTGAGTCCAGGGAGCACACAATGACCATGGAGACAGCCATTTGGGATCCTGTATAGTGCTGCAGGATGGCTGTCCCCACTCCCTCAACACAGAGGTGATCTGAATCCTGGAGGAGGATTTGGGCCTTCCCCTGTGTGTTTTTTAACCTGGGCATTAAGTGGCTTGACCTGGGTTAATTCGCATTAGCCTTTGTGTGTTGGGGGGTCACATGCGGGCCAATGCGACCCCCAAATGGCATTAAAAAGTATAGAATCACCCTCAACTGTGAAGACTATATTTCACATAAGTAACACAGTGCACTGGGTCCATACTGTTAGGAAAACTAGGGTTACCTGATGTATCATTTCACCATCTTGTCTAAGATAACTCTTCCTTACCTAGCCTGATATTCTCAATATTGCTCTCTGGCATTTTTATGGTGTCATAAATTAGCCTCCCTGCTTTAAGCAGTCCCTAATTTCTCTACTCACAGCTCACAGTTGTTTTCAAACTGCTTAGGTCAACAGTGAGCTGGGCTGTTTTTTTAACAGCTATTTTTAAAACAGCTATCATCAGTAGGGCGCTCAACCCCAACTTGGGCTTTGAACTTGTCAAATTTCGGTCGGCAATGATTTATTACAGCTGATTAACCAGTTGTGCTACCAGCCCCATTACTTCACTCTATCTCTATCTCTCATTCAGAATCTTTTCTCGCCCAGGCATATTGATAGCCACAGCATGCCAATCTTATCTCTCCACCTCCAAACGTAGATTGTATGGTAAATATCTTTTGTTTCATGCAGGCAGTTGATAGTTTCCTTCACAGCAGGACAGTGAATCCACCTCAAGCTGAACCTGAACAGAGCCTTATCCCCAAAACAAGTTCAATGTCATTGTTTGCTCTTTAACAAATGCATTGAAATATGAGGAGAATTCCTTGTCCCACTGACATGGAAGCCACATGCTGCCAGTGTTTGCTTTTTATGTTATACTTTTTGCTGATTTTTCTGAGCATCAGAATCCAGATATAGCCAGCAGCAGGCCTGTAGCCAGGATTTTGATTCGGGGGGGGGGGGGGGGGGAGGGCTGAGTTTTTTTCAGGGGGGTTTCGGGGGGGGGGGTCTGAGTCTGAGTGAAAGAGGGTCTACCCTAACAAACCTTTTGTATCGTTACCCCAATACCCCCATGCATATGGGATATATTGAGTATGGTGATCAGATCCTGATATGAATAAACATAACAGTTTAAATAATGCAGCAGTAAGGCCTTTTCACGAACCACCATGAGAATTTCGGGGGGGGGGGGGGCTGAAGCCCCTCAAGCCCCCCCTCCCTGGCTACATGCCTGGCCAGCAGTAGTTACTAAATGCAGAGTCAGTCCCACCTTTACGGTGCCCTTGGGCGACATGTCCTCAGGAGTCTGTCTCCTTCCACAGAAAACTTCCTCCTTTGCACTGTCTCTATTTCCTATTCACGCAACCTCTTTTTCAGGGCAAGTATAGCATGAAAATTATTTTTCTGATTCTTGTCAATGTTCAGATACAGTGGCAATAAGATAAATGAGAAAATCTCCTGCCCTCTCCACATGTGTTTGAAATCATTGTTTTGTGTTATTGTGAAACTCAGTCATACTGAATGAGGGCCGGCTTTTCAGAATTATGGGCAGCATAGTCCTGAATGTCGAAGGCTTTCATGGTCGGAATCACTGGGTTGTTGTAGGTTTTTCGGGCTATATGGCCATGGTCTAGAGGCATTCTCTCCTGACATTTTGCCTGCATCTATGGCAAGCATCCTCAGAGGTAGTGAGGTCACTACTTCACTACCTCTGAGGATGCTTGCCATAGATACAAGCGAAACATCTGGAGAGAATGCCTCTAGACCAGTGGTTCTCAACCTGGGTCCCCAGATGTTTTTGGCCTACAACTCCCAGAAATCCTAACAGCTGGTAAACTGGCTGGGATTTCTGGGAGTTGTAGGCCAAAAACATCTGGGGACCCCAGGTTGAGAACCACTGCTCTAGACCATGGCTATATAGCCCGAAAAACCTACAACAACCCAATAATCCTGAATGATTCCCACTGCTATCTGATTAATCAATGTGAGAAACAGAATTAAATAAGACCACAATCTGATTGAGTAAAAATCTTACTTTGTCTTTATGCCTTCTGACATTAGTCTTGCCTGAAATGATAATCCAAATTCTGCAATCCAGTTGCATTTAAAAATATATTAAAGCATTCCAATGCATACCAAGAAGAGTTAAACCTGTCTGGGTGACTCTGAAGTCACATTGTCATCTATTAGAAGTTGGGGAACCTTCCACAATGGATACCCTCAAGCCTGATATCCTCAAGTCTGTGGGTGCTACAGGCCATTATATTATGTTTGAGTTCCTTTTTTCAGCCACTCCCTTACATGTTCGGAGCACAGATTTGTTTTTTCAAACATAAAATCAATAAATAGCCACTTATTGATGAAAAAAGCCCACTCTAGGCCTCCAAAATGAGAGACTTCCAAAGACCCCCAAACATGGTAAATGTGCCAGTAGCACATCCAACAGCTTTGGGGTGCACTATTTGGCTATTGCAAGGATGAAACCATTTTTCACTCCTTGCATTTTAGGTGGGGTGTTTATCATTCACGTTAAACAATTTTGTAAGAAATCAAGTGAGGTTGGGATGACATAGAGGAAAAGTTTCTGGGTGATAGCTTTGGATGCAGTGGAGTGCTGTTTACATCGATAACTTCAATAGGAGGTTGATTGCATTCTTTGTGTTGCCCATTAGCATCATATCAGCTATCAACGCTATTGAAACAAAATGACATCTTCCATCAACGCCAGTCTGTAATGGAAGAGAACTCTGTGCTACATTTCTTGTCCAGGTCTGATGTTCATGCAACTAGAATCAATTTTAGTTGTAAAAACACTGTGAAAAATCAGTCAGCTTATTTATGACAAGGCTATCCAGGCATTCTTCCTTCTCACTTGGCCATTTGGCAAGGAAATTGCTAGGCTATTTAGACCTGTTTGTTTATTAGTTAGTACCAATGATGGCGTGGATAATCAGCTTAATGTATATGCCTGTGTCTGTGTCGGGGTGTTTCTGTTTTTCCTCCTTGCTATCAAATAGAATTGGTTAGAAATTTGAAAAAGTGGGATGGAGGACAAAATATATCTACACTATTTTTATTTTTCTTCCCCCTGCATTGAAGTTGGGGGGAAGAACTGATGTTGGTGATGACAACAATGATTTTGAAATTGAAGAAGAGAACCATAATTTGTTGCTTTTTTCAACCATGGCCATTTTAAAATAAATTCTACAATAATCAATAAGATTATTACAATAATCAGTAAGATCTAAAGAGACCAACCAACCAACCAACCAACCAAAAAAAAAAAAAAGACAGATAGACCACACATATTTAGTTGTTCTTCTCAACAGCCTTTAAATAAACTTCAGTTTATGACCCTATGGTTGAGAGACTTTCAAACATCCTGTTCTCAACAGTCCTGCTCAGGGTCATTGCTTCTCTAATACTCACATATTTGCCAAGGACTAGATCCCATTAGTCTAATTGGTATTGGCTTATAACACAAATTGATAGTGTTGTAGTATAAGGTTGTGTTTATGAAACACAAATAAACCACAACACAGACCAATGGATAGCATTAGTGGTATTTCCCCACCCAATCTACAACCTTGCTGGAAAACTTAGGCTTCATTCACTTTGAGACTTATGACTTAATTGCATTTGGAGACCCAATTAGATTACACCCATTGAGAGCATATTTGGATTGATTTTAAAGGACCAGAAAGTCCCATATTTGTTCCAGTTGTTTCCAATTTAATTTTGAAGATTTATTACTCCTGAATATTTCCTGCCAGCTCTTGGTATGATCAAAGACTTTTTAATACCAGATACTCAGGTTAGTTCATTTCACAGGTATAAAATCCGAAAGAGCAGGAACAAAATCTAGAACTTTTCCTTCAATCTGGATACATCTTATTTTTGCTGTTAGATGCATATTCTCCAATTGAAGGAATCCAACTGAATCCTAATGAATCCTCTCTCTTTCCATTTTTCAGCTGCTTTTAAAATTCTCCTATGGCCTCATCACACTACAGAGAAAAAATCCACTTAAAATCCAGTTTGTGCCTCCTGCAGAATCCTGAGGTTTGTAGTTTAGGGAGGAGCTTTTAACCGTATAACTAAACTACAAACCCCAGAATTCTGCAAGAGGCAGAAACTAGATTTTAAGTGGATTTTTTCTCTAGTGTGATGAAGTTCCTAGTTTCTCTTTCTTCCTCCCACTGTCCTCCTTTATCCAATGAACTCTTCACATGGTCCAAAAATAGGTGGCAGTGGGGTTTTTGGTTTCAGCCATGGAGCTCAATGGCTCCCATCATACTCAAGAAAAGTACTTCCAGGGTGGCTGCAGGGTTGAACTGCCACAAACTCCCTGCCGTCTCTGCAAAATTGCTCGTGTCAGTAGACGGGTGGTTCCCTGTCTTTCCATTAGGAAAGAAGGATCAAGCTGGCTCACAAAGACAAAATCACCAGTAGCAAGAGAAAATAGAAGAGGGACAGATATGTGCTGTTTCTTGTAGATCAAGGCAAAAGCATGCTGCTTTTAGCTTGTCTGTTCTCCCTTATTAATCACTTTTGCCATCCTAACCACACATTGTTATTACTTGACCACACATATCCTGGTTTTTATCTATGAAATGTTTGGAGCGGATGTGAATACTGCATCAATGTTTATATAAATACCATTGATTCAATAAAATGGGATTACCAATAAAATTTTGGCCATTAAGGCTTGAACTCTGATCTTGTAATATGAAAACAAAGCTCACCTTTCTTTACCTTGTTTGCTAAGCTCTGGTAGACTTTGCATTCAATAGCCTAACAAAATGGTAAGGATTTATTTAACATTTAATATGATAACAAAAATGCTGTTTGAGATTAGGAAGCAATTTTTACTGTATATAACATGTTTAAGGCACAATGGGCATTCTAGCAATTTTGTAAAAGTGTGTACAGTATCCATATGGGTGTCAGGTAATCTTTCAGATCTGCTTGTCAGTTGCTGTGCATTATATTATTTGAATATTGCTATTTAATATTCATTTTTGTCTTCTTTTGTCTTCTGTTTGTATTTGCTGTTGCTCATTTTTCTCTTTTTGCTTCATAAAAAAGCCCAATGTATTATTTCAAATCATACAGGTTCAAAAACTTTGAAATTTAAATGCATACTTTGTATTTGGAGCTAAGTGGTAAAGTATATTTTCTGGCTGAAATTTAGTCATTTTGGTCATAGCCTTAAAGCTGAGCACATGGTGCCTCAGTGCCAAAGCCTTGTAGTCATTCAGTTGTTCTCCTCCAAAAGCTACCAGGTTTTGATGCAGGAAATAATAACAGAAACACCAGCAGGAGCTCCACTCCTCCTTGGTAAATAGTTTGTGCTCACATCTGCAATTATCATGATGATCATGCTATGATCTGCTCAGATGGAAAGGCAGCAAATATGCAAATAGCCATGCTGGAGTATTCTGGGAGCTCTAGTCCCAAAATACAATGACTCACATCTCTGTTGTTGACTCTGAGCAAGTATCTGTCTCAGAATGCTGCTTTTGGTCTTTCAGGGGGAAGGGGCTTCTCTCCAAAGCTTTCCCCTGGCCAGCAAGACCCCTTTGGCCCAAGTCCACCTATGTCAATAACCCCTGAGCCCCGGCCTCGCAGCTGCAGAAACCATTGGCTGAGCTTAGGCTGGGCTCCCTTATCAAAAGTCTGGCTACTGAAAGCTGAGAAGGAGGTATATGCATGTGCTCCCTTCTTTCCAAGGAGCCCTTGTTATCCAAGGCTGCCTTCCCACTGCACTGATGGAAATATTACCCTTTCAGACCACAACTCCCATAAACCAAGTCTACTTTTTAGGCTTGACCTAATTTGTAAGGCACATTGGCTGTAGTAGAGCCCTGGTGTCCTTCATTTAGAACAAGGCTGGCCAAGGGAGCTCTGCAACATACAAGGATCTACACTGTAGAATGAATGCAGTTTGACATCACTTTAGCTGCCATGGCTCAATGTTATGGAATCATAAGAGTTGAAGTTTAGTGACACTCCAGTCCACTTTGATAGCGAAGGCTAAAGATTTTGTTAAACTACAACTCCCAGGATTCCCTAACAGTGAAAGTGCTATCAAATTGTAAGTGAAAAATAATGATTTATAGTTACCTTTCTCCCACCACCCTTTGACCTGGAAAGTTAGTGTTAAGGAGGTGGGAGCCACACCAATTCTCCTTTAAGAAAACAAAACAAGCAAACAAAGAAAAACCAAACACAAATTCCTGTTGATTCTTCATGGACAATTCCTCCAACTTGCCAGAAGAAAGTTGATCATGTTGACTAACATGAAATAACAGTTTTCTCAAATTGGGTTGCCAAAGAGAAAACTGACAATGCCCTCCTGTATGTTTGTAATGGTTGGTGTAGAAGTGGAAACTTCAGCAGGTGTTGCTTGTCACTCAACCAGGCAACAAGCAACACTGATTGGACGTTCTCTCTCCCTCCTCCCCTTTGCCCTTGCCAGCTCATAGGGTTGCCTACACTTTGTTGTTTTCCTCTTCATTCCCAATCTTTGTATTGAAGAAACCTTAGGTGAAAGCACGCCTTGAGTTTCTTTATGTCTTCATGTAATTATTACACAAGATTTTTATATGCACTGCAGCATAGTATTCTTTGGGTAAGAGGGGAGGAGGAGAGAAATCTATATTTTTCAATCATACTTTGGAGCCTGATTCCCTTAAGTAATCTCTGTTCTCGGGGAATTTTATTCAAAGTAACATTGATTTTCCTGGGAGATTAAAACTTGCCTTGAAGATTGGCAGTGTGCGGGGGTGAGCTGTTGCAGAAGCGGGTGTTTGTGTGTGTGTTAAGCAGGAGTTTTATTAATCAACTCCCTGCAGCTTAATTTTGTTTATGTAAGTAAAGAACAATAAAGAGGATTGGTTTAAAGTTTAGTTTGCTCACTTGAAAAAGGGAAGAACAAAACACCAAGAGTGACAGTCATTCCACTTCTCCCTCCTGTGGAACACCATGCACTGTGATAAACAACAGTTCAACTGAGTCACCTCTCAGGGCTTGTGATGGATGTTTAGTTTATCTGGAAAAACCCCAAAATCTTACAGTAAGCAACACACACAGCCCAGTTTGTGTGTTTTGTTAGTCAATAGATAATTGTTTGTTGTGAGCAACAATAAAGCACATTGGGAAGTGGCTTGCAAAGCTACAGCCTGCTGTGTTTGCTTTTGGTGCCTCTTCTTTCTCTCTCTGTGTGTATTTGTGCAGTGGTTTGAGTGTGAGGTGAATGACTTCTTCATCGCAACCACCATGAAGTGTGTTCATTTGCCTGCTTTTTCTCAAGATCCCTGTGGCTCTCTAACCTGAAAAAAAATGTGATGTACATGTGATGACTTTATTTGGGTATTTCTCTGTGCCTTACCATGTGCTCAAAGAACAACATCACACAGCCACACAATCCCTGCAGCCCTCATTTTATCCACCTTCACAATAGTCCTATGAGGTAGTGTATGATTTTTTTATTTCTGCTGTGAGGCTAGATTAGTTTCAAACGCAGAGCACAGGGAGGATCTCAGCACTGGTTTTCTAAGGAGGACAAGTCCCAGGTATTTTGCTGTCCAATATCAAATAGTGAATCCTGCCCCTCCAAGTCAAGAAGCATAGTGTATAACACACAATATCAGACAAATTCATCAGTTCCAGCAGCCAGCACCTTGCTTTTGGACCAAAGTTCTTGATTTGTTCCATCCGTAGATCATCCAGGCCAGCTGCTTTGCCATTTTTACATTTATTGAGAGCCGTGTCCAATTCAGTAGATGCAGGCATGTAGCTGGGGGGGGGGGGGGGGGCTTGGGGGGGCTTGGGGGGGCTTCAGCTCCCCCCCTGAAATTCTCATGGTGGTCTGCAAGAAAGCCTTACTGGTACATTATTTAAACTGTTATGTTTATTCATATCATGATCTGATCACCATGCTCAATATATCCCATATGCATGGGGGTATTGGGGTAACAATACAAAAGGTTTGCTAGGGTAGACCCTCTTTCACTCAGACTCAGCCCCCCCCCCCCCCCGAAACAAAATCCTGGCTACGGGCCTGAGTAGATGTAAATGGTTCATGAAGGTTGTTGTTCTCAATCTCTGGTTGTCTGGCTATTGGTTTTTTTTCCTACTTTGGTGGCAAGGTTGGGTTTCCCATTCTTCAAGAGTTGGTGTGCTATCTGATCTGCCTTTATGTTGGCATGGGTATTAGTTTGTGAGGGGTCATTGCTCAACCGTCTTAGCAGCCTCCACACCTTCTGACTGCTCCTGCCCATGTTGACGTCTGTGATCAGCTTGATCCACTGTTCTTTCTTGGCTTCAGAGATGGAGGACACAATGCTCTGCGCTACCTGAAGAATTTGCTCACTAAATGGGTCTTCGTTGTGGAGCCTGTAATAGTTTTCCAACAAGGCAGCTGTTTCATGAGTAATGCCCTGAAGGTAGTTGGTTCTGCAGCCTCTCGGTATAGAGGCCTGTGAGCAGGTTTTCACTATTTCAATAAAGTGCTCGTATTCCTCAGGGATTGACGCGTCCTAGCCATCTTGAAGCCAAGCAAAGACCGTAATGATCCAAAAAGCTAAAGACCAATCTCCCTGTTGTGCCACCTCTACAAAGTTCTGGAGAGACTTATTTTGCATAGAACTATGGAAAAAATAGACCCATGTCTGATTCCACAGCAAGCTGGCTTCAGAAAAGGCAAAAGCTGCACATCGCAAGTGCTGAATCTGACCCAACACATAGAAGATGGCTTTGAAAGGCAGCAGATCACAGGACCTGTCTTCATAGACCTGTCAGCGGCTTATGATACTTTAAACCACCACCTCCTCCTGAGAAAAATGCATAATATCACAAAGGATTACTACCTCACCCGCCTCATAGGAAACCTGCTATAAAACAGGAGCTTCTTTGTTGAGTTCCACAGCCAGAGAAGCAGATGGCGGAAACAGAAGAACGACCTGCCTCAGGGGAGCGTGCTTGCTCCATCCATGTTCAACATTTACACAAATGACCAGCCACTGCCAGAAGGGACAGAGAGTTTCATCTATGCTGATGATCATGCCATTACTGCTCAAGCAGGGAGCTTTGAGATGGTTGAACAGAAGCTCTCTGAAGCTCTAGGTGCCCTTACTGCCTATTACAGGGAACACCAGCTGATCCCTAATCCATCTAAAACACAGACATGTGCTTTTCACCTTAAGAACAGACAAGCATCCCGAGCTCTGAGGATGACCTGGGAAGGAATACCACTGGAGCATTGCAGTGCTCCCAAATACCTGGGAGTCACTCTGGACTGTGCCCTCACCTACAAGAAGCACTGCCTGAATATCAAGCAAAAAGTGGGCGCTAGAAATAATATCATACGAAAACTGACTGGCACAACCTGGGGATCACAACCAGACACAATTAAGTCATCTGCCCTTGCGCTATGCTACTCTGCTGCTGAGTATGCATGCCCAGTGTGGAACACATCTCACCACGCTAAAATAGTGGATGTGGCTTTTAATGAGACATGCCGCATTATCACAGGGTGTCGGTGCCCTACACCACTGAAGAAATTACACTGTTTAGCCAGTATTGCACCACCTGACATCCGTTGGGACGTAGCAGCCAATAGTGAAAGGACCAAGGCAGTTACATCTCCAGCTCATCCCTTGTTTGGGTATCAGCCAGCATGTCAATGACTTAAGTCAAGAAATAGTTTTCTAAGATCTACAGAGACACTCGCTGGAACACCCCAGCAAGCTGGAGTCCAAAAGTGGCAGGCTCAAACCCAGAACCTCAATCAATGGCTGTTACCAAATGAGAGACTCTCCCCTGGGCACACAGAAAACTGGGCGACTTGGAAGGCGCTGAACAGACTGCGCTCTGGCACCACAAGATGCAGAACCAACCTTAAGAGGTGGGGCTACAAAGTGGAATCCACGACATGCGAGTTTGGAGAAGAGCAAATCACTGACTACCTGCTGCAATGCAACCTGAGCCCTGCTACATGCACAATGGAGGACCTTCTTGCGGCAACACCAGAGGCACTCCAAGTGGCTAGATACTGGTCAAAGGACATTTAATCAAGTACCAAGCTTGCAAACTTTGTGTTTTGTCTGTTTGTTTGTTTTGTTAAAAATGTAATACAATTGTCTGGTTGCTCCTGACATGATAAATAAATCAGACAAATCTGGTGCTTGATGTAGGAAATCCCACAGAAAATATTTCTGATAGTAAACATGCAATTTCTATTGCAATATTAATCAAATACAATGTTGTCTTATCATGACAACAGATCTGAAGTCTGAAATAGCTATTTCATTGTATTTGATGCTACAGCTGCGCCCACATCTTGTGCAATACAGATATACCTCAGGGCCCTTCCATACATGCATCATAACTCAGGTTACACCAAGTTAAAAGAGGGGTGGCGGAATGATGTTTAGCCAAAATGGATATTTTGCATGTCTAGAAGGGCCCTAAGGTAACAAAGGAGATGCATTTGTGTGTAGTTTTTCTTTCACAGAAGATTTGCTAACAAAGACAGGATACCAAACCAGGATAGGCCCTTATACCACAAAAAAGAGCAGTTCAATGTGTATCAGCAAACTTTGTGCAATATTTGTTTTATAATGGGATCATCATCTCACCCTATTCCCAGTATGCACTCAAGACTGCTAACAGAGATTGGGGAAAACATCATGTGAATGTTTAAAATATATTTAAACCAACAATAGAATTAAAAGGAATTTAAAACACGATTATGATGATTTTTTAAAAAAAATCACATCATATTCCAAAAGACCTTTTACCCTGAGTAATCAGCATTTAAAGGCCATTTGAAATGAAAAAGCCATCCCCTGCTTACATAAGGATAGCAAGTGAGGGCACCTGTTTCGCATTTTAGGGCCACATCCTGACTGGTCCTGGAGGCAGCAACAGGCATTTTCTTGAGCCCATGGCAATGGCAGGTCAGAGTCCAGCTGGGCTGAGACCAGATTGGCCCTGCTGGGTAGTCACCTTCCCATTTGTGTCACCATCACCACTCCCAGACAGCCCCAGAGCTCTGTGGAAGCTTGTGGCTGTCATGCATGGTTCATTCTTCCATCAGCAGAAACATCTGCACAAACAAGAATACAGATAGGGGGATACTGGGATGGCCAGGAGCTCTCATGGAGCTCTGTGGCTGTCTGTGAGCAGCAATGGTGATGACATGGGCCCGATCCATCCCCTTTCCCCAAAAGCTAATTAGTGCAGAGAAAAGGGAATTGCTTCATGTTCTGTGTGAACAGCAGATTGGTCCAAATTAGACCAGATTTTACTGTCCATACTGCACTAAAGAAGTGAGATTGCTTCAGAGTTTCAGGCAAATTCCAGACCATTCCTTGACTTTTCTTAATGCGAGGCTAAACTGGGTTAATGCAATTTACCCTTCAATACCTACCAGAAGTGGAAGAACACTGGGAATACAGTCAGTATCCAAAACACATTGGGTATGCTTTCTTAGGGCAGTGTAGACAAGCCTGAAGAAAGGAGATTCAGAGTTTGGAAGCAGCCATCTAGAAGGTCCTGTCTCATGTAATCAGCAGATGCACTTGTGAGGATGATGGGATCAAAAGATGATGCCTTTCAGAAGGTCTTAAATCATGGGCAGATTCATGTAATCCTTCAGACATCCTGGAGTGGAACTGCATATATACACATGAGAAGAGAAGGCTGAGAGGAGACATGATATCCATGTAAAAATATGTGTGGGGAAGTCATAGGGAGGAGGGAGCAAGCTTGTTTTCTGCTGCCCTGGAGACTAGGATGCGGAACAATGGCTTCAAACTACAAGAAAGGAGACTCCATCTGAACATTAGGAAGAACTTCCGGACTGTGAGAGCTGTTCAGCAATGGAACTCTCTGCCCCAGAATGTGGTGGAGGCTCCTTCTTTGGAGCCTTTTAAGCAGAGGTTGGATGGCGATCTTTGAATGCGATTTTTCTGTTTCTTGGCAGGGGGTTGGACTGGATGGCCCACAAGGTCTCTTCCAACTCGATGATTCTATGATCATAGCATTCTTCACACCACAATCTCTGCTTGTAAGATAGACTATTTTTTTCCATTTATTGCACTAATTACATGCAATATTAAATCAGACCATACCTTTAAAAAAAGAAAAGACAGTCACAACAAATTTCACCATGCCAACAAAGGACTATAAACAATCTAAATAAAGAAACAAATAATAAAGTGAAGACATTATTTGATGGAAGACAAAGAAAACGTGCCTTCCTTGCAAAATTTTCTTTTATCCAGTTATTGCCTAATGTGCATTTGTATGAGCTTGTGTGCACTTGTGTGAAAAGAAGGGAGAGAAGGAGGAGAAATTGGCCGAACCGAACCTTTGCCATGTTTATTCTTAATTATACATGTTATATTGACCAAACAAATCATCTTGATTCTATGAATTCAGGCATTACAAATTCCTATAATATAGCACAGCCCCCATTATCCACCAATTTTATATCTATGGTTTGTGTGTTTCTCTTGAAACATATCCCCTGTGGGGTTGTACTGTATTTGGATGGGGTGTGAGATCTAAACGTTATATGCATTGAACAGTGTGGGCTTGTCTGCTGTTCATGCTCTTGATGGTCATTGTTAAAATTGTACAATATTTTTTTACAATTCCCAAAGATGCCTTCTTAATATAAAAAAGTATAGAAATGAGAAAGAACCATATGCTATAATTTTCCAGTTGTAGCACCTAGAGACTTCTTGGAAGTACTCAATTTGGTCCTGTAATAAGGTCTATAAAAGATCATAATAGGACAGACTACAACAGTATAAACCCATGGAAGGGAAGACAAATATTATGGATGAGTATAATGCAGCATTCATGTAACAGCCTGCTTTGCTGGGCCGAAAGGCAGATTTATATTCCCTTGCCAGCTGAGCACTGGAGCCAAAAAGCAGAGATGGCAGTTAAATGTCATTGCCTCAAAATTAATTATGAAGCTGGGTGTCTTCCAGGAACTGCAGATTCTTTCTTCGTGCTGCCAGAGGAATATTTCTCATTTTGGAAACAATGTGGAAAGAAGATACGATACCTGACAAAGTTCAGAATTTTAGTTGCTAAGGTTATACCTTATAAGTGTATCACTTTAGGATTGGATAATCATTATTAGTATACCTGGGGAACATCTGGTTTTGTTCCTCGTCATTCCTTTCTTCCATTTTTAACTTCTCCATCCTTGTAAGTTCAGATAAAATGTGCTTGTTTTCCTTCAGCTTCTGCAGTATTTTTCATAGGTGCCAGATCTCATGTGACGTTGGAAACTAAGCAGGGCCAGCTGGTTAATACATGGGTGGGATGCCACCAATAAGTACAAGGCACTGAAACCTATACATCAGAGCAAGGAACTGGCAAAACCACCACTGAGAATCCATTGCCTATGAAAACTATGAAAGCCATGGGGTTACCATAGGCTGACAGGTTATTTGAAGGAATGTACACATATACACACACACAGGTGAGAAAAAGATACACTTCTTCTACCAGCCCCTAAGTTTTGCTCCCAAGAGTACTGATAGTTGCTTATGTATTTACAGAAAATTTGCATCAGTTGAATAAAACATTACCACTTGTAGTTGGATCCTCATTGTTCTTCTCACCCAGTTTCCTGTTACTAATTTCCAGCAACATTGATCCATTGAGTCGCCTAATCTAGGCTGAAAAATGCGGTATAGAAGTAAAGCAAATAAATAAATAAATAAATAAATAAATTATAGAATAGAGGAAGGCAATTACATTATCCCAGGTTAAGGACTGATTCATGGATGAAATCAGGTTACTGAATTAAACTCTACCATGGTACAACAATAGCTTACTTCTCTAGATTGTGCATATTGTAACCACCTCATCACACACATGACACGCCCCCGCCCCCCAGTGCCGTTTTGTCAACCTCTGTAGCGAAATGGCAGGGATGCAAGCAGACTCTGTGACCCAGGGTGAATCTGTCACCTTGCGTGCTGTTCCCAAGTGGTTACGCTTTTCCCATCACTAGCGGGGGAGCATCACCAAAGTGGCATGGAAGTGTGCTGGCTCAGAAAGTCCAGTGACTTCTTTCTGGAAGGCAGCGGTTTCACATCCTGACTAGTGGGATGTCACAGAAGGCCAAAGTTGGCTACTTGGAATAAAAACAGGTTGGCTTTTTAATTCTGTGAAATGTTTTGTGCTACTCTTCCGGATTAATGTTAATGCCAGTCTCATGTTTTATAGTGTGCTCTGGTTTTTGTTCCTCTGTTTCTTAGTTTTATCACTCTTTAATTACATTTTTATTATACATCATCAGAAATGGCTAGTAGGCAGAGGGTGCGATTTATAGCTGTAATAAATAGAGAAAGAACATGTCAGTGACTCCATTTACACATGGAACCATTATAAGAAATCCACCATTCATGTTTAAGAATATACGTCAGGTACGCTAGGTTCTGGGATGCTCTAGTAACAGCTGAGCATGAAAAGAAATGCTGGTCTTAACTAAGTATTAAGTGGCCCACCTTTGTCACTAAATAAAATGAGGGCTGTATCTGAAAAACACAAAAGAATTGTTAGCTGCCAGTGTTTACAATAGGAATTGTAGTAGCCAGGCTTAAGAGGCCCAAAGGTCTGTAGAGTGAGGAAGATAGCAATAGGTCAGTATTCCTTAGTGCATCTGCCCTCTAGATGTGTTTTATTATAGTGTGCATTATTCTCAGGCACCATAAATATGGTGGTTTCGGATTACGGGATGTACATCTGAAAGGCACCAAATATCTACAGTATCTCTTGCCTTATCTCATACTGTCTCAGAGTAGAATAAAACAAAACTAGTCTAGTCAATTTAAACAACATTGGAAAATAAGAAATAATGTCAATACACTAAAAGCATAGTACATAATTTGACAAGTTAAAATGGGACACTTAAAATCAGTGAAAGATTTGAGTTAAAGAAATTCATTATGGACATTATCGCACATGGCATGCAGCATAGGTTTGAAACGCACCAGCCATAAATGACAGAGCTTACCACCCTGCAACATCATGGATTCATTCCAAAAAAGTTATCAACTCATGTCAAAGGAATATTTCCAAAAACAGAGAACTTCCGTTTTTAGGTAGTTGAAAGTGCTTTGAGTACTTTTCCATTATTCAGGAGGACTTCAAAAGTGGGGGCAAACAGAGACGGATAGTCCATTTTAATGGGGGAGAGGGGTGAAGGAGGAAAACCATTTTCCATATTTTCACTGGTTATCCCCCCCTTCCTATGTCATAAATGAGGGTTTCAATGACAATGACATGGGTGGGTGGTGTGTGTGTGTAGAATAACCAGAAAACAGGGGGAAATGGATTTACTCCTTCAACTCCCCTCCTCCCCATAAAATGGGTTATCCTTCTCTGTCTAGGCCCCCTTTTGGGTCCTGCCTGGATAATGGAACAGTACAGTGCTTTGAATCTGTGTTCAAAGTGTTTTTATGTGGTGCGATAATCCAGGTGATAAAAACCCCTCTGGATGACATCATACCATTTGTACTTTAGCCAAACAATTAGTTTTCATTACAAAATATACAGAACTTCTCAATCAATCCTACTTACTAACACAGAAAAACAGCATTTCTTACATCAGACATGGAAAACATGCACCTCTCCAGATATTTGTTGACTGAAACAATCACAAACCATTGACTCTGCTGGCCATGGCAGATGGGTGCTATATACTCTTTCAAAGGCCAAACATTTGGTGTCCTTTTCTTACAAACTACAGCTGTAATTGAAGAAGGAATCAGAAGTCTTTAGCCTCATCTACATCAGACAGGTTATTCTGGTGTAAATGTGGCCTGGAGCTGCCCTGGAATCAGCCCGTACGTGCTGAATCTGGGGTGGGTATCCTTATGGGCTGAGGCCACATTGGCCCCACTGGGCTGATATCTAATTCTCTGTTGTCAGCACTGCCACTCTCTTCCAGCCACAGAGCTCTGTCTGAGCACCTGCCTATCACCAATTGTATGATCAGCAAGTAGAAAGGGGGTTAATCTTCCCTGTTCACTGATCATGTGAGTACCCTATTTAGACATCAACAGATGTGACTCCAATGGCCAGGCACTCAGACAGAGCTCTGCTTAACTTTGGGCAAAGTCAGATTAAACTCAAAATATATTGGGAAACCTCACCAAATGTCATTGTGCATCCCTTCCTAGCCTCTTTCCTTCCTTCCTTCCTTCCTTCCTTCCTTCCTTCCTTCCTTCCTTCCTTCCTTCTTTCTTTCTTTCTTTCTGTCTTTCGACCCTTCCAGACAGTGCCCAAAATGTAGTAAAAGAGAATTAATTTGATGCCCCATTAAACCTGGGCCTTCCTGAAAGCTCCGGGTCTAATGGGGTATGGGACCTGTGGGAACTGACTCCCATGACTGCCTGGGGGTCAGTCCCCACTTCCCATCTCACTTCATGAGCCTGGAGAAGTGAGAGGGCACCCCCCAAAAGCCCTTAAAATAAAATAAAATTTACTGGGCTGCCATTATGTCTCTCCAACAGGCCTCCTGGTGTGTAGAAATGGTGTAATGGCAGCCCCGGTAAGTTTTATTTCATTTTAAGGGCTTGGGGAGGGGTTTGGTTGCCCTATGCCCTCCCTGTAGTTAGCAGAAAGCCCGGGTTTTGGGGAAGAATGTGGAGACTTAAACCCATGACAAAGTGGGTTTCTTAAACCTGCTTCATTGTGGGTTTAAGCCCTGTCTGGAAGCATCCTTTCTCAGCAAAGATGGCATGTGGCCTCTAAGCTTACTCCAGCTGAAGACCCTCAGTGCAAATGTGTATAAGACTTCTTACATCTTTATGTATCTTTACCTGTGGTTTGACAGAATGATTTGTTATGTTTGAGGACATAGATGGGACAACACAAATTTTAACTAGGGTTATCCCTTAAAGAAAGAAGAGGAAAATGCAAGCAGGAAAGAATAGAACATCAGGGTGTAACAAAAGGGCAAATATGTTTAAAGGCATTCTTTATAACTTAACTGCTACCTTAAATTAAATATAATTAAATAGAAATCACTAGAAAATAAGGAAACACTGTCTTCCTGCCAATAAGCACTATAAGAATTTATGGATCAGAAGTTATTATTTTTGAAATCTTGTAGGCATGGTGCTTATGGAGCAGTCATGTGCATGCCTCTTCTCATCATTTTAGATAAATACCTCCCTGTTCAGTCCAATGTTTTTGCAATTATATCTTTATCACTCAATGCTTGATCTACAAATGAATATTGCTTGTACAATTGATTATGTTCTGGGTTTGAATGCCTTTCAAAATATCTTGTTTCTGTTCCCTATCTTTCAGTGAAGCATCTACATAAATATGTCATGACACTCTTCATTGACTGCCAACAGTGATACATCAAGATACCATGAAAAAAAAGAAGAAGAAGAAAAAGAAAAGGAATGAAATGAAAAAGAAGCTAACCAGAGTGAAAATTTTCTCCTTGTGCCCATCTTTGCTTCCCAGAAAGCCTTACCTGGCACTTACATGATAGCCCTTTGAACATCCCCATTCCATTTTACTGCTTTTGTTCACTTTCTTTGCTTATTTTCCTCATTTTTCTGATGTTTTCATGTGGTTTTGTTCTCTGCTTTACTGCTTTTGATGCCCTGCTGCTATTTTATTGTGGTGCTATATCTTTCACATGTTAATGTACATGTAAACTGGCCAGAGAATGCGGTTTATTGGATGGTCTAAGTGTACAATAGATAAATAAATTATTTTTCTTAATAAACCCTAAGTTTCAGGGAACACAATATGGTAAATGTTTTGCCACATATTGCTATTCTTTTGTGCAAACAGGGGAAGACTTTTATTATAAATACATCTATGTATTAACTTTAATAATAATACCTTTCCTTGCAGAAAATAAACCTTTCCTAGGTTGTTTCTGAATACAATAAATGGTCGTCTTTTTATGTACCCCCTCTTTTAATCAAAACCACCCGTGCTAATGTATATTTCAGTGTATCTTGTTCTCAGCAATCTCATTTTTTTTCTTGTGGCTAGAAAATATCCTGGGTTGTACAAGAAAATCCGACTGTGTTTACATATATGTGCAGATGCAGTCAATTGGTAAATATATGAAGGATCATGCTGAGACTGAATACATTTTCTCTCAGCTAGTAAAGATGTATTGTTCTGAAGTGCAAACTCTAGTACTGTTAACAAAAAAAAAAGACTAGGAGGTAGGTCGTAGGCTGAAGGCCTCATGCTGGTTTACTGTACTTTTACATCTTCTCTTGACTTAGTGAGCAAAGAAATATCTGAATGGGCACATTTGAAGTAGACATCTTTAACATATGAAGCAGACTTTTACTTAAACAGCCAATTGATCTACTATTGAATGCTATATGCCAGCTATGCTGTTTGGGGGATTCCAGAAGCTATCATGTAAAATAAGCTTGGAAGCTCTATACTGCTTTAAAATGATCAGTGATATTCCAAGGATTCCACCAATTCTGATGCCAAGTATAACTTCTAACTGGAAATGCAATGCTCTCTATTTCCAATGTATTTTTTTCTATGGCTAAGCTATCCACGCATCGTAATAATCCAGGTACAGTCTGGATTACAGGCCTGCACAACATACAGCCCACAGGCTGGATGCAGCACACGAAGGGCTCCACTATGGCCCATGGAGGCTCTAGGTCGAATGCTTTTAGAGGGAAGTGACTGGGAGTTTGGTTGACTTCTAGTTTTCCTCAGGCAGACAGTGTGACTCACTCAAGACAACCATTTATTAATATCTTATGTATCCAGTGTTGTCCGGTTATTCATTTTCTAATGCCAATTATTAGAAATACTAATTGTTAGCATTATAATGTTATGATTGATAAGTGGGACAAGCTTGAATGCATTTTTGAATGCATTGAATGCTGTTTCTTCTGCGTGGTACTGTGAAATCCACACCTGTGGTATTTCCCTGCGTCCACGCAGCTGACTCGGATCTTTCTTGAAAGCTTTTCCTAATTAGGGACTCCAGCCCCGCCCATCTACTCCTAATAAAGCCAGGCAGCGGGGCTTGGAGCCTTAATTCCTTTTGTCTGCGAAAGCAGCAACAACTCAGTGTTCTCTCCTAAAACAACTATTGGTTTGACTCAAGGACTCCAGTTTGACTACTCTAACAGACAGCAATTCCAACTTTTGTTCTGGGACCTTTGTTTATCCTATTTAGGCTAGTGGGAGGACAAACCTACTCCCTCCCTCTAAAAAAAAATGCCGTGTCCTCTGAGGCGCAGGCTTTTTTGCCTTTGGCAATGGGCAGTAACTTACCTTCTTTTTCTTCTGTTCCCCTCGCTCAGAAAGCAGGAGGGAAGAAGATTTTTACCAGCCTACCACCCCTTCCAGACCCAGGAACTGGTAGAGCTTGTGGCAACAAACTGCCACTGTGGCTTTGTGCCAATAACTTTGTTTTGGGTTGCAGCCACGCCTCTCAGCTGTCTCTGTTTTTTAAGGACAGCTTGCTCTCACTGCCCGTGCTTTCCCTGCCCCATTTACCCCAGCAGGCAGTGGACGCTGCAACGATCCCTGCCATGCTTTTGCCCCCCTCAGGGGAGGGGAGGCTCAAGGCAGCCACGCCACCTGTGTGAGTGATGGCTAGCCAAGGCTTGCCTCCACGCCCATGGCATATAACGCCTTGGAGGGGCCTTTGGGTTGCAACAATTCCTGCCATGTTTTTGTCCCCCTCAGGGGAGGGGAGGCTCAAGGCAGCCACGCCACCTGTGTGAGTGATGGCTAGCCAAGGCTTTGCCTCCACGCCCATGGCATATAACGCCTTGGAGGGGCCTTTGGGTTGCAACAATTCCTGCCATGTTTTTGCCCCCCTCAGGGGAGGGGAGGCTCAAGGCAGCCACGCCACCTGTGTGAGTGATGGCTAGCCAAGGCTTTGCCTCCACGCCCATGGCATATAACGCCTTGGAGGGGCCTTTGGGTTGCAACAATTTCTGCCATGCTTTTGCCCCCCTCAGGGGAGGGGAGGCTCAAGGCAGCCACGCCACCTGTGTGAGTGATGGCTGTCAAGGCTTTGGGTCTAAGCCCATGGAATATAACTCCTTGGAGGGGCCTTCGGGCTACTATCCTCCCTCTGCGTCATGCTGCCTGGGAGCTTCAGTGACGGCTCAGGATGTAAGTACTGTGTCTTTTGGACCCCATCTCCACTTGGCCCATGCCTCAACAGGTAGGTTGCTACTCTTTTGCATAGGCAAACTGCACCCTCCTTTCCTTTTCAAGGATTTGTAGTCCCTTCTTTTGGTTTTCAGGAGTTTATTACAACTTTTTCCTAAGCTCATTCTGGTGCTTCCTTCAGCTGCAACCAGTCAATGAGTCTGATGTAGATTCTGACTCCTATGAGTAGCAGATTTCTCCTACTCTTGAGGAGGACTTTTCCATCCCAGCTTCCTTAGGGGATGTGTTACCTATTTTTTTTCTCCTTGATTGCTTAGAGGATCTGCTTTTCTCAGTTGAGCAACAGCAGAAACAAGCTCCAAGTACAGTTCTCCCAGTTCTCCCAGCACTTCCATATTCGCTTAAGCTTGGAGGAAAACAAAGGGCAACTCCTGTATCTGTGTCTGGAATTTCTAAGTTTGTAACTGCACTTTACTGCATACGCACCTTTTCAGCAGAGTGGTTAGTTAAGCCTACTAAACTGAACTTTATTGTGGTCAAAGTTGTTTAATCCACTGTGATAAGAAGATCCACCCCACTGCTAGCCTACTTACTTGCATGATTCATTACCATGCTTGTCTGGCAGCCTCTCAGGTAGCTCAGCGCCTTCTTTGGATCTTCTTCCCCTACAACATCAACAGATCCCAAGGGCTTTCTGTCAGTAGTATCTCACCTTAGCTTCTCATCACAACGCTACGGCTAAGCACAGCACCGATACAGTACTAAGGTGTTTGCTGCTGTTGCAGCAGCCATCCACCAGCATGTGTAGATCCTCTACCCTCTCCAAAGTAGGCAGAACAATGGCAGGATAACTGCCCATGGCAGAACATAGCCTGCTTCTAAGTTTGGCTTTTTACCACAATCTAGCCTAGATTGTGGTGGCCAGCCCCTCAGCTTAATTATCCAGGGGTGACAACAAACTAAAGGGAAAGAAGAAGATCAGGGCCAATAGTTTTTTCGCATGCATTTTCTCTTCTTTAATAGCCTCCAACCCTTCAGCTCCAGTTTTTGGAGCTCCACCTCATCATTTTTAGATGCATGGCATTAGATCTCTTCTCACTCATGGTTGTTGGAGATTACAGAGCATGTTTATGCAATTGAATTTTTCAAACTGTCCCCAGTAGGGACTCTACGGGCCACTCCTCCTCCTGTGTTATAGCAGGAGGTAATTACTTGTTTCAAAGGAGCAGTAGCTTCTTTACATCTTTCTATGTTTCCTTCTTTTTCCTTTTCCCCAGCTGTTTTTTTGGTTTCCAATAAAGGCAGTGGGCTTTGGCCAGGTTTGGACCTTACAGGATTTTATGCATATATTGCATATTGCAAATTTCAGGTATTGTCATTACCAACCATCCTCCCTCTGTTATCCAGCAAGACATGGTTCAGTAGCATTGATTTGAAGGATGCTTTTTTTCATGTGGTATTAGACCACAAGACGGTAGATTTTTGTCACTTTTTACTAGCAGTCAGGTTTTTTCATTTCAAGTTCTTCATTCTGGTATCTCCACAGCTCCACAGGTGTTACTAAGGAGATGGCTGTATGCCGGCTCATCCCTGGGTGCACGGGGTAGTAGTTTCCCCCTATATTTATGGCTGGTTGCTGGTGCACAGTCCTGTGAGTATCTACAGAGGAACATTCACTTTACTCTCTTTATAGCAGACGCTTGGTCTTTTTATCAACAAGGTAAAATCTCTTCTTCAGCCTATCCAAACAACCAATTCATGGGGCCTGTATTGGACTCTTGGCATGCAAGAGCCTACTTGCTAGAAGACAGGTTTCTGAATCTGCATTCATTAGCTCTTTGAGTCTGGCAGAAGCCATACATCCATGCCAAGGATGTCCAGTGCTTTTTGGGACACATGGCATTCACCATAGCTGCCACTCCTTTCTCCTGTTTGCACCTTCGGCCTCTCCAGAATTGGTTTCTTCGGGCACTTCATCCCATGCAGGATGAGCCCAATGAATGTGTCATTGTCCCTCTAGCCATCCACAGGTCTCTCAACTAGTGGACTCATCGCTCCAATCTCTGTGTGGGCGATGTTAGCAACCAACACTCACCTCAAGGGTCACACCATCCATGGTCCTTAGGCGGCCATAGAGGGCATGGAGCACATCAACTATTTGGAGTTACTCGCAGTACAAATGGCACTGCACCTTATCTCTCATTTGCTCATGGACAGTATTGTCCACCTTACTACCACCACCACGATTGTGATTTGCTTGCCCTCATCATCAGAATCGGGGACTGGTATACCATAACCATCAGTGCCATTCATCAAGAACTCTCTTGCTGGCTCCCTCAGTCAGACAGTTTATACTGACCACTAATGGTCCCTTCATCCTTCCCAGGCATGGGAACTCTTTGTCAGATGGCACACTCCCCTTCTGGACTTGTTTGTCTTTGGAGCACGTCTTGCCTCCACCAGACAGGCTGTTGGGAGATGCCTTCCTCCTGGATTGGACATCCACCCACCTGTACATCTTTCCACTATTGCCAGTGCTGTCCAGCGTGGTCTCTTGTCTTCAAGCAGAGCAGGTAGATTGCATTCTCATCACGCCATGGTGGCCCCGCCAGCCATGGTTTGTCATTCTGCTCCAACTTGCAGGCAGCTGTTACATTCAGTTGCCACTCAGACCAGACTTGCTGGCTATGAGCAACAGCCCAGTCCCGTACTCCCAGGTCACTCAGTTCCGGTTGACGGCGTGGCAGCTCCAGCCTCAGCCCTCTCTCAACCAGTAAAGGGCATTTTGGACCTTGCCCTGAGCCCTGCCACTAAACATTGTTACATTTGTAAGTGGTGTCATTTTTGCATTTTTTCACAAAAGCAAGGGGTTCAGCCTCTGTCTGCTTCCACTTCCCTCCTGGATTTTTTGATCTCTCTGTCAGATTCAGGACTCTCATTATCATTCTTGAAGGTCAATCTGGCAAATATAGATTCGTTTAGAAGCGAGCATTCTCTTCCCTCTCCTTTATCCGATCCTTTTGTAAAGAGATTTCTGCAAGGCTTTAGAACTTTCTGGCCCCAAGTAGGCCTGTGCCCCCCTTGGAGGTTGGAGGTTGTTCTTTTCGCCCTTACGAAACCACCATTTGAGCCAATGGTCACTTCTGACATGTTCCATCTATCATGGAAAACGGCATTTTTAGTGCCTATTACTTTTGCTTGTCGCGCTACCGAGCTTATGGCTCTTGAGTCGATAGTCCTTACCTGAAATTTCATAAGGATGTCATGCTGGGCACAGACATTTCCTTCTTACCTAAGGCAGCATCATCGTTTCATATGTTTCAGGACATTGTCCTTCCAACCTTATTTCCAAATCCTTCTACTCCCCTGGAGCAGTCTTTGCACCTTCTTGATGTGCGGAGGGCTCTTACTTTTTATGTCCACCGCACAGCTCCATTACGGAAGTCCCTACGACTTTTTATTAAGTACCGTAGGGATACTGTGGGCCTTCCTGTTTCTACCCAGAGGTGGCGGCCTGGATAGTTGCAGCTATCCGGCTAGTTTGCGAAATGGCAGGACTGGACTTACCTGTTCAGATCCATGCTCATTCCACTAGAGCATTGGCACCCTCCATGGTTTTTTTGCACAGTGTGCCTCTGCATGATATCTGTCGAGTGGCCATATGGTCAACACCGCATACTTTTGTCTCCCATTATAAATTGGATT
Organism: Anolis sagrei; assembly: GCF_037176765.1. Lineage (NCBI taxonomy): Eukaryota > Metazoa > Chordata > Lepidosauria > Squamata > Anolidae > Anolis > Anolis sagrei. The sequence goes on along the minus strand of NC_090021.1, from coordinate 213,483,495 downwards.
TAGCTGCCAAGAAGGAGACGGCTTTTGGGAGAGCAGTACTTTTTTCTGCACTAGCATGACACCCGCCATCCGTGGGACTGCTCGCTAGTCTACCACAGGTGTGGATTTCACAGTACCACGCAGAAGAAAGTAAGGTTGCTTACCTGTAATCATGTTTCTTCTAGTGGTAACTGTGAAATTCACACAACCCGCCCATCCTCCCCACATTCTGTCATGCCTTTTATCTCCGACTGTCTTTCGCGGTATGGAATTAAGGCTCCAAGCCCCGCTGCCTGGCTTTATTAGGAGTAGATGGGCGGGGCTGGAGTCCCTAATTAGGAAAAGCTTTCAAGAAAGATCCGAGTCAGCTGCGTGGACGCAGGGAAATACCACAGGTGTGGATTTCACAGTTACCACTAGAAGAAACATGATTACAGGTAAGCAACCTTACTTTATATTTAGTTAATTAGCAAACGTTAAGGTAATTTCATCATAAATAGCAATCTTACATAATAAGTGTAAGTAATTGATATTACTTGAAACTCCCCCTTTTAATAATATGGTTTATTTGCACAATAGTTTATACATCAATTATACCTTTACTTGTAAAGTGAGGTGCAAAAAACCTGTCTGCATCCTGAAGGGAAAGAGTCTATTTTAATTTTGGCCCCTTAGTGCTGCCAGAGCTACCACGGATTAACCACAGGGGCACCACATATACTGGCAAGGAAGCACCCAGCAGATGCTCCACTGTTCAGATAGTCAGCTTGGCTGACAGAACATTGGCAGTGGAGTCTGATCCTCTTGATAGCTGCCTCTGTCACTGCTATTTTGCCTGCCAAAAGTCTTACTGGTGACGGTGCTTCTGCTGAGGTCACAACTAGTTAGAGCAATCCCCTTCTCATTGGTCACATGGCTGAGTGGCCTGTTTTGACCTCACCAGAAGAGACATCAGCAGCAAGTCTCTGCCAGAGAATTGCTTTCGTACAGAGACATACTGCTGAATGTGGATCAACCGGGATCTAGCCTTATTTAGCTGTCCACATGTCAAAAAACCCAATAAAAAATAAACAAAACAGCAGCAGCAGCAGCAAAAAAAAACAACAACAAAACCAGGGGTCATTCTGAAACTCTCTGGAAGCTGTAGAATAATGTGCAAGTCTGTTTATGGTGGAATAAAGGCTTGAAGTGCTTCTGCTGGAGGACCTGCCATCTTTCCTCTGAACTAATCACAGAAGGTTGAGTTCAATGCAACCCCTCCCCCCCATGTAAATGAGTGGTGAGTCTGCTTCCTTATCTTATCCACAGTTTGGTGTACAGTATGCTGTAGCAGCACAGGTAGCAGCACTCCTAAGTAATGACTATTCCTAGGCATCTCTTAAAGAAGACTTTTGAGTAATATATTTGCTTGAGCTAGCTAGTCCATTACACAGATCAAAATAATAAGTCATTGTGGTTGTTGATGCATTTTTTCTTACATTTGCTTTGGATCTATTAGCTTTTCTCATCACTGCAGTTTATTTATTCAGCCCACCTAGTGTTGGCCTTCCATCCAATGGAGGGTTTCATTACATTGAAGACTGATGGAGTGCTGCCACCTCTTGGTAATGCAAATATTATGTGTTGTTGTAGAATAGAGTGAACCATAGTTGATGTGAGACACATTTGGGTGGTTTTATGGATATATCAATACCTCACATATTTTCAAATGCTTCCCATTATATTTGAAATATAGTGTGGGATTCTGCGTGGAGAAAAAAACTTTACTGCTATTAAAAGCAGTTCAAATGTAAATTTTGCATCGGGTTGTTCCTCTTGCTTGGCAACATCATAGTATGAGACAGTTACTCTCAAAATCCCCCAGCCAGCATGGAATCCTGATGCTACCTGGGCATATCTTGGCAGTTCTCTTGTTTCTTAAAGGAGTTGCTAACTACACAAAACTTGTATGCATTGTTATGATAATCTGAAGCAGAAGATGATAGGGATTCTCTCTCCTTTTTTTACCAGATGAGAAGAGGGGACAATTCCCACCTTGAAAACTCCTATCTCTTCCCCAAGCTGCCCTTGATGATTTTTCCTCTCTGCATAACTATTGAGTACACAAGTTCTTCCCATCTTTGCAGCTGGTCATCCTATATATGTGATCTCTTCAAAAAAAGGACAACCTCTACAGGGGTTCATCAGGCAGGAAATACTATCAGAATCCATTCTTAGGCCCTTAAATGACTGCATAATTTCTCCTTCATTTCAGAGTAAATTACTCTTTAATGTGTAAGGCAACAGAAAATCACCTGTGATTAATGAGTTGAAATCTCAGCTGTATTCATACCTATTCGGAACTGAAAATGAAGTCTGAGATAAACAATTATTAATATTCTAATCTGTGGTTACTTTGTTCAGCTCTGTTCATAGTGACTGTAATCGCAAATTCAGTTAGATTTGCTATTGTGTTCATCTGATCATTAAAACTGTTTAAGAGAAGAAAAATAGAACACTCAGTAAACATATTAATGGCAAATAAATCAAGGCTTACAAAATATCAACTGTCTGAATAAAGTGGTATTCCTTACTTTGCTCACGACTACTTCTCACAGCAGGCAAGAAACTTTGATTCCAAGCTTGTTTATCATTGTGATATCTCATGGATAACCTGTGAACAAAATCAGGGGTTGCAAGGTGGGGGAGAGATCACCACTTAAGGGTGAAATATTCTTCTTTACAGTCCATGAACCACTACTGCAAAGTCCACAAGACAGCTTGTCCAATTTGATTGTGCAGAGTTGGGTTTGATAAGTGGAAATATCCATATTTTTACACTGTGTATTGACATTTTGCCATCTATAGATAATACCAGGATCAGTAAAGGATAATCCTGTTCAAGGTAATGGGAAAACACTGCATGAACAATATCAGAGGTTTGGGATTGGAGGTGGATGGTTCCATTGTTTTGTTGTTGTTTTATGCTTCCCTGTGAATAGGACTGTTCCGCTTACATGAGAATTGGAAAAACGACTACCCTAAAAAGGGGAAAATCACCAGTGGTTCTTGATGTTGGTTCCCTAGATGTTGGATTATAGGTCTCAGAAACACAATGCTTAGGCAACAATGGGATGGTGAAGTTTGTACACTTTATGGATGCATCTAAACTGTTGAATTCATGCTAATTGACATTGCTTTAACTTCATGGTTCAATACCATGAAATTCTGGGATTTGTAGTTTGGGGAGGCACCAGTACTCTTTGGCAGAGAAGATTAATGGCTCTCATGATTCCATAGCATTGAACTATGGCTGTAGGGAAGCAGGGAAGAGCTCCTTGCCCCACCCCAGCCATTCCACAGATATATAAACCCATTGTCCTAATTCCAACAGACCTCACACCTCTGAGGATGCTTGCCATAGATGCAGGCGAAACGTCAGGAGAAATGCCTCTAGAACATGGCTCTATAGCCCGGAAAAAACCCACAAGAACCTTATGGCTGTAAATTTAGAAACATAGATGATCACTTCCTCCGCTTTTGTGTGGATCACAACATTTTCTCTATTTGCCTCCGTTTGAATCTATTTTGAGCATGAGTTGACCAGTGCACCATTATACGACTTTATTCATCTCTCACATTGTACACTATATGGAATGAATCAGACCATTGCGTGGGAGAATGACCAAGAGGTCTTGTCCATCTCTATGGGTACCATGTTGCCATGGAATTGCTATAGGGCCCATCTGTTTTGTGTATCACGTGGCCTGCAAAGTGATGTTTGAGTTGAGCAATGTGGCATAGAGGAGCTTTCACTTTTGATATTTTTGAACATCCTCATTGTGCAGTCTGCGTTTTCTCTGCATTCGGAGAGACATCCCAAAGAGCCGTCTTTTGAGGGAGGTATGCATGACCCGTAGTTGTTCTGAGAGAATTTTCTGTGTCTCTGCACCATAGCATAGGGCAGATAGCATAGTTGAGTTTAACAATTGAGTTCGTAGAGATGTATTTCCATTTGGGTCTGCAGTGGCTTTAAGAGAATTTTAAGCAACCCATCCTGCTTTACTTTCTGCAAGTTGTGCAAAATCTACCTGTCAAAATTAATACTTTTTTCTCTTGTTGAAGCAAATCATTCACACATAGCACATGTGGAAGGACGATCCACTGATCATAAAGATACCAACAAAATCTCATGCTTTGAATTTGTAAAAGTCTACGCAATGGAACAACAGTTATTGTAGTTGAGGTAGGTAATTTACGCATTTGTCTAAAAATCATTCTAGCAAGTGTAAACACTTTCAAGAATGTCAGAAAATATGAACATGTCTGGCTTTGAATTCTCACAAAAGGGAATGGCACAATGAGGATTTAAAAACATGGGATAGTGGTTTCACTGATGGAGAACTCAGGAAACCAAGGCTCAGACCCTGCTCTGCCATGGAAATTCATTGGGTGACCTTGGGCAAGTCGCACTCTCTCAGCCTCAGAGGAAGGCAGAGGAAACCCCTTCTTAACAAATCTGAAGAAAACCCTGTGATAGATTCACCCTAAGATCACCATAAATCAGAAATGATTTCAAGGCACATAACAACAATGGCAGACGCTCATAAATGAGCTGATTAAGCAACAAGTGAGACAAAAGCTGAACAGGAATTCATGACAGGGTTCAGTACCTAACACAGTGCTACTGATCTTAACAAGTTTTTTAAATGTAGACTTATGTTTACTGCTTCCATTTGTTTCATGGTCATGGTTAGAGCAACTTATGTATTTCCATTGCTTATTTTGGTCCTAATTTGTGTGCCCCAAAACAGGTTTAAGCAGGTTTAAGCAAAGTGCAGCTTCCAAATTCAACGTTGAGTGTTCAGACTCACTGCTACTCTCTCCCAACAAGCTGAACTATTTTCAGTACAACTTTCTTTTCCTTGTACTTGGAGGCATCCAGGAGAAGCAGTATCCTCGGTGGCACCTTGGCCGTCTTAATATTCTTGAGGTGACATGTTAAATAAATAATGTAGCCATCTAATTTTAAAATAATTTTATTGTCAAGCTTCTTTCATGGCATGTAATCAATATTTATGCCAACCTTATTCACAGGCGAAGTGTCTCCTTTTTCTCTCTCTTTACACATTTGACCTCGTGTAGGAGATTGCCATCCTTTCCCGCCTTTAAAACAATTTACCAGGGTTTCAATCACTTCTTCTTTTACCGATCTAGATGTTCAGGTGGGAAGTTTGATAAGCTCTTGTTTTATTTCCAGCTTCTCATGGCTCTTCATGCTGGGGTATATTTCAAGCAAATGGACTACGAGCTAGCAGTATTCTCCTGTATTCATAAGTCAAAGAAAGCATGTCAACAATATTTACTGCATTGAAAAGCTTTACCAATATCTGGCAGAGTATCAGCATGCTTGGTAGTAATTTTGAAAGAGAAATAGATTATTTTTTCATCAGATTTTTTTCTTAGAGTTGATATTGATTTAAAAAATTCATACACAGCACTATTTTTCCCCTCCAGGGTTATGTATTGAATAAGAAAGAGAAAATGTGCATGCAGGGCTTCTTTTAGGAACATTTTGTAAATGCTAAGCTTTCAGTATTGGAGAAGAGGGTTTTTCCTCACACTGTGTGTGTTTATAAAGTGCTGTTTTCTTCAGCAGCATAAACAAAGGGTCAGGCAGATATACGGTATACTAGCAGAAAAGGAAGATATTCCTGTGGAATTTACCATGAATACATTAGGACCTCACAATAGGTAAGCCAGTTACGTATTGCTTCAGACCTGGAGCTCTTGTTATAATAATCATACTCTGCCTGCTGTGGCTATGAGGGGAGCAAGGCTGGAGTTTTTTAGGCATCCCATTATTAATTTGCTTTCCATAACTTTTTCCATCTCACCTCCCTGTTTTCATTTACTGGGTACTATTTATTTATTTAGAGAATTTATGCCCTACTCTTCATTTAAGAAGGCTCCCAGAGTGAATTACAGACCCGCAAAGCAAGATCGTTCCACCGTCAGCCTTGTAATCTAAACAGACATAACCTTCAACCATCCACAGGTCAAATGGAGTTTTGTAAACACATTTAAAACATAGTAAAAAAAGAAACACAACAGCCTCCCCATTAAAAGCTCTGCCTGTCATGACATATTAAAAACCAAAAACCTCCCTAAATAAAAATCTTAATTAAAAAAAATTAAAAATGAATTAATATTTGTGTATTTATTTTTAATTGGCAAATGCTCTGTTTGAGATGTTCTTTGTTATTTTGTCTTTATATATGCAATGCTAAAAGCAAATTGGAGTAAACACCAGAGCAACAAGTAACTCACGGTGTTTCCTTGTTCAGCAGTGTAACAAATGACTGCAGGCTGTTCTTTAACAAACATTGCAAGGAGTACCTGGAATGAAATACTTTTAAAATGTAATATCCAAATACCTGGGTGGGAGTAATTGGTTTATACCACAATTATGTCCTGCTCAGATCTTACAGGTCTCATCAAGGACCCTGTTGATTGCTCCAAATTAGACTCAACCCATTAATAAAACTGTTGAATGGTGAGTCAAAACCTCAGTAAATTCTATGAATTAAATGTGTCTACTCAAATTGGAACTAACAATACAATTTAGGCTCTCGTTCATGATCTTATTTCTTTCAGCTGCTTTAAAACATTCCAGTTGTCCCTCCTGTTTCCACTCTTCCCACTTCTCTTTGAAAGTACAAAAGTCATTTGCGCACAATTACTGGGAGTCTTGGGCTTCCCAGTAGGCTAAGGCAAAAACAAACTGCTGTAGACTCTCCTAGTTTGTGTATTCTTCCTCATTAATAGTTTTTGTTGTTTTCTTGTCAGATTCCGAATGCTATATCAGTTCTCACGAAATTCTGCCAAAAGTGCAGGCTGAGGGAAATGTGGGAGATGAATGTTTGTCCAGATCAAGATGCCTGGAACTTCAAAGACAACAGAGTACAACAGAAACAGACTTGCTTTTCCCAGTGGAGAGGAAAAGCAGGTGTGTGAGAAATGATGTCATGGGAGGGATTGAGGCCTTTTAAGTGGTTTTCTGCTGGTACAATCCTTTGTGAGAGTAACATTGAATTCAGGTGAACAGCTCTCAGTTCCTGGTCCTACCTCTTTGAATTCATGCATTCCAGTTTCCAAGTTTGTTCCCATTTCTAGTTTCATGTGTGGCATAGGTTGCCTGCCTTAGATTCATGCTATCTGTGGATTGACTCTTAAGACTGTATTTGAAAGGATTTTGGAATCTTGATTACCTTGGAAACAACGTTTTCAACTTTGATTCTTCTTTTTAGGTTTGCTTATTTTTATATATTCTTTTAATAAACTGTTACTTATTGGATTACCTGGTCAGAGTGTGGTTTGTGGTGAAAAGGTGTTTTAGGGCTCTAGCACAACAATCTTTTGCCATCTTGACCACACTCTGATGTTGCTTGCGACATGTGTTCTGGTTTCATTTGTGAAATGTTGGATGTGAAATTACATAAAGTGAAGGAGGGGTGGCAGGAGGATAAGGAGAGTAAAGGAAAGCAAGAAATGAAGAAAGTAAATACCTATAACAGAATGAAAAGGAAATAGCTAAAAAAAAAAAAAAGAAAGAAAAAGTCCAAAAGTAAGGGTTTCACAGCTGGGTATCTTCCCCCCCAGCTACATCTTGATGAAATGGCTGCTAAGATTTTACTCAGAGATTGTAAGAAACATGTAAGTCAAAGATAACATTATTCTGAACTGGGATCTGTTTGCATCTAATATAAATCAGTTGGAGTCACTGGACATTTTGGTGGAGATGGGGAATGCTTTCCCTACACATGAGCTGTGTCTTCAGTTTTTCCCCTATATGATGTTCTTATCCATTTAGCTTCAGTTGTAGAAGTTAGCTCCAATAGAGAAAAGTGCTTGGGGCACAGCTTTTAATGTATATATGTATATAAGTGTGCAATGAACATATAAATAGGTCAATTCCCTGTATTTAGTGTATCTCTTTAGCACAAAAACCAAACTATTTATCCACTGCTCCTCCTTTCAGCTTTGCAGTTGAGTCTCAAATGTGTGGCTTATGTCAGATACCTATTTCTTGTCCACTCCAAGTCTGAGCCTGAATGAACCGAACCCACAATTTGCTGCCCTTTCCCAGAATAGAAACTAGTGATGCCTGAACCAAGCCTACATTTTCCCCAGATTTGTTTCCTGAGGGTGGGTACTCTTATCTACTCTGTCTGCTCAATGCTTTTTTGTATTTTGTTTTTTCTCTAGTACATTTTGTGTGGAAAATAATAACAAAAGCATTATGCATTTTTCTACAAATCATAGTGATACAAAGCCAATTATGTGTATATGTATACACAAAAATGTCCCTCTGCTTTCTTTTTCATTTGCATCTCTTTCATCATCATCCATCACTTTTAAAAAATAACACAGTATTTACCACTGGCATCCACATAGATCACTCCAGAAATTTTGAGGCTGGTGAATCTTTCTTGCCCCATTCTAGATTCAGCTGAGACAAAGCAGTCTGGCATGGTGAAAATTAAAAATGTTTCTTCTTTTGAAAATATCCTTCCAGAAAATCTGGAACCAGTAGCTTCCATGGTAGATTTCACCAGCATCCATAGTATAGATCAGTTTTTAAACTTGGCATATATCACTGAAATGTCTTTTCCCCATTCCTCTAGTAAGTCAACCTCATTTGTAGGGTGGTAAATCCAATTGTTGCTGGCAGGAAATATCCATATTTGAATGAACCACTAGGGAGCTCTCGTACTCCTTTTGTTTTATATCTAGAGAGCTGGATACAACTGAAGTACCCTGTGAAGCCTTCAAAGGCAGTTGGTTATAGTTGTAAAGTAGGGCAATCAGGATGCTTTGAGACTACCATGTATTCAGAGCTTGGATGTATAATACCTCTGTAAACTGCAACTCCCAGAACCCTACAAACAACAAAGTCAATGGCTGTACTGCCTGCAGGATTGCTGGAGATGTAATCCAAAAAAGCCATCTTTTCTGTTATGATACAAAACCGATCCTAGATATTTATTTGGTGAAATTCATGAAACCAAAAACAAAATATAGGGGATAATGATATTATCTTAGGATGCGTTATGATCTGGTCATCGACCGTAATAAAGTTTACTTACTTACTTACTTACTTACTTACTTACTTACTTACTTACTCTTAGGGCACATCTACACTGCAAAATTAATGCAGTTTGACACCACTGTAATCACCATAGCTCAATGCTATGGAATCCATGTTATTTTGAAAGGTCTTTAGCTTTCTCTGAGAAAGAATGCTGGAGTTTGAGTCTCAGCAAAGTACAAGTTCTACAATTCCATAGCATTGAGCCATGGCAGATTAAATGGTAGTAAAATGAGGTGTAGATGCACCCATATTCAATCAAATAGAAGGAACCATTGTTGGAATATATTCTACATTATATATATGGTCTCTCATTTTCTCTTTCATTTTACATTTCTTCCTGGCTTTGTTCAAAAGAGGCAGCAGGAGACTGAACAACAATGTGACAAAGACAGACTGAGAGATATAAAGAGAATGAGAAGGGTCCTTGCCTATATCAACCTTATTCAGGAGGCAGCAGCTAGAATGACAGGCTGGTTAACTACCTTGTCACACGGTTTGGTACTTTCAAACATATAGCTATGGATGTGGGCACAGACAGCTCTAGCTATGAACAGGAGCGTCTGAAAAATAAACAGCTCTAGTCATAAACAGGAGCATTGGAAAAAGCCAGCCTAAAAACTGGAATGTGTATGATGGTTAGAACTTGTTTTACATCTATTGAGGGTGCTTTGAATGCAGTTTTCCTGCTTCTTGGCAGGGTGTTGGACTGGATGGCCCAGGAAGTCTCTTCCAACTCTATGATTCCTGAGGCAGTTGAATCATTATCACAGTTTTGGTGACATTCCCTGTTGTACAACACTGTGCACTTTATGCTGCCAGTCTGCCTCTTACTCGTGATTAATACACCTCTTGCTATTGATAGATAAACCTGCCAATAGCTTGCAATCCCATTATATTCAATATCTTTATGTAAATACTCACTTCCACTTATATACTGGCATGGTGACATCAGGGGGTGAATGTCTCACCATCTGTGGTAGTGGGGGAAGGCAGGGTTACAAATGTGCATAGAATCCTACAATCCTAGAACCATAGAATTGGAAGAGACCTTGTGGGCCATCCAGTCCAATCCCCTGCCAAGAAGCAGGAAAATCGCATTCAAAGCATCCCTAACAGATGGCCATCCAGCCTCTGCTTAAAAGCCTCCAAAGAAGAAGCATCCACTACACCCCAGGACAGAGAGTTCCACTGCTGAACAGCTCTTACAGTCAGTAAGTTCTTCCTAATGTTCAGGCAGAATCTCCTTTCCTGTAGTTTGAAGCCATTGTTCCACTTCCTAGTCTCCAGGGCAGCAGAATACAAGCTTGCTCCCTTCTCCATATGACTTCCCCTCACATCTTTATACATGTTTCCTCTCAGTCTTCTCTTCTGCAGGCTAAACATTCTCAGCTCTTTAAGCTGCTCCTCATAGGGCTTGTTTTTCAGACCCTTGATCATTTTAGTCACCCTCTTCTGGACACATGACTTCCCTGGGTCTGGACACTATACTCCTATTTATGCAGGCCAGAACCCCAATAGCTTTTTTTTGCATGACATTGTTGGCTCATGTTTAACTTGTTGTCCACGAGGACACCAAGATTTTTTTCACATGTACTGCTTTCGAGCCATGTGTCCCCCATTCTGTATCTTTGCATATCATGTTTTCTGCCTAAGGGTATTATCTTGCATTTGTCACCATTGAACTTCATTTTGTTCGTTTTGGCCCATCTCCCTAACCTGTTAAGATCATTTTGAATTCTGCTCTTGTCTTCTGGAGTATTGGCTATCCCTCCCAATTTGGTGTTGTCTGCAAACTTGATTATCATTCCTTCTAACTCTTCATTTAAGTCATTAATAAAGATGTTGAATAGGACCGGGCCCAGGACAGAACCCTGCGGCACACCATTCATCACTTCTTTCCAGGATGAAGAGGAAGCATTGGTGAGCACCTTTTGGGTTCGTTCACTTAACCAATGGAACAACAGAAAAATGGAAGAGAGATCAAGGTACTCAACCCTGTATGCATCCACTGTCAGTGCAAGTATGTGCGCAGTGGAATAGCAAGTTTGTGTGATAAAGTCTTCATACACATATAATTATATTTTTTCATGTGCTCCATCCTTGTTACATTTTATCTTCTGTGTTCAAAAAAAAGAACTGATGAGAAAGGACAGTTGGGAAAAGGAAAATATCTATGCCAGAAAGTACATGGCTTAATTGGGAGCTTCAAAGATCCGTGAAGTCTGGAAAATTCATGCTAACATATTGAGAACATACCCCCTCTGCTCCTGATTTGTGAGCAGTTACCTGCAATTGCTCTCATCTTTTCATGTTCACCCTCTGCACTGCAGTCATGCCACTTACACCTGTCTTTGTACATCTTTCCTTCTCTCTAGCCTTTGCCTTCAACCTCCTTCATTCTTGTTTGTGCAGAAGGAGTTATTTCGATCTTTTTGCTCTTGCCTTCTGTGATATTACCCTTTCTCTATCTGAGCTGTTTCATTTGGCTGAATCCCCTTCCAGAGCATCTTTTCCAGTCTTTACATTTCCCAGGTTCAGAAGGCTGTATAAGGAAGAAGATTACTAAGCTAGAAACCAAATGATGAACATTTGCATTTGTTCAGCTTGTGGAAGTTGGCAAATCAAAGACAGACATGGTGACTATTCATGCAAGCACACAATCTGAAAGAAGTACTGGACACTTCTGATGGCCAAACTGTTGAAGGGAAAATGTAGAACAGGTTCAGTACTCAAGAGCATGTCAGCAAAAGTAGTAAGAAAAAAATAGGAGGGGAAGAGAAAAGAAGTAGGATTGGTCAGTGGCCAGATGGAACCAACTGGTGGACTAAAAAAGGTTCTTAATCTGTGATTGCAAGTGACAAAAATGAATGTTTATCTAATTAATGCTAACAGGGTGTGAGAATGATTAAAGCTGTCTCTACCATGAAGCAAGAGGCATTTGCCTCAAGCAGCAGACCTATCTATCATTCAGCTTGCCTTAGGCTCCCAAAACTAGCTTGCTACCATCACTAGGAGAATCCAGACAATTTTTATGTATGGAAACAAAGGGAATTCTATTTTGATGTTTGCCTGAGGCAGGAAAATGTCTGTGGCCAGTTCTGGTAACAATGTGTCTGTCCTGGAAGGCTGTCATTTCGCAGAGATAGCTAAATAAAGGAACAGAGCAAAGGTAGAGACAGAAGGAAGAGTCACTCTCAGGGTGCTTGCAACACTGTAAAATTAATGCAATTTGACACCATTTTAACTACCATGGCTCAATGCTATGGAATCCTTAGAGCTGTAGTTTGTTGATACACCAGCACTCTTTGGTAGAAAAGGCTAAAGCCCTGATGCAATCACAACTCTACAGTGTAGATGAACCCTTAACTTTTTCTCAACAGAAAAATGGGTTTATTGGCGTTCGGGAAACCAAGTCAGGAAGAATAACCCAGAGATGAATATTTCATATAATTTTGCCAGTCTTTCCCATAACCTGAAATGCTTTTTAGAAAACATTCTGTGCAAAAACACAAGTGGGGTTTCTTTTGCTACAAAAATTGTGATTATTAGGGGTGTGCAATGTTTTGTTAGTCATTGTAAGTTGTATCAAATTCGTTAAATGTAAAAATTTAAACTTACCCAATATTTTTTAATTTTAATTTTGTAAATCTCGGAAGCCTACCAAAGTCAGTTTCATTTTCTGTGCAAGGAAGCAAAGCAAAAAAAACAAACAAAAAGAGTGCCTTTCCTCATTAAATTAATTGCCTCTCGCCATTAGGAGAAAGAAGCAGCAAGGGGAAAGCAGAGATGCTGGGAAAGAGACTGAGAAAGCACAGAAATGTAGTACTGGGAAATGTACTGGGAAATGTAGTTTGGGAAGGCAAGGAGCCATACGCCAGAGAATTCAATAATCCCTGCCCTAAACTACATTTTCAAGAATTCTGCTCAGCATCTGAAAGCCCCAAGCAGGATAGGAGAGAGATTTGTCCCTCTGTAGCAGCAACCAGCCAGAGTTTCAATAAATAGTTGAATCTGCAAAGAGGATTATTGACTGATACTTCTAGCAAGTAAATATCTGTGCTGGGCTGGGAGGAAATCCCTAAATGGAAATTTTATTGATTAATATGAGAGACATTCAATGAGATTGCTGTTGTGGCTTAAAAATTTTTTTTTGGTCAAAACTTTAAAAATTTCCCTAAAATTGATAGATGTATGAATACTTCCAACAGCTGGGGGTGGGGGTGGGGAACGATCCCCTTTTATATTCTGTAATTGTATAGAAAATTCAAGGAAACAGCTCTTATAAACATTTGAAAACTCCCCAAAAATCCATGAATAAATGAAACATTCTGAAACTTGATGGACTAACAGTGGTAAATGAGTTTTACCATTGTAGCAAGTTTTATAAAAATAGCTATAAAAATGGGAGAGAAAGGAGTCCCTTAAATTTTTGTCACTTGCGCAATAATGATAATGTAAATGTAACAAAACGTTGTTACTCTCATTATAACAATGAAATTTTCACTAAAGACTCTTTAGAAACACTTTAGAAACAAAATGCCGGTGCCCCCTAATATTATAATGACTTTGGAAATTTTTTTAAATGATTGCACAGCCCTAGTGCTTATACTCAAAACCATGGGGGGTTTTTTTGCACAAAAAATCCTTGTTTCCAGGAAAAACAGAGGGAGAGGGGTGCACAAAGGAAATGTTTCATGTTTTCAAGAAACTTTCCATAGTCCTAGAAACATATGGGCTTATGTGAGTGAAAAATCATTGTTTTTGCACATAAAGCTTTTTTCACAAAATAAATGCACAAAACAGCTTCTAGAAACACATAGATTTGAGGGACAACATTTGTAATTTTTTGTGTATACAAAGAATGTGATTTTTGCTCAAAAATCCATGTATACATCTGGAACTTTAAAAAAGTGGATTCTGAATAAAAAGGTCAACAATTTTCAAGCAAATAGACACGTTGTTAGAAAATCATAGACTGAAATCCAATTAGCTTATACTTGTGCAGTTCAGAATTATTGCATTAATGTGTTTCAAAATAATGAATCCAATTTCAAGCAATATGTTTCACAATGGCAGAGCAATATTTTGTGCAGTGAAAAATACAAAAAATGTTACTAACGGTTTAATGAGTTATCATGTTATCAAGTTTTACAAACCATTTTGAGCCAGAAACAAATCCAAAAATAGCCCCACACATGTAGAATATATCGTTAGGCTTATGTTTAGGATTCCCCATCTTGTGAATGAATGAGACCAGGGGCTTTCTGTGTGCCAAGAGAGGCATCTAGAAGTAATCATTTGAAATGCTATGCCCCACCCTTTCAAGGGGTAACAGTGATTTCAAATTGGGTCATCATTGGTAGCACTGGACAAAGTGAGTGACTAGTGTGGTCATTTTGATGCACAACAGTACACCATTGTATGGGACACCTGACTTTGTATAATAATGTATAAATGGTGTGTGTGTTTATGGGGAGAGGGGCAACAGGACCACAGGGCAGTGGTAATCCAGAGTAGAGGGCAGTGAAAAGTCATAGCCCTGCTACCCATTGCCTAACTAAAAAAATGTTCCCAACTTTCATAGTGCCCAGTTATATTGTCAGTACCCCAATTGTACAACTGGACACCTTGCACAGTGTTTGATTCTGCATCATCAAAATTTGTTATAATACTTGTATATCAATTCAGCGATAATGCATCCATCATTGCAAAGTTATGTATCATACCCAAAATGTTGTTTTCACCGAAACTCCACATCTTCCTGGAAAGTACATGAGAACATGTTGTTGGGCTCTTTTTCTATGGGCAGAGAAATAGATTTTCATACAAAAATTTCATTCATATTTCTGCGCAGAACATTTCTTTCCAAAAACTTTGGGCTATGCACACACTGGATCAAAACTGATTAGGAATATATTTATTTTTTCTATTGCTGGGAGAAAATGATAGGACTTATTATATCTCATATATAAGGATGAAATGTTCAAATATTTACATCCCTTAGAGAAGGTTTTTGTTACATCCTACTATCATATCTGAGGGACCATAAATAACAAGGAAAGAGGTTTGAAGGACAATGCTTTAGAGATCAATATTCAATTAATTAAATTTTGATTAGGGGGCAGAGGTGATAGCTTGGCTGAGATATACTGCTTGGGAGCTATTGCACTGGGCAGCAGGGAATGAAGAAAAAATCTGTTGAAAATCTTTTATGTTGTTGTCATCTATCAGTGTGGGGAAATCGAAAGCGGTGTGCAATTTTGTTAATTCACCTCAAGAGACACTTAAATGCTTAGGATGGTGTTGTTAAAATTGCTAAGGCACTACTTCTAAAGACGTTTGTTGTACAAGTAATACCAGTTTTTCAGAGTTTCTCGTTAGGTCAGTCCATTATGAGGTGCCTGCAGGGTTACAAAAAGGAGAACTGTGGCTTCTTCAGAAGCTCTCAGAGTTATTACTTCCTAATTAATATGTTGTCCACAAGAGCTACGTAAAATCTGCTGGCAATTTAAAAGCCACTTGAAGAATAAGATCATAATCGGTAAATTCCAGGAGGGAATAGTTTCAAGACTTCACTATGCACACTGTGTGATGGATACATTTAGTGAATACTGGTTGTATATCCCTTAGCTAAAACACTTGGGATCAGAACTATTTTGGATTTTTTTCAGGTTTTGGAATAACTGTATTGGCATATGTGAACATATATGAGATGGTACTATCTGAGACTTCTAAGGAACCAACCACTGAATGAAAAACTGCTGGTGACTTTCTACTGATGGTCTTTAGAGAGCGTCCAACTCCTAACCAACTGCATCTGTGCATGGTTTGGTAACTTCACAGTGGCAGACAGGAAGATGCTCCAAAGGGTCACCACTTTTGCACAGAGAATCATTGGTTGCCCTCTCCCCTCTTTGGAAGAACTTTATAAGTCCCGCAGCCTTAAGTCCCACAGCCAGCACATCTCACCCAGAATATTCCTTTTATTAACTTACTGCCACCTGGCAGATGGTACAGGGTCTGGCAGACAGTCAGACAAGGACAAACAGAGAGATAGCTTTTATGCTAGGAACTCCATGGATTCACACTGATGCGGCATTGGGAGATTTACGGTAGGAGTGTGGAGGGATGAGTGTGTTGTTTTTGTGATGTGTGCTTTGAAAAGCATTTAATTTTGTTGTACAATGACAATAAAATTATTCCATTCTATCAGAAGTGATCTTGGTGATGGGACCCTTGTCTAAATACAACATTCATTCTTGTTTCATACATGCCTCATTCATATAGTCTGAAGGTAATTTTACACATATTTTTTAAAAAATAATTTTGTTTATGAAACAAAGTTTGTGCACACTGAATCATCAGAAAGTAAAGATTTCACTATCTCAGTCACCCAGGTAGACAATTTTGGATCTTAGGGTATTTTGGATTTTGAAATTCTGAATAAGGGATGCTCAGCATGTAAAAATAAACAACAAGAACAAAACACTTATTAGTGGATACCTCAAAGCAACACGTTATTTTACATTTTGCAGTCATTCTGTTCATAAGCCTGGTTCAGGCATAGGTTCTGAATGAAAACTGGAGGGAGCTCCTTTTCTGTGTATTTATTGGCATGATGTGGGGCACTTGAGAAGTTAATTATGAGGAAGTGCAGCTCTCAGCAGACTAAGGACTGCTCACCACTGCCCTGGAGACTTTCACAGCAGAGTAGTAGAGCTTGCATACCTTTCTACTGATTTGGTAGGGATTGCCTTGATTACTCTACGTACTCATGTATAAGTCTTGAAAATGTAGTCAAAAAATCAGCCCCCAAACCTGGGTCAACTTATCCACAGGTGAATTGGTTTCTGTACCTTGCCTCTTATCAAAAAAGGAGTCACCCTCTTCCTTAAACAGAGTAGCAAAAGGTAAGAGCTTAGTCCATCCTGGGAAAACCTAAAGAAGGACCAACCATGATACTGCTTCTGGCTATTTTGAATGTCTAAGCAGGAAAATGGCAGTGG